>NC_135616.1:72187500-72495714 GCF_053574225.1 Canis aureus | reverse complement strand
GTCTCTCAGCAGAAACTTTGCAGATCAGGAGAGAGTATGATGTATTCAAAGAGCTTAAGGAAGAAAACCCTGCCAACCAAGAATACAATACCTAAAAAAAAAAAAAAAAAAAAATCATTCTTTAAAAATGAAGGCAAGATAACATTTTTCTTGGACAAGCCAAGGAAGTTTGTCATCACAACATCTACTATACAAGAAATACATTAGGCAGTTCTTCAGATTGAAACAAAAATTCACTAAGTATCAACATAAAAGAATATGAAAGCATGAATAAAAATTTTGTTAATGGATACACTATGTAAAAATCAAAGTCTGACTTTAAGAACACAATGGGAGTAAAAATGTAGGGTTTCTGTATGCAATTGAAGTTAAATTGTTAATTAAAATAGATGATTCTGCTATATATTTTATGCTAGCTTCAAGCTAACCACAAAGGTAAAACCTGTAATAGATACACAAAAGATAAAGAAAAAAATGAAAGCAAATTACTACAAATATAATCAGATAACAAAGGAAGCCAGCAAGAATGGAAGAGAAGGATAAAATATCTGCATAATAGAAAAAAATAACAAAATTTCCATAGTAAATCTTTACCTGTCAATAATTACTTTTAACGCAAATGGGTTAAACTCATCAGTCAAAAGACATAGAGTGGCTGAGTGAGTAAAAAGACAAGATTTTGCAGTATGCTGTTGACAAGAGCTTCACTTTAGATTTAAACACACATCCAGGCTGAAGGTGAAGAGATGGAAAAATGTGTTTCATGCAAATGGTGAGCAAAAGAAAGCAGGAATGACTATACTTAGATCAGACAAAATAGACTCTAAAACTGCCTCTCAACACAAATTTCATTATATAATGATAAAAGAGGCAATTCAACAGAAAGAAATAACCATAAATATACACACACTTGTACATCGTTAGCGGGAATATAAATTGGTACGGCCATTATGGAAAACACTGTGAACTTTCTTAAAAAAAAAAAAAAAGCCTGAAAATAAGCATACTTGACTTACTTGACTTCATAAATTGGCTTTAACTAGAAGATTCCTCTGCAGTTGGTGTTGACTTTTCAAAATCTTACTTATAGTAACTCAGCGATGAAGATCTTACTGAAAAGGGAGAGCAAAGAATCATTGGCAAAGGACATAAAAATAAAACCACCCTATGATCCAGCAAAAGCAATTCTGAGTATATATATCCAAAAGAAATGAATCCAGAGTCTCTAAAAGACATCTGCACTTCCATGTTCATTTCAGCCTTACTCATAACAGCCATGATATGGAAACGACCTAAACATCTCTTGGTAGATGAAGTGATAAATAAAATGTGATGTTTATATACAATGGAATATTACTCAGCCTTAATAAAGAAAAAATCCTGCCTTTGTGACAATATTGATAAACCTGAAGGACACTATGCTAAGTGGAATAAGCCAAACAGAAAGGCAAAGACTGCACGATGTCACCTATATGTGAAATTTAAAATAGTCAAACCTGTAGAAGCAGAGAATAGAATGGTGGTTGTCAGGGGCTCAGGGTGGGGGAAAAATGGGAAGATATGGTACAAAGTTTCAGCTATACAAGATTAATCAGTTCTAATGGAAAACAATGTGACTAGAATTAACTGTACAAAGTATCTTAACATTGCTAAGAGAATAGATCTTAAGCCTTCTCACCACAAAAAGGAAAAAAGGGATACCTATGTGAAGTGAGTATATAGTAATTACCTTGATTGTGATTATTTTACAACCTACATGTGTATCAGATCATCAAGTTGTACCTTACATGTATAATTTTCTATTGTTACGTCTCAGTAAACTTTGAAAAAAATGTATAAAAACAAAAATGTTTTCAAAGAACGGAGCTAGTATTGACATAACATGAGAATGTAGGAGGAAGGTGGTGTCTAAGATTAGAGAGAAACCAATTTCCATTTATCAGAATTTGGTGGTTTAGCATTAAAGCCTGAAAATAAGCATATCTGAAACTTGTTTGACTTCATAAATTGACTTTATCTAGAAGATTCCTCTGCAGTTGGTGTTGATTTTTCAAAATCTTACTTACAGTAGTAACTCAGCAATGAAGATCTAACTAAAAAGGAAGAGCAAAGAATCATTGGCAAAGGACAGAAAGAAGTGACCCTCTGTTTGCCTGTACCATTCATCACTCAGATAATTTTGGAGGAATTTATACACATTGAATAGACAGTGAAAATTTTGAGGCAGTTAACCCTAATTTATTGTTCAAAAGAATGACTCTGCTTTGCTCTATGCAAATTTTTTTAAAAATTTATTTCTTGGAGAGAGAGCGTGCAAGAAGTGGGGAGGGGCAGAGGCAGAGGGAGAAGCAGGCTCCCCGCTGAGCAAGGAGCCCAACTCCAGGCTTGATCCCAGGACCCTGGGATCCTGACCTGTCGAAAGAAGGCACTTTACCAACTGAGCCACCACAGCGCCGTTGCTCCATCCAGGTTTGCCAGGAAAGTAAGTTTGTCTGAATCTAAACTTCATTGGAATTGTAATTTGAAGCCTTCCTTAAATAAGAGTGTATTTGAAGAAAAATAACTTCCAGAGAATGTTTGAATTTTAATGTTAAGTATTTGATTTAATATATTGTGTTTATTAAGTGTACGTTTAAGTATATTATTATCAAGTCTAAGTATGAGGCATATGGTTTAAATATATTATGTATTTGGTTTCCATACTTAATAAATGTTTGTGGTTTTTTTCCCAATTTTTTAAAAGACTGATTTAGGATTTTTCACTGTTGTGATATTTGAATGAAATTTCAGTGTTTTGCATGGTACTTATAGGAAATATTGGTTCAATTTATTGATAGTTTGACATTTAAAACAAGTTGGATATCATCTGTTTAATCAACCTTGTCAGATACCTTTCTCCCAGAGGGCAGTCCTTTTGTTTGTAAGATTTTAGGCAGTGTCTCACATCACGGCCATCTGTGCCTTCCCCTCTTAACCCTTAAAGTTACTCAGCAGGGAATTATGTCACTTATGAGTAAATGCTTTTTTTCACTTTTTACTGTTAGATTTGTTAATGAAATCTAAACTTAACAATTATGTATCATTCCAGTTTTGTGTTATTTAGATTGTAATATAAAAAATTCTAAGGAAGGCTTTATCTGTAGAAGCAACTGAGATATTCTAAAAGGAGATATAAGCATATCAGGTTAATCTTTTTATTTTCCTACATTGTTTCTTAGAAATACCGATAAATGTTTTATTTTATGTCCAAACCAGAGCAACACAAATTGTGGGATTTTTCTGGTTAGAATATCAGAAAAAATATTCAGGACTTATTAAATAGTAACCAAATATTTCTCCTAAAATGAAAGTTGACTTCTTGTATAATTCACATTTTATTCAAGAGATAGAATTACATCTATTAAATGAATTATTAAGGTCTCCATGACATGTAATTAGAGGACTAGTGTTTCATGCCAAGTAAGACAGATCAGCAATACAGACCTTATAATACAAATTGTAAGTGGTTCTCTTTAATCCTTCTTTTTTAAAGAATTATAAGAAGCATGGGTACTTTTTTGTTTAATTTTGCATTTAAAATATGATTAATAGAATAGTTTTATAAAATTCAACTTACAAATATAAATATAACATTTGTAATTAATTTGTTTTGATACAGATAAACTTAAGAGCACAAATAACTTAATTGAAAATACAAAAGCTCAATAAATAAGTATCTTCCTTATACTTATTTTTATGTATATACTAGTATTTTTCTCATAAAACTTACAGAGATGTTTTCTTTGTGACAAAATGGAAAGCAGAATTTAAGGGAGTTCTGCAATACATTCAGAGCCAAAATGGATTTGCTTCTGCTTTTACTTTTTAAGCCTAATTTCATAATTTTCCTCCTATGACCAATTTATCTGTAGAAATTAAAATGAATTTTATTGCTATTATTGAAACGTGAATTTTGACAAAAGTGGTTTTTTTCGTCTTTTGTAAATATATATATTCATTTCTAAATGTATAGTAAAGATAACCATAAAGCCAGTTAACTATATATAACATTAGTAGGTAATCATTAATCTTGGACAAGCTTTTTGTATTTCCTGGTGAGATATTATACGTTTTAACGTTGCAGTATAATCTTTACATACTTCATATAGGGGATCATATAGCTCACAGAGACTTTATAGGACTATATAAAAATAGTATATACTTTTAATGACCATTGCTAATGAATATCAAGCTTATTATTCTATAGGATACATTTAGTTTTTAACTTTTCAGACATGGCATGTAATAGAAGGATGTACCATTGATTTTGGTTTCTAAGTATAGTTCTATAATTAATTTTAGCATATTTAGGAAAGTATCTTGAATAGAAAAATTGTTCCAGTTTTATAATTTATGTTTACTTTGAGAAAGCTTGAATCAGTTGCTATTCTTTAACCTACATAAAATCTAAATCATGAAATATTTTCTCTTAATGTATATAGTAAGTTGTATTACTATGATCACATAGCTTTCCTTTATATTTTATATTGCAGGTTGGCATGTAAAGAAGCAGTATTGCTTGATGTTTAAGAACATGGGTTCTGGAGTCAGAATGTCTGGGTTCAAGTCCAGATTCTACCATTTCCTATATTTGTGACCTTATTAGACAAGCTAATTAGTCTCTGGGCCTCAGTTTACTAATCTAAAGACTAAGATGATGTATAGTGCTTACCTATCATAAAGTTGTTTTGACCATTAAATTTTAAGAAGAGAGATTATAGCAATGCATGGCAAATAGGAAGCAATAGGGGTTAGTGTTTGAGACTTTGGCTCAGGAGGCAGTATGCCTGCCTTCAAATCAAGATTCTATCACTGAATAATAATTTTAAGATCTTGAAAATCCTGCTTAACTCTTTTTAGCCTCAATGCCTGTATCTGTAAAATTGGGTTATATTAAAGATTCAGCTGGATAATGCTTGTAACTCCTAAATGAAATGCGTAAAACGAGCAAAGGGAAAAAAGAGAGAGAGAAGAAAACCAAGAAACAGATTTAACTGTAGAGAACAAAATGATGGTTACCAGAGGGGAGTTGAGTGGGAGATGGGTGAAGTAGGTGATGGGGATTAAGGAAAACATTTATTGTGATGAGCACCGGGTGATATATGGAAATGTTGAATCACTGTATTGTACACTTGAAACTAATATTACAGTGTGTGTTAACTAACTGGAACTTAAATGAAAACTAAAAAAAAAATGTGCTAAGCAAATAATAAGCACTCTTCAATATTTGATGTTGCTAATATTGTTATTATTTGATCTTAGTTTTATTGTTTATCACATGTGAATTTTACAAATTTGGATTGTGGGAAAGTAATGTATTAGTGAATTTTTGAGTCATTGATTAACTCAAATTAAATTTGATTCAGTAAAAATTAAATTCTTCAAATGTATAATATTAACCTAAACTAATTATCTGTTTGCCGTTAAATAGATTTTGAAGGTCCTCCTTAAAAGGTAATATGCATTTTGCAATAGTGTTTACTTGCTTGCATTGGCTAATCTAGAATTTGGGGGAAGAGTGGGTTTATTTACAGATAATTTAATCATAATCCTAGGAACACCTTTGCAGACTGGCTTTATAAGTATATTCATAATATAAATAAGATTTTAGGGGTAAATTCTTAAACTGAATGAAAATATATTTTATATATTTTCTATATAAAAATATAGAATATTTTTATATTCTATATTTTATATTAGATCTAAGTGTAATTTTATTTTGGGTTTTTTTTTTTTGGTGGTGTCTTTAATTTCAGTGTATTTTCTATAGCAGTTTTATGCACAAGTGGCCTTTGTCAAATGTTTTTAAGTTTAGAACTGTTACTGGCCAGTTTATGGTATCATGTCATTTGAGATAAATATTATTCTAATCCTGAGATAAGGGTAAAAATCGAAGTCTGAAGCTTTTTAATATTTTCCGTTAGAAAAGTTTTTTTCTGGTCTACAACCATATTACTGTTTTAAAATTTAAATACATGAAATATCTTCAAAGAATGTAGAAAATGGGCATTTAGTCAGGCAATGGATAAAAAAGGAGTTGTGTAACTAGTATATTTACTTGAGGCATCTTTCTCCTTTCTCTAGTGGGGAAAGATTTTTTTTGTTAAAAATTTATCCAAAGTCACAGTATATATTTATCTAAAAACTTGTAAAATAAGATTTACCCATAATGTGCCAGTTCTATTTGTGTGTAGTCAGTGAAATCTTTCATGTGGAATAGGATGAATAAAGGAGCAAAACTCTTAAATCTTGTATAAGTAACCCAGCCTTCATCAGAGCACTATACTCATACTTCCCCTTTTTTATTAGGTGTCCACATTGAAATAGTCTGATGTTTCTAATGTAACGTATCAAAAACTAGACTCATTATCTGCCTCTCTTTCCAGTTCCCTCTTAGCCCTCACACCCCAAACCATATGCCTTTCCCTTTACACTCTTTCATTTTAATTCGTTCACACAAACTAGAAACTTCTAGAATTATCTGCAACTTCTCTTCATCTTTACCTAATGCTGCATCTAATCGATTAGGTTATTATCAGTTTTCCTTGAACAAAAACTAGAGTTCTCCACTCTTCTCTGTCATTTTAGAACTCATACTCCTAATCATAGGAAACAAATCAAGGGTCGCTGGAGAGGAGGAAGGATGGGGGGATGGGACAACTGGATGATGGACATTAAAGAGGGCACATGATGTGATGAGCACTGGGTGTTATATGCAACTCATGAATCACTGAACTCTACCTCTGAAACTAATAACACACTATATATGTTAATTAATTGGATTTAAATTTAAAAAAAGAACTCCTCATGGATTACCACTAATCACTCCCTGCTCTATTCCAGTTTTCTAAGTGTCTTACGCAATGTAGTTCTGCAAATACAAAATCTTTAGGATGGTATTCAAGGTTCTGTGACATTTTGGATCTTGCTTTTATCTCCAGTCTCAGCAACTCTGGTATATTTTGGATCTCTCTTGAACACACACGTTCATTCATTGATTCATTTACAAATGTTTATATCATGTCAGCTGTGTGGCATTGTGCGAGGTGCTTTGAGAACATGGAAGTGAGTAAGACAGACATGATCGTCGCCCACTAGTGCGTATGGAGTGCCATGCACATTGTTTTTGTATCTTTTACCGTGCTATTTCATCAGCCCTTGCACTGTCTGATAGAGTTATATTAATCTTTCATACCCTACTCGAGTGTTATCTCCTCTCTGTAGCATTTGTAACTTCTCCAGGTAGTGTTTCTTGTGTTCCAGTAATACTTTCTATTCTTACCTCTGTTGTAGCACTTCCTATATTATACTTCTTTATACCTGGTTCCCCCCCACCCCCCCGCCCAGGTTAAATTTTCACATGGGAGGGAGGGAGATGAAAAGAGAAACATAGAAATAAGGACTGAGATGAGATAGGAAGAGGCAAGAAGGGGAGAGAAGGAATACGGGAGAAGCAGTAGTTAAAAGCACAGGCCCCGTAGCCAGACAGCAGTTTGGATCCTGAGTCTTCCACTTTACAAGCTGGGAACATGATTTAATATATCTCCATATCACAATTTATGATGGGGATAATAGTATAATTGTGAAGATTTAAAAATTTTATGTAAAGTGCTTAAAACAGCCACAAGTATATAATATATATGTATTTGTTGCTATTTTTATCAGCAATAATTAGCATTCTTAGGTGAGGTGAGCTATGTTTCCTCTCATTTGGTCTTTTAAGAGATGGGAGATATTCAGGTTGCATATTATCTAACCCTGTGTGTTCACTTAAATGTACCAAATTGGCAAGTCTATTTTGGACCAGGGGCTAAAAGGGGAGTTCCTTATACATATGTGCTTAGAGTGTAATATTGAATATGAGTTTATTAAGCATTTTGCCTTTTCTTATCAGATCCTGTCCTGCTTCGGACTTTCCTAGCTATTAGAACTGCTGATGATAATTCTTCTGTTTTCATTTTTACCTTATCCTTCAGGCTTGATGCATGCCACTGCTTTTGATAATACAGCTTAGATTTTTAAGTTAAAATACTGAGGGTTTTTTTTCCCCCTAACTGTTCTCTAACCTGAAAACGAGAGTCAGGGCTTATGTCTGGGCATTACTTCTTGTTTCTAGTAGCAGGATCTGTTCCTCGGCCCTGATGTTTAGACTGCATTTCTACTGTTCAGTCCCTTTTCTTCCCTGACAATGTCATTCTACTCCATCCTCTGTCACAATACAGACTATATAGACTATGACATTATAGACTATAACGTCGTTATCTGTTCTACACCTGGGATGGCTGGCTTTCACAAATAATGAAAAGTTAGGAGATGAAAACAGTCCTTCATTGGACTGGTTGGTGACTTCATTGTAAACAAATGAGTTATAGATGCTGATTGCCATAGCTTTTCTGATTAGAGAAAGAAACTTGAAGGAGATGACGTTATAGCTGCTGCTGGAGCAGTGGAAGAAGAAAGAGTAGATTGTAGGTTGTAGAGAATATTTGAGGCTTAGGATTCATTCTTAACTAATACTTGAGATTTAAATATAAGGCATGAAGGATAAAAAAAATATAGTTCCCGTTTAACTCCAAATGACTGGTATGGTGACAAGTAATGCAAAGGTTGAAAGAGAGATTGCCTGAGGATTGAAGAAGTTGCAGATTTTGTTGTTGTTGTTCTTACTATACAAAATCTCCATGTATTATTTCATGTATTCTCTTGAGATCAGATTCTCTTGAGAATCTGGTTTATTATAACAAAGATCCATTGTGTTTCTGGGACATACAGTAATCTCTTTCTCTGGACCTTTGCACTTGCTGTTTCTTCTTCCTGAGATGGTGTTAACTTGCTAACTCTTAATAATTCTTGGAATATAATCATAGAGCCCATAACTTTCAAAAGTCCAGAGTTTATTAAATAAAACGGGCCATTGAAACTTTTAGAGATAATAATATGTGTTCTCATAAATTTTGCTAAGATACCTGTGCATGGGAAATATTTTTTCTAATTTTTGTGCTAAAATTTTTGTAATACTCTTAAATGGATTAAATATATTCATTTTATTTTATATTTTATTTATTTATTATTTATTTTATAGATTACTGTCTTTTAAGATTGCTCCAGTATAATTTATACAGAAACTTTTAGATTTGAATAAGTACTGTTAAATGAATTGAACAGCTCATTAAGCTGTGTAGCTTGTTTTTCTTATAAACCTATGTAAACTATGACAGTTAAAAAGTATAATTCAACTAAGGCAGTAGTCTAACATATGTGTGAGGGTTTCCTTCTTATTTGTAGCTTAGAGAAGAAGAAATGCTTACCGCTGTGACTTTTTTTTCTCTAGTATCTCCAGAGGCAGTTGGATTTTTGTCAGCTGTTGGGGTGTTTATTGTCTTGATGCTGCTCCTTTTTCTCTATATTAATAAGAAGTTCTGTTTTGAAAATGTTGGCGGGTTTCCAGATCTTGGTCCAGGCTCCATCACAAGGAAGGACTCACAAGGTAAAAGCTGTAAGTATCATTACTGCTTTTCTTCTTCGTTCTGTTTATCTATACCATTCTGTTACATTATTTTTTTAAATATATATGGTAAAATATATATATATATATGACATTCTGTAAACTAACATTTGAACCACCTTTCTGTGAGTAAAAAAAAAACTATTAAATTATGTTCAATTTTCTTTCTGTTGTTCATGAATGTTAATATATCACACAGAGATGAATTGTATACTATCAGAAGATGACATTTTTATTTTTCATATCTAAGGCATGCTTTTGAGACTGTAGTGTGAGTCGATATGCTTTAAGAAGAAGGAAAGATCTTTCTGCTCTGTATAGCTTAAATCTTACTGTCCAGATAACTCTAGAGAGCTTTTCTCCCATATCCCCATAAAAGGCTTTTGAAAGTATTCACTCTTTTTCTTTCTCTGCTGTTTAATTCTCAGCTGGTGGATACTTTTATTGTGGAGAAAGTGGTATAGATAAAGTCTGGTTATAAAAGTTAGTGTTCCTCTCCCTCCCTTGGTACTATAGGCATTATATCACCTTCTATCACTTATTACTACTATATACTAGGGGAGATGAGGGCTGTAATCTTGTTCTTTCTTTCATGTAAAGTGTTCTCGGAGTTAATTTTTTTTTAAGATTTTATTTATTTATTCATGAGAGACAGAGAGAGGGGTAGAGGGAGAAGCAGGCAGAGGGAGATGCAGGCTCCCTTCAGGGAGCCTGATGCAGGACTCGATCCCAGGACTCCAGGATCACGCTCTAAGTCAAAGGCAGGCACTAAACCGCTGAGCCCCCTAGGGATCCCTGGAGTTAATTTTTTTATATTATTTTAAGAGTTCTTTATTTGCTGTTTCCAAAGACAGGCTTACATAAATGGTAGCAGAAGCAAGTTGAGAATTATAAAAGCAAGGTGTTTAATTTAGAACAATGTTGGAGAGCATTAGCAGAAAAACCTGGCTTTTCTTCTCCATGTACTGTTTTGGAGAGAGGTTTTTCTTGTACTTCTGGTAACTTAGAAAGTGGTAGCATCATTGTTTATAAAAATCTGTTGGTTATTGAATTACATCTATGACTCTAGGAAGGAAACTCTAGTGCTTTTGTGATTTTTGATTTAAGTTTAACATTTATCATAGTTCAGTCTTGCTTTTTTTGATCATTTGTGTAGAGTTGAACTGGTTAAAGGTATCTCTTTGGGCAGCCTCCTCCAGGAGTCCCCTTGTTTAGCATTTCTGGTTTTTCTTTGGTCTAATGACTCCTTTACAGTGTTAAAAATTATTGAAGACCCCAAAGAGCTTTTGTTTATGTGAGTTATAGCTATTGATACATACCATATTAGAAATTAAAACTGAGAAAATTTAAAAAATATTCTTATCAATTTATTTGTTTTTAAAAAAAAAAACCCACTGACATGTTGTGATAAGCACTGGGTGTTACATGTAAGTGAAGAATCACTAAATACTACTCCTGAAACCAATAGTATCCTATATGTTAACTAACTAGAATTTAAATAAGAACTTGGAACAAAAAACCCACAAAACCCCAATAAGCCTATTACATACATGTTAAACATAAGTAATATTTTTAACTTAAAAATTATATATTTTCTACCTCCCCCTGCAAATGGTGTGAAGAATGCCACTGTTTCATATTTTTTGCAAATCTCTTTAATGACTGGCAAAGAAGAACCAGCTGTTTTTCTCCTATCTGCTTCTGCATTCAGTCTGCTGTGTACCCTCTAAAAAACTCCAGTTTTCATTTATGAGCAAATGAAAATGAAAAAGTTAAATATCCTCTCACTGTTATTAGAAAAATAATTCTGGTGTTGAGGATCCTTTTGGAGAGGTTTTGGGAATCTTCTTTCTTTTTCTGAGCCTTTTTTTTTTCACTTATTAAATAGGAATAATATTTACCTCTTAGAGTTGTTGTGAGATCAGGTATGATAAGACTTGTAAATCACAATGCCTTGCATTTGGTAGCCACTCTGCAGATGTTTACTCTCTGCTCTTTCCTTTATTCTGACCTCTGTGCAAATTGCTTAGATATTTCCCCCTTAATAGTTGTCTTAATTTGAAATGATATTGGTAGTTTGTTAATAATATAGGGTAGTTCCCCTATGTAGACTCTCAGTAAGTAAACTAAAAGTCCATAATAAAAATCCTTTTTATACTTCTTCTTGCAGGTATAGAATAAAAAACCAGTAGTATTTGAGGGGAAAATATTGTCTTGCTGCTGTTATGATAGCTATGGAGTGGGAAAAAATGTCATTACATTTAAGCCAAGTGGTTTGATTTTTTTTTTTTTTTGGAAGAGTCTTTGCTTCGACGTGTTTCTTTCAATGCATAATGCATTTACAGAAAGATTAAAAGCCACAATGCACAATAATAATACTGAGCTCATGAGTAACAACATTTAAGTCAATTTTAAATTCATATTCCAAAGTGGTTGATATTTTGAGAAGAGGAAATTCCATTATCACATCTGTTAGGAATAAGGGATTAGAAAATGGCATTTTTCAAAACTTTCCAGCAGAATCTGCCTTCAGTGTCTTCTCTGGTGGACACGATCAGTAATGCTGTAGAGGACCTAACCGCGGCTGTTGGGGAAGTCGGCTACACTCTAACTGACTCGGTTGCTGAACAGGTAACAAATATGATAAATGGCTTTCGCCCAGAAGAAGAAAACTCTGCAGTAGCAGAAGTTGTAGCAGATGCTTCTGAACAAGCAAATGCTGTGTCACCAGAATTCTCCAAAGACACTAACTGTCAGAAAACACAGTCCAGTTTAGAGCACAGAGCAAATCGAAGCGGTTGTTACAATACTTTAGTTTCACAAAAGCAAGATCAAGGAATGAATGAAGAAAGAGTATCCACACATATTGATGATAGGCAACAGTCTCCACCAAAACCTCAAGACAGCAGTAATGCTGGTAGTGATTCTTCTTTGAAAGGTCACTTGAGTGATGGTGGGATCTCAGTTATCAAGCAGAATGCAAGGGCTGGATCTGCTTCTCAAGAACTTGAACGTACTGACAGATGTAAAAAAATTGGATTAGGAATTCCTGATAATGGTAAGAATTTAAAGGAGGTAAGATCTCAAGAAATGAAAGAAAATCATTTAAAGAAAGCTGAAAAACATACTAAAAGTAAAGGATCCAAAGGGAATGAGTGGTCAGGAAATGAGTGTTCTCCAAAAGATATTTTGGCAAGCAACAGACATACGATACAGAAACCCACTGTGAAAGAAGACATACATCCAGCCCTATCAGCTAATTCTCGAGATAAGTTACACGGAAAAATCAAAGAACAAATAAATCCAACAGCATATTACAAAGTGAAAGGAGACATAAAAATAAAGAAAAATGAAGCCATTTCTGCCCACAAAGGAACAGCAAGGAGTAAAGATGAAAAATATTCTAAACTAATACCAGGAAAAGGTGAGGTCTCCTAATGTGGGTTTAAGTGATAAACTTTCTTCTTGATTTTTTAAGTTAAAAAAACATCCAAATTTCCAAACTCTCCTCTACATGTGTATATATCTAATTTTAAGATTTTCTTGAATCCTCTTATTGGGAGATGCTTTTAAGGTCATTCTTTTTTTTTTTTTTTTTCTTTTCCTGACAATCAGTTTGAAAGCATTAATGTTCTTTGTACACCACTAAAAATTTGGTCAATTTTTCAGTGACCCTAATTTTTCTTAATGATTGTTTATTATACAACCATAAACTACATAGTTTTCTTAAGTAGTACACATTCTTTAGTTGGAGTGTATTTAGTATGCTATAGTTGAATTTTAAAATTTTATAATTTGGTCAACTAACCCCTGAGACCTTTATACTATTTTGCCCTTTGAGTCTATCCCAATAAGAATCTGTATCAAGTGTTTTATATTTTCCCTTTAGAACAATAGAGTTTATTTTATTTATTGATTTTTAAAGACTTTATTTATTCATTTGAGAAGGAGAATGGAAGCAGAGGGAGGAGGAGAAGGAGAGGAACATGCAGACTCTGTGCTGAGCTTGGAGCCTGGTGTGGGGTTCAGTCCCCTGACCCTGAGATCATGATCTAAACCAAAATCAAGAGACAGATACTCAACTGGCTGAGCCTCCGGGGCACCCCTAGAATTTATTTTATTGAATAACATGCTTCAGATTATGTGTCTATTCATTTAGCCACATATTAAGGATTTTATATGACTTCTGTGTTACAGTGAGCATATGTGAACAATCTATTATTTTTCATGAGTTCTCTATGTAGAACTAAGATTCCATTTAATCATTTATAGTTTTCAACCACAATATTTGTGACAGTTTTAAAATAATGAGCTAACAGTTATTTGGTTTGGTTGCAGAATTGCTTTATACTACTAATGATTACTCTTGATAATCCTTCACTTATATTCATTTATTGTCGATCTGATCAAAAAGCCAAAAGTATACCAGCTTTTATTTTAAAAATATGTATCTGACACTGTTCTATAAGTTTAGATTCTTATAAAAATAGCAAAAATCTGAGTGGCAGTAGAAATGAGGAAGATTTTCAGTTCTGCATGACTTCATACATAATCAGGCTCTGCTATTTATCAATTATATAAATGATTTTTAAGTGATATTGTAGAGGCTGATCCGGGATTGATAGACTAATTAAAAAAGAAAGCTAGTTTTTGGAAATATGTCCCTGTTGGAGTGAGTCTGTTCTTCTAGCAGCTTTTCAGTTACCAAATTCAGTGGTTTTGGGTAGCGTTGGTTTGGTTTTGTTAGCCTTATTATTTGAAGTAGCAAGAAGAAAGAAATAAAATAAAGTAAAATACATATTTTATTCAGAGAATAACAATAGACAGTAGTAATAAATGCTACACAAGTAGCAGTATAGAGTTAATTTTGTTTTGACTTGTTTTCATTCAGAAGCATGCTGCTTCCTAAAAAAACCCAAGAATATCTCAGGTATTCTGGATTATGGTCAGTACTAAACTTCAGCATATTATGTTCTAAAAATCATTTGAATTGAATCATTTGACCTGTAGATTACTTCTTCATATAGCTGAACTATAGTAGTATCAGTATTACTAGTGTTTGTGTTCTAGGTTTGTTCATAGACGTCTCTATGAGAGCTTTCTCAGAGAGAGAGAAAGAAAAATTTCCTTCTATATTTCTGAATGCAGGACTGCTTTAGGGTAATATTTTGTGGTAGACGAAGTGTGACAGCAGAATTTCTAATTACCCTTCTCAGAGCTCTCCTGATTCTTAGAGACCACCACCATGGTAGCCCACAAAGTGCTAAGAGCTCTCAGCTGGGAGTCAGCATGCCCAGGTTCTACACCAGACCTGTCCAGGTTCTAGACCAGACTACTATCTAACAGCACTTTCTGCAATGATTGAAAAGCTTCATATAGCCCACATGGTAACCAGTAGCCACACACACCTACTGAGCACTTGAAATGTGGCTGGTAGCACTGGGGAAACTGGGTTTTAAAATACATTATTTTAAATTGAATAGCTACATGTGGCTAGTGACTGCATATTGGGCAGTGCAGAATATGACACTGGTCACAGTTTGACCCTTTCATGGCTTTCTCTTACTGAATTAAAAAGGAAGATTTAGACTAGTGACATCCAAGCTTCCTTTACTTCTGACTCTAAATAGACCATTTCTCTACCATATTTTAAAATTACTTATTCTGTGTCTTCTCACCTGAATTTCAAACCTTGATCCCTTTAGTATAGATGATCTCAAATGTTTATAAAGAGAATAGTATCTAGACTGAACTAACAAAGTCTACGTGCTGTGGTGTCTGTATCTTTCAGGGTTGTTTATCATTCTAAGAAGGTTGCATCTTAGTTTATTTTATTTTATTTTTGCATCTTAGTTTAAATGAACCTCAACATAGTGCAGTTTCAGAATTTTTACTTGAAAAAAAAATGGTAGCAACTCGTTATTATTATACTAGTTAACTATTATTTTAAGAGTAATACAAGTTTTATATGTCCTGAAAAATTTATTTTAAATTTGGTTATACTTAAGTAAAATTTTCTTAGTAATTCCCCCTTTCACAGAAAATAAGCTTATATCCTTTCACATATTTTCATATGTGCATATGAACACTGCATGTGTCTTTGTGTATTGCATGTGGGAGTGTGTCTGTGTGTGCTTAAATGAGAATGTAGGCACACCTTCTGTTTTATAACTTTCTCTTTTCTCTCACCATGATGTTGTAGTTTTTCTACCCTGTGAGTACCTGTAAGTTCACCTCCTCATTTGCAGTGACTGTATACTACATCATTGCATAGATACATCATCATGTACTCAACCAAGGCCCAGTGACGGACCTTTAGATTGTATTTTATTTTTGTTTTCTATTGCTGTTTAACGCAATGCAGTGAATTGTCTGAACTATATATCTTTGCTCACCTTTTAATTCTTAGGCCGAATTCTTAGAAATGTGATTGGTAAATTCCTAGAAATGAATCACAGAATGTGCAGATTTAAGAGTTTGTTATGTATTGCTGAATTGATCTCTGTAAGAGTTGTACCAGTGATAATTCCACCAATAGTATATGTCTGCTCATTTCTCTGTTCTACTCCTAGCACAAAGCATGATCATTCTTGAAAATTTGGACCCAGATGATAACCACAATGTCTCTAGTAACATGAATTATTTGAATCAGGGCCATATGTACTGGCAATACTTCTAAGTCTCTTTGTGTGCTACTGATCCTTTAAAAAAATTGTGTAAGGTGGTGAGTTCTGTTATTTCCTTGATCTGTAACATGATTGGAAAAACCCTGAGATTAACATTTTTTATAATTAGAATATACAAATTTATCTTTTTCTATTAAAAATATGAAAATATAAAGTTTCAGGCTTCTTAAATAAAAAAATTATACTTATTTAAATACACTTATTTATTGTGTATGTATATTCATGTGTATATGGAAAAATGTGACATCTATCTCTTTGTGTGCCTATGTGTGTGTGTATCAAAATCATTATACACTATTGTCTTAAAATTTTGATTTGCTCTCCCTGTCATTCCAAATAGATAATTCCTACATGGACAAAGATGAGCATGGTTCATCCTCTGAAAGTGAAGATGAAGCACTGGGTAAATATCATGAAGCCTTGTCTAGAACACACAATTCCAGACTACCATTGGCCGACTCGAGACAAAAGAACTATGCTTGGGAAACAAGACAAAAATACAGTCCTCTGTCAGCGGAGTATGATGGCTACAGTAGCGAAGCATCGATAGATGAAGGTAACACAGGTTACTTACTTTATTTTTTTTTTAGATCACACACTATGGTATTAGATTACTTGTGCCTAAAATTCTAGGCATCTGTGGCTGCATGGTGAACACGAGATAAACAGGGTCACAATTCTGTGAATATAGTTTATTGAAATTTAGATCTTTGGACTGAAGCCCAAACCCAAAACACCTAAAAGCAAAACACCAAATAATTTAAATATTTAAATAATTCTGTTTCTCTTTACACAGTGTAAGCATGAGGCAGAAGGTGTGAATTTGCTGTTCTCACATGAAATCAGGCTCTAAATACCTGGCATAGGAACTCACAGAATCTAAGTATTTATAGTGTTGAATGTCAGTCTGGTGTGTCAGTGTGTGCTTTTTCATTCAGTGTGGCCCCTAAACAGAAGTCAAATACTGGATGTGGCACACAGCAGAAGAAATGGTGATCTGGTCTGCGTAGGGGGAAAAGTGTCCAAGGTGGATTGAGAGCTGCTACTGTATTATATTTTGCTTTAAGGATGACCTAAGGAATTTTCAAGGATTATTTTGTCTCTAATTGATTTTTGCTTCATGTACTGACATTGGTATAAAACTCAACCTTTGTGGAAGATACACGTCCACTCTGACATGTTTTTACATTTTTCTATAAGGGAAGTAAATTGCCATTAATTAGAGCATATTTATTTCCACATTTTCAGTAGGTTGCTCACATGCTTGATACAATGTATGAGTACTCCTAGTAATTATTATCCTTATACTCAGATATGAAGAAAAGAGCAATATATCTTGGGATTTTTATTATTACATCAAATGCAAACTGTCCTTAGTTTTATAGCTGTGGTTTGTATTTAAGGGCCTATTACTATTGATTAAAGTCTTACACCAGCATGTAGAGTTGTCAAAGGAGCTAAATCATCTTTTTTTTTAATTCACCTTAATGCTAGCTAATGGTTGATGTACCTTCTTTTTATTTCTACTAGTACACAATTTATAATAAGTTAGTCAAATGCTGAGTATTACTATATAGAAAGCTCATTATGAAATACAAGGGAAGAAATAAAAAATATTAAACTCTACCCTCAAAAATACCTTACTCGTACTAGAGAAAATCAAACATGTGCTTACCAAGATAACTGAGTAATGTAAAGCAGTAAAGCCAGTGCCCACATATGTATACCTCTTACACTCCTGGCTCATGAATAGTAAAACCGAAAGAGAATGGGTTTTAAACCTGATCTTTGTTCACATTCTGGCTCTGCGACCTAACACTTAATAGCTACAGACTTTGGGCAGTATAGTTATTAGTTTTTAGGTTTGTTTCATCATCTCTAATATGTGGATAATACCTTGCTAATAGGATTGTCATGAACATTAAGTGGTATAGGTGGCAGTTTTCAGCAGAGTTCTGGCCCCTGTGGGTAAGTGACCAGTAAATGGTAACTATAGCTGAGGGTAGTGAGAGCAGTGCTGGTGATGAGAGTGAACAGTCACGAGCAAGTCCTGCATTTGTCGTTTGTGTCCCTAGATGCTTCCCTTTTCACAGCTTAAGTTTAGAATTTTTATTTTTTTCCTCCTCACTGCTTCATCTCCCTCACTCCCTGGACTTCTGTGCTGTCTTGATTGCTTCCCCATAGTTCTCTTTTTCTAGCATGGCTCTATTATCTGGGCGAGAAGTGATGAGGAGAGAAACATAGCCTCAGCGGCTCTTGTGTTCTTGCCCTAAGCTCTGGAACTGGTGCAAATGTCCTGGAGTCACCTTCTGTTTTCATTTTGCCTGTATATTTAGGATCTATCTCTACTTTCCTACCATTTCTACTCTAAATTAATTGATAAGATACCGAGGATAGATTGATTTTCAGCATTCTGAAATTAGATTTATTTCATAAACATTTGTCGAAAGCTTTTTATGTGCCATACTGTATACTGTGGATGTAAAGATAAATAAAACAAAGTTGTTTCAGAGAGCCCACAGACTAGAGGAGGAGGACCATTTGACTATATGTGTAATATCGTATGATAAGAGGTCTTTTAGTTTCATGAACAAAGTGCCGTAGACATACAGAGGAAGTGCCTCAGTTCTTGTTTGGGAGGTGGGGAAATTTACTGTAGTCTTCACAGAGTGGTAAACTGGACTTAAGTAAACTATTTCAACAGCCATGGAATAGTGACTGCATGAGAGTAAATGATAATATATTTTAGTATCTTTAAGTCAGGATCTGTTTGGAGAATGGGCAGGTAATAGGATTGAATGCCATGCTTGGGAGCTTATTGTATTATAGGAAATAATACAGTCCTGGAAAGTTTTTCAGCTGAACAATGTACACTTTTAGAAATGTATTTAAGGAAGATTTAAATAAAAACTCTTTAACCATAAAAAAAATAAGATTATTTAACTGTTGTAACAGAAAATGGATTGAAAGTAGGACTTTTGGAATTAGAAAGGACCAGTGAGATAAACAGTGATGAGATCTTCATTGGCAGTGAGTTTGGGGACACAGAGTTTGTGGATTTAAGGATGGTCTCAGTATATCTTGAATGATCGAATGTGTGCAGTGAGTGAAGAACCAAGATTTTTAATTAGTTCATAGAGCATTAGAGAAGTAAGTTTGTGTGGGAGGAAATAATTTAGTTTCCATCATGCTAAATTGGAAATGTCTGAAACGTCCAGGTGGAGATGGATATCCTTATTATTAAAATGCTGTAATTGGGATTTAAGATGGAGAGATGACCAAGTGTTAATGTAAGAAAACAATAGACTAGGAGAATAGTTCTGTATCATAGGTTATTGCTTATTGAAAAGTCAAAGTCTCTTTGAGCTCAAAATAGTTTTAGTGGGAGTAGGGGAAGAAAGGAGAATTTGATTGGAGGGGGAGATTTCAGAGCTCTTAAGGTCTTAGGTAAAAGCAGTTTCAAGTGTTAATAAATTTTTAACATGCCCACATACAAAGAAGCAGAAGTATATATAAAGTTCTAAAAAGTTTTGAGGAAAGGAGTAAATATCATCTGTTGCAAAAGTTGTGAGAGTACTTTAGAGAAAATGGCATTTAAATTTAACTTTAAAGAATGGGTATGAAGTTGGTGAAAGGACTAAGTAGAGGTATTTTAGATGGAACTTCAAACCCCAAAGTACAAAGTGAAGTCCATTTGGCTCCAACATGGATGGATGGATGGATGGATGGGTGGGTGGGTGGGTGGAGACAGAGACAAGAATAGGAAGCAAAATTGAAAGAAAGATATAAGTCTAAAGTCTGGAGTACCTCCCTGACAATTGGATTTAATTTGTTAGCCAGTAAGAACTCGCTGGAAGTTTTTCACCAAGGAATCATGATCAGGGATGTGCCTAGAAAGATTAACTTAACAATAAGAAGACTATAGAGAAAGACACCAATTATGGAGTCTTTGGAGTAGTTTGTGTGGAAAATGGTAAATATCTGAATTACAATAGTGGTAATAGAAATACAGTAGGATAAGAGAGACATTATAGAGGTAGAGTTTATCAGATTTAGGAGCTGAATGTATTTGGAATGTTAGAAAGAAGGGAGGGTCAAAGATGACACTGGGTCCTAGCATGTGTGACTAGGAGAATGATGAGGTCATGAATATAAATAGAAAGTGCAGAGAAGGATGTCTTCTTTTGGAAGTACGGGCTTGGGGGTGGGACATAGAAGTGGTTTTATAGATATAATGAAGCAGATTTAAGCAGTTGGAAATGACCATGGAGTTTGAAATCATGAATGGGTTTAGGGAGAAAAAGAGGTTCTCAGATGATGCATGCTAAGAAAGTAGAAATCATGGGCATAGATTTAACTGTTGAAGGAGGATGTATGGAGAGAAAAGATTAGAGAACCATTTCCTTTAATAGGAATCACCTCCTTTAACAGGAGAATTAAGAGTGTCACTTCAACAGAGAGGAGAAAGTAAAGGCAATAAAATGGAGAATCAGGAGAATATTGTATTTTATCAGCCGTGGAAGGAGAATTTTGAATGCTGCCTGTAGACTGGGGAGGATAAGAATTCAAACAAGCCCCCTTCTTCAATAGCAGTTGGTCATTAATGTTCAATTAAAAATCTAGCTGCTTAAAATAATAAATTAGATCGAATGTTGTTAAGAAGAGAATAAGTGATCAGAAAGCCTACATTTGCTGCCCACACTTTCTTACAAACTACTTTTTCCTTTTCAACTTGCAGAATTGAGGAAGAGAGGTAGTGGAAGGGGGTTGTAACCATAGTGTTCACCTTCTCCCTCCAGCCCAACAGTGGTAACCCTCCTCTGGCATATATTTGGGAAGGAGATGGATTTGGTTTCAAATACACATTTGAGCCTCCAGCAGGTGGTTGTTCCTCTGTGTGGCTAACTCAACAGAGACACTGTTCACTTCATGGCTGGCCACCTAAGAGGACTGCTGAGTGTAGTTCTCTTGGTAGGATTTGGTTCATTTTTCTGAGGTAAGATGTAAAGGGATAGATATGGTAGGTTATGTTTCCTTTTGTTCTGCATATTATTCTGTTAAGTTTATAAGATCAAAGTTAACTGATACATAGATTGAGGGTAACTAAAGGGAATTACAAAGGTAGAGGAAAAATATTCTTAAATGTACATTTTTAAAAAAGATTTTATTTGTTTATTCATGAGAGACACAGAGAGAGAGAGGCCAAGACACAGGCAGAGGGAGAAGCAGGCTCCCTGTGGGGAGCCCAATGTGGGACTTGATCCCAGGACCCCAGGATCACTCCCTGAGATGAAGGCAGACACTTAACCACTGAGACACCCAGGTGTCCCCTTAAACATACATTTTTTACATGACATACTGTTACCTCATTAGCGCTGTTAAGGAGCCATTAGTTCATTTCTCAATATTGAATAATTCTAGTAGAGAAGCTTTGAAACAGCCAATACTGAAAGTATCTGTAAAATTAGAGAGGGTCAGGGAGGGCCTGGTTAGGGCTAGGAGGGAACAATGCAGAACTTTCTGACCAGGTAGTAAGAACTACCATATTGAGCTCCTACTGTGTTCCTGACTCTTAGTTTCTGTATATACCATACTATTTAGTCTTCATTGCAAATTATCGTGGTAGATAAGATTATCCCCATTTTACAGAAATGAGAAGAGATTTTTAGATTGAGTAGGTAATTTTTAACCAAAGGTTACATGGTAGGTTATAAAAACTATATTTGTCATGTCCACTGCAAAATGAATGTTGTTTTAGCTTCTGTTTTAACCTCTTCAGGTGAGTCCTTTAGAACAGTTTATATACTATAAATCTGAAATACAGATACTCTTGAAAAAAGTAAGAAAATGTGGTGGCATATTTGTTATCATGTTTTCTCCTCTAGGTGGCCATATTAATCTTCCAGTTTTGTGAATTACAAAAGGGAATGATATCTGTAAGAAATTTTTCCAGGAAAAATAAACATTAAAATAATATATCCAGTTTCCTTTGTTCACAGTTTTAACTGTATTTTTACTGTGTTGTTCTTAAAATTAAAGACATTTTCTGATAATCCTGTTTTATTTTTAAAAGGCTTCAGACTTAAGTGGTAGGCTGTGGATATCTTGTTTAAGAGTTGGTAAATATAGACTAACCTCTGAAATTCCATTCATGCTAATTAGTGCTTTCCATTTCTATATTAGAAAAGAGAAGCCAATTAAAGATCTAGAGCAAATTCAGTGTAAAATTATTAGAATGTCTATTTTTTATAGCTTTTCATTCTTAGTTCACTATAGAGATTGCAAGCTATTTTTACATATTGTGGCATAGCTATATAACTAAATCATAATGTTGTTATTTTGGGGTGAGTTAATTAAAAATAGTATGTGAAATAATTTCCGGCATCACTATTTCTTAGGATATGTGGACCATACATACACACACCTGTCATTCTCTTTCTTATGGCTACTCTGCAAGCTTCCTGCTATTAATTTTGATGTTATCTTAAAATTAGGGGCATTAAAACATATTGATTTGTACATTTTATTTAAATGTTACCTTTAAAATACTACCTAATAATGATAAATTGTGTATACGTTAGATGCATTTTAACTGCTTTATAAAGATTATTCTATCACTATTCACAATTTCTTTGTGGAGAAAGCAAGCATAAAAAAATTCTTTTTTCCAGATGTCTTTGCCACAAAAATGCTTAATGTCTTAGAACACTGAAAGTTATATATATTAATGGTTTGTTGAGATTCTTGGTAAACTTTTTCTTTGATTTCAGGAGTTGTTTATGTACATTTTTTTCTCTGAAGAATTGTGTGTGTGTGTGTGTGTGTGTGTGTGTGTGTGTAGCTTTAAGTATGACCAGTTTGAAGAGAAATTGATCTTAAAGACTTCTGCATCTTTGTGTTTTGGAGATCTTTTTATGTGATGAGATCAGTCACTCACAGTACTGTAGTGTTCATTTATAGTGCTACTTTTGCAGGCCACCATTGACCTATAAGATGAGATGTCTTTGTGCAGTTCAGGTAAAGGTACAGCCTGCTGTGTAGACAGGTTAGAAAAAGGTATTGCCTTTGTGCAAACATTGCATCATGAGTGGTTAGCATCTACATAAGAGGAAAAGGCATCCCTTCTTCCAGTTGTAAGATTTGGCAAACCCTCAGGAAACTTTTTGCAGTGCACAAACTGCACAACCATATACAAGGCCCTGAGCACCTGTGTTTATACATTTCCAATCCTGAAATGAATTGGTGGAATTTCTGTGTTTTCCATGGTGAAACTATTGATCCTTCACATTTCTTTTTTGTCTGAGTACTTGTCTGGTAGTAGTTAGCTAGAATGATAGAAATTAAGTGATAGTCGTTAAAGATATCTTTGACTGATTACAATACAAAACTGAAACCCAGAGACATGTGATTTTACTAAGATTATAAAATTCATTAGTGGTAAAACAGAAGCTGTAAGTGTTTGTAACCAGGGAACAGGTTGACACTTTTAAAACGAATTATTCCGACAAACGAAAAAATGACAACATAAAAGAAAAATAGGATCATAAATATGAAAAAAACAAACCTAGTAATTACCAGAGGGGAAGTGGATAGGGGGATGGATGAAATAGGTAAAGGGGATTAAGAAGTACAGACTTCCAGTTATAAAATAAGTAAGTCACAGGGATGAAAAGTACAGCATTGGGAATATAGTCAGTAATGTAATCACTTCATATGATGACACATGGTAACCACACTTCCTGTGGTAAGCATTACGTAATGAATAGGATTGTTAACTCACTGTGTTATACACCTGAAACTTAATATAATATATTGTACATCCAGGCATCTGGGGTGGCTTAGTTAGTTAAGCATCTGACTCTTTTTTTTTTTTTGGAAGAGTTTATTTATTTACTCATGAGAGACACACAGAGAGAGGCAGAGACACAGGCAGAGGGAGAAGCAGGCTCCTCCCAGGAAGCCCAGTGTGGGACTCGATCCTGGGACCAGGATCATGCCCTGAGCCAAAGGCAAACACTCAGTTGCTGAGCCAGCCAGGCGTCCTAGCATCCAACTCTTGATTTTAGCTCAGGTCACGATCTCAGAGTCTTGAGGTCGGCTCCACATTGAGCATGGAACCTGCTTAGGATTCTCTTTCTCCTTCTCCCTCTGCCTCTCCCCTACCCTGCTCATGAGGCGCTCTCATTCTCTCCCCAAAAAGTGTGTGTGTATGTGTGTGTGTGTGTGTGTTACACATCAACTATACTTAAAAATAAATTTTTAAAAGAGAGGCATTCGGTAACTAAGTGAATAGATAAGAGATGCACTATGAACTGAACATAGGCTGCATCCCTTGCTAGGGGTTGAGGCACGTCTGCTAAGTAGAGGAATAATGCTCACAGCAATCTGGCCATTATGAAGGCCTGACACTTTCTCTACAGGCTTCTGTTAGCAAAGCCCATAGGAGCACAGTCTCGGATTTGGGGAGCATGACATAGAGTCAGAAATGAACTGACAGGAGGAATCTTATTGCCCGAGGGCAGCAGTGACGGGAATATCTGTACTCACTGTCAACTCAAGCTTACCAATGAAGTAGATCTCATAGGAAACTGTCCCTAACGAGGGAGGCACGAGTCCATTTGTACTCCAGCGTGTGAGATAATATCCTTAGATGGTATAATAGAAACTTGAAGCTACTTCTAAAGACGGTGCCTAACATGCCTATCAAGTCTAGAGCCTGGAGAAGACCCTCACTGCATTAGAGGGGAGTGGAGTTCTGGATGACAGTACAGTGGGTAGGCCTTAAGAGGAAGGAGCCCTCTAGTCATTATTGTGACTGTTGTAACATTTATTTTTATTGTCTTTTAGGCGCTGCTAAAGTCTTCACGTAGAATATTTAATTTTATCTCTGCAGAAATCTTTTTATTTTGTTACTTATTTATCTAATTAATTAGTATTCCAGTTTTGAGAAAACCAGCAGCTTGGGGGAGGGGGGCAAGTTAGCATGCCCTCGTTTACAACCGCTCCAACAGCTGGGGTGCAAACACAGGTTCAGTTGCTTCCAGAGCTCAGGTGCCTGACCACTATAACACACCATGTCAGGTGCTCTCCTACCTGGTATAAGGATAAAGAAACTATTTTTTTTTTTCTTCCAAAAAATAGTGTCCCATTGTTCTGAGAGAATTTTGTGAAGCCTATGGCCTCTAGGGAGAGAAGGAATCCTATCATTGGGAAGGATCCAGGGTTTTGGTCTGGGGCTCCAAGATGAAGCAGTACTCGTGCCAGCTGTACGTAACCCAAGCCTTGGGCAGCCCTTCTGCAAGCTGTACAGGGCAGGCAGTAAGACCCTAGAGCTGATGTGTGGATTTCTTATCCTCAAACCCAATACAGAAGGTTTGGGGGAAAACCAGTGACTTGTCATTTTACCTCTAGCCTTCTTCCAAGAAAAGCCAGCAGGGGCTTATTGAGATACTACAAAGCTTTTCCATGGTGGACTCGTGTTAGAGTTCACTTAGATAAGAGGAGAGATGTTAGGAGTTGGTTCTCATGGGAAGTATTCCATCTGGGATACAGGAATCCAGAACTAGTACCCAGTCACCTTCAGATCTGATCAGATTAAGGACACCACAGCAATAGCAGAAGGGCCAGCCCAGGTGGCTTGCCACATGTGCAGTGTCACACTTTAGTTTTATTGTTATTTTTTCACGTCTTGGCAGGAATCTTAACTGTAGACCTTTGATTTAGACTTAGGAAGCCCCATCTAATATTTTAAGTCTTTGTAACAGTCTCAGCAGTACTTAAAGATACCACTACCACCAGTATGATACTCAAGTATAGTTCCAGGTACAGTATGAAAGCAGCTTTTGTAAATATGAGCATCTCCAGTAGCATTAACCAGTTTATTGGTTAATAAAAAGCTACACCTTACCTTGCAATGGACTGGCAGACACTTCAACAAATTACAAAGAAGTTAATGGCATTCACTCATGTTCATACCACTCACAATCAACCACCATTCATCTTTTAGCATTCTTCTTTCCAGAATTTTCTATGGCTGTAATTTAAAACAATTTATACAGTAATATGTAATACATTTTCCTTCAAAAATTTAACCTGTTAGAAAATTAAATGTTTCCTTCTCTTGATCCTTTCCCTCATTCCCAGAAGCAACCTTTATTACAAGTTTGGTATATATCCTTCCAGTCTTTGTTTTCATACTTTATAAATATGTTAGCTGCTCATAGAAAGTATATTTTTGTGTGTTTTTAAACTTACATAAATGGTTTTATCGAGGCTTATTGAAGATGTAATGGTCCTTTTTCCTTGGGGAAAAAGGGAGTGAAGTAGACAGTGAGTGAAAGGAAGTCAAGAAATATCAGTTAACAGAATATGCTGAGTAAAATTAAAATCATTCCTTAGTCCTCAACTTCTTAAGACCAGAGACTGAGTCTTCTACTGTTAAATACCCTTTTCCTCCCATTTCCTCATGCATAACATCTGATTAAAGCCATTAAGTAATTTTCTTTGGTGGATTTATATCTTAAAGAGATAATTATTGTCAATTAATGTAATTTGTGGACCAGTAGGAAGATTCTTGACAGTTAGAAGTTTCTAAATTATCAGTCATTGTCTTTCCAAAAAAAAAAAGTTGAAAAGGAAAATGTAATCATTGTTAAAACATGAAATCATAAATGTTTATGATGTTAACTCCTCATATATCCTTCTTTCACTTTATTTTATAAGTGATACTGACTCCATATACTGCTCAGTAAAAAAAAAAATCTATCACTGAGGAAGAGAATACTTATAAATGGACACTGGAAATGGGAAAGGAGAAAAGATGAGTGGGAAATATCAGAAAGAGAGACAGAACATGAGAGACTCCTAACTCTGGGAAACGAACTAGGGGTGGTGGAAGGGGAGGAGGGCAGGGGGTGGGGGTGACTGGGTGACGAGCACTGAGGGGGGCATTTGATGGGATGAGCACTGGGTGTTATTCTATATGTTGGCAAATTGAACACCAATAAAAAATAAATTTATAAAAAAAATAAACTGGAACTGAAGAATGTATTGATGCTATTGGTTTCTTATTAAAAGCTTTAGTGTGAAGGTGATTATTAGAAATTGATTCTATGTTTCTTACCCTGCACATTGTTTTTATGATACAGACCTAACTAAGCATCTGCACTGTTTATTTACATATTCTCTAAACTTGTTCACAACACTCCTGAAATTTTAATGCTTTTCTGTTTAAAAAAAAAAAAAAAAAAGAAGAAAAAAAAGAGTTTGCCTTGATATTGAATCACAGTATGAGATAAGATCACTCAAATATTTTTTCTCTCCAGTTTCTGCTGTAACTTGAGCTGGAATAAGAGTTAAGAGAGGGGAGAAAAAACCAGTTAGGACCCTGAAAGAATGAACCAAATTGTTTACATGATAGTATCAGAAGACCATTTCCTGTCTGCTCCATGTTTGGGCAAATGTGAATCACGCTTTAGGTTTTGAGAAGCAAAAGGAAGAGGCCTGATGGATGCAAACTTACACTGGGCAATGGGGAGAGACGATGAAAGGTGAATTTAGAGATACAGTGGTACAGGTTACACACCATGGAATGTAGATATTCTGCTTCATTCATGTTAAATAATTACTGAGCTGTTTTCAAAGAGGTGAGTAACAACTTTGTTAACAGTTTTTTTGGTAAAATGAAATTGAGATTCTATTTTAATTTTAAAATTCTGAAAAATCTCTCCTGTAAGCAATCTTGATGTGGGGCTCTCATTTTGAGACTTCCTGCCTGTGAGAAAATAAATTATGTTAAAATCTCTGATGAATGAGTCAAAAATTACCTTCAGAAGCTGAGAGGTATTCTGATGCCTTGGCATATCTTTTCCCTTTTCTTGGTATGTACTCATAAAGATAAATATTTTCTTGGAAAATTTGGTTATAAAAAAAAAAATTTGGTTATATTTAAGTCATCGAGGTATTCAGTAATGCCATCAATTAAAACTAAGATAATTTAAATGGATTTTGAGAATTAGTATGGTAGTTATTTAAGGCCTAGATAGTTATGAAGTCCTTTGCCTTCTACAGTTTACACAATCTTTTACTCATTGTGCCTGTTTTTTAGTTAAGGGGAAAACATTAAAGGATTTTGGTCACTGGTAACTTGGGAAATGTTTCTTTAAGTATAAATTTAAGCATAATGAATACCTTTTTCAAGATGATGGATTAAAATATTTTTGAAGTTAAAAAATCTGTATTTCTCCTACATTGATAACAGGTTAATTACAGTTCCATAGACGCATGAGCTATAATACAATGAATGATGATAGAGTAAACACTATTCTGAGCACTTTACATAAATTAAGTCTTTTAACCTTCACAGTGACCCTAAGACACAGACAGGTTTTGTTGGTGTCCATATTTTCCAGAGAGGACACTGAAGCACAGTAAGGGTAACTTGTCCAGGGTTAGATAGCAAGTATGTGAGGGAGCCAGGATTCAAGTACCAGTCCTCTGTCCTCAGAGCCCATCCACTGAACTCTCTCCTGAGAAACCTTGGATGATGTTCTGTGAGAAAATCAGTTTTTTTTAATGTAATTTTTACACCTAAATAAATTCTTTATTGCTGTTTTTAATGTGTAAGTAATGCATGTTCCTGATAGAAAAATCAGAATTTATGGACAACAAAAAGAATAATTACTAAAAAAATAATAAAATAAAATAAATTTAAAAAAAGAATAATTACTCATATTCCCATCATGAGAATACTATTGTTTCTATATTTTTGTATCCTTTCATGGACATTTTTGTTTGCATACATATTTTTTAATTAAAATGGATTTCCTACACAGTGTTGTAATCTGCTTTTGTTCTACTCAAAAATATACCTTTTCTTGCCAACATATGCATTTCACAACATCACATATATGGATTGTACGATATATCGTTGGATTGGCGCACCAGAGTTATTTAACATTTTTTAATTACTGATATTTAATCCGTTGCTGATTTTTCCTATGGATATGATTTTTCTTAATAATATCTTAAAATGATTTCTTTTCTACCATGTTCTCTGGCATTTTTGGTTTCTGATTCAAGAGTCTGACTTGAATCTCTGATCAAAGGAGTTCTTTTCATCTTTTAATAAGAGGTCTAGATGTGATTTGTGCATGTTTGTGTTTTGTATTCTGTAAATAATTCAAGGGGTTATACATTTGTGATGGCATTTTATAGACTCAGGTGGTATTAAAAATATTAAACTGGTATGATAATCTAATATATAATATCTATCTATAATATCTATATATAATCTAACTAATATATGAGTAAGGAGTAATTAAGTTGAATATATTTATTTGTTCTCTTGCTAAAGTTTATCTATAATAAAACTAGTTGCCAAAGGATATAAGTTGTAGGAAAAACTATCAAACTCTTCTAGAGATTTCAAAATCATTTAATTATTTTTAGAAATTGCTGCTGTGATCTTTGATTTGCTGCCACTGCTAGCTAAATGATACTCTTTTCTGAGCCATAATTTGACATTGGGAACTATTTCAAGCTCATCCAGTTATTTTTCCATTCAATTTGTAGTCATTAGTTGACTTGTAGTGACAATAACTAGAAACTTTCTCAAATAGTAATGATATTGTTTACAATACAGAATCCTTTATCAGCTTCTGCTGAACTGAACAATTACATGAAAATGTTTTCTAGCTTGCCATGCTGACAGGTGTTTTTATATATTCACCATCTCTGGTAACATCAAAAGCAAAAAAATATTGGAATTTCATATTTAATAAGGTTAAACTTAATCCTTCAGGATAGATAAGAGAAAGAGAAAGTTAAAAAAAAAGGGGGGGTGGTGGTGAACCTGGGCTCTGTTGTTGAGCTGCCTACATTTGATTCCTGACTCTCTGTGCTAATATTTTCTTATCTGGTAAATGGACATGATGATAATATAATAGATAATACCAAAATAAGCTAATATTTATTTATTACAGTGTCATTCACTGAACAAATGATAACTGTCATTTTTATTGATAAAATTAATATGATGGTGCTGACGTTAGCTGGACGTTCAGTGAGTTTGTGAAACTCAGCAGAGTATCAAAAAGGGGTTCCCTCTCCAGGGCATCTTCCCAGTCTCAAATCTCCAGGCTTCCATGATGTCCATGCTGTTAGAGGAGCACTTGTGGTACAGCACCAAGACAGTGCCTATGGTGACTTCCATTACCACCCACTCCTCTGCAGTCCTTATATCCCAGTCCTGTAGAGGCTGTGGTCACTCTAAGGAGCAACATGAAGGGAAGTGGATAGGCAGCAGGTAGCTACAACCTGGCTAGACCAAATGGACTTTGAGCATTCATCCACTGGGCTGCCAGTGTCAAGGCTGTCTCCTTCTGTGGTGTCTGTGAGCCCATGTAAGGATAAGGCCTGAGTACTGGTGGGTGCTAGGGCAGCTTTAACCCAAGGAGCCAATAGGGGGCCTTCAGTCAACCCTCTTGAGTTATTGCAGTGCCCAGGAGGTGGAGGACTTGCGGTAGCTCCTTGCTTAGGCACTAGCCAGCCTCAAAGAAGCTTCTAAATGAGGAAACTGAAACCATACCAGTACTGGATGGCTGAATGTCAGCCCTGAGCTGATCACTGATTATAGTTTGATAATTGGTGGAATAGGTGAAGCCCTGTAATTTACCAAAAAATTAATTCCCAAAGAAGAGTGTTTGTGTGGAGATGTGTGTGGGGGCAGGGTGGTGATATGTGCAATATATGAATGCTTAACATTTACTCTTCTATTGAGAAATATCCAGCATATATTCAGTGGGGAAAAAAACCAAGGTGCAGAAAATTTTGTGTTCTCTATGATTTTTTTATCTAAGAAAGAGGAAGTAGGTTTGTATTTGCTTATGTTTAAAAACAATGGAAGGCAAACAAGAACTTCTAAAAATAGTTATCTGCGAGGGAAGGATGGAAGGAACTTCTCTGACAAACCTTATTTTACATGAATATAAGGAAATTAAATTTGGAAACACACTCTCTAAAAACCAAAAGCACAGTGAAACAGAGGAAACTATGTATTGTTATCCTAACTATACAAAGAGAGATGTTTGATTTTTTTTTTTTTCAAAAGGGGAAATTGTGCTGATAGGAAGATGCTGTTACTGTAATCCAAGCAGCATGTCATAGTTTTCTCAACTGCAGAAGTAGCACAGGATAGAAGTAGGAGATTTAAGACATATTTTGGAAAGAATATCAACAAGTTTTAGATTGGGGGGGGTGGGGGGTAAGAGAAACTGAGAAATTCAGGGTAGATTCCTGAGGCTTTGGATGATCAGTTAGGAGTATAAGAAAGAGTAGGAAAGAAATAAGGATTTTGTGCACATATTCAGACAACTTTGAGATATCCACTTAACACATTGATCATTCACTGGATGAGTCTGATTACTTAGGGGAACAGTCCAAGCTACAAATTATGATTTTGGGAATCATTATTGTATACAGATGGTATATAAAACCAGAGACTCTTTTAGGTATACTTGTTTATTATATATTACACTGCAATCAAATCTGCCTGCCTGATAGATTATTCCAGATTTTTTTATTAGGAAAATATTGACAAGGAATGTGGACATGTAGTGTGCTTAAAAAAACAAAACAAAACAAAACAAAAAAACAAAACAAAACAAAACAAAAACCTTATACTCTTTGTTTCTGCTTCTCAATTTAAAGCACTTCTCCCTTCTCTGGGAACTCTCTCTAATTTCTGGGGCTGGACCCCCAGTGGTTCTGTGTGTATTTCACAACCTTCCCCTTGCTGTTGTGCTTAGTTGTTTCAGTGTTCTGAAGAGGAGGTGCATAGACTTCTACTTTTGGGTCCCTGGAAGGGTCCTGGTTAATGCCTTTTTAAAGCTTAGTTTTGCAATTATTTCTAGGATCATGTTACATAAATCCTTATATTTTTCTTATACATTCATTTCCTTTGGCTTCCAGTAGCTTCCTTTCCTTTGGTTCCTGTTGCTAATTAAGACAGAAATATTTGTAGTAGTCTTTTGTATTTTAGTATATGAATCTGTAAGGAATTTAAGATAATGTTTTTAGATCCTTTAGAAATTGCACATCAATCCCCTCCCCACCCCCCATTTAAGCTATTGCTGGACTGTATCCTTTTGTAGAAATCTTCTATTGCTTGGGATGGTCTTTTAGTGGATCAAGGCCTTAGGATTCTTTTGTTTCACTTTTAAAAGTTACCCAGGGTGCTGCTTCTAACAAATGTGATAGATTTATTCTTTCCAGATCTAATAGTGTTGATATTAAAGATATTCTGCTGCTCAGACATATTCATTCTAAGGAAGGATAAAAGTGTCTTGAAAATTTTCCCCTTCCTTAGAATTTCCAGAAAGTGATTCCCTTACTAATAGTGCATCTTCTTATTGATATTTATTTTTTATGTATTTCGATTTTAAAATAATAAGAGCATTCAGTGCTACACAACATTCAACTGAAAGCTTCTAATAACAGTAAAAATTGTAGAAGTTAATTTCATCAGTGTAAATTAGTCTACAAAATATTTTCCTAATGTATTATAAAACCTTGTTAAATGAAGATCTGTTTATTCAAAATAATGCTAAATACAAAGTAAATGCTTTTCCCAAATTAATTAGATTTCTATAAAAAATATATGAGGTGCTTTGAATGCAGTTAATTTGAAGTTCATTTACTTCAGAACCTTACATTTCAAATTAACACATTTTAAAATTTATAAGTTTAGTATACTATAAGGGAGGACATATTCTGCATGTGTTTGTGTGTGGTTTTCTTTTTTTGCATTCAGATAAAGTGTACTTTAAAGACTGAATAATGCTACGAGCAATACAAGGAATACTGTTTCCTCTGAGGTGAAGCCTTTGAAAAAAGCTTCCTCTGGCCATTTCACATCTCTGAAGTAATGGTGAAGTTACATTAATAAACAAGAAGGATTTTTACCAAGTGAAACACGATTTCTCATCTTCTGATCTTTGGTTTAGAATAGCATTTGGATGAAATCTACCCTCTTAATAAAAATGTCTTAAAGATCTCCTGTTATGGTCTTAGCACAAATAAAGGGAGGGGATGGGAGCAAAAGGAAACTTTCGGAGATGGTGAAAGTATTTATTACCTTGCCAGTGGTGAGTTTCATGGTGTATTCATATGTCCAAACTCATCAAATTGTATCCACTAAATATGTGCAGTTTTTAATATATCTGTTATACCTCAAAAACTGTTTTAAAAAATTAAGATTAAAATAGCATTGATAGCATTTTGGAGATGTCATTATCCATAATAAATAGTGGGCTCTGTATCTGAAATCAAATTAATAATAAATGAGTTAAGTCATGTTATGTTAAAACAAACTAGATTTGGTAAGTTTTTAAAAAGGAAATATTTTATATTTTGTTTCTATTCTGGGTAGACCATTTTCCATATGATTTTAGAACTTCTAAGTCTTTAGAAAATAATCATATCTTGATTCTCAAATATGTAGCAAATTTTATGTTCTGTTTGTTTTGGGGAAATATATCATTTATATATTTTATTTGTTAGATAATATAAAGTAGGAAATTACTTGATTTATCTGAAAAACATTATTTTCACATATAAAATGTGAAACAGTTTTCTTGACGTTATTTTACAGATAAAATTTAGTCATATCTAGTGTATAGTTAATTCAATGATCTTTAGTAACTTTCCTGAGTGGTACAGCTACCACTGTCATTTCTGGGAAACTAATTTAATTCCCCAGTAGACCTCATATGCCCACTTAACAGGAGCCCCAATTCTCCCAGTCTCAGGCAATCACTAACCTACTTTCTATAAATTTGCCTGTTCTGGACATATACAAATGGAGCCATGTGTGTATGTCTTGTGTATGGCTTCTTTCACTCAGTATGATACCTTAGACATTCATCTGTGGATATAGATTTGTCAGTAATTGATTTCTTTTTATTACTGAATTGTACTTCATTGTATAGGTTTACCATTATTCCCTATGGTTTACCATTATTCCCTATGGTATGGTGGAATTTACCATTATTCCCTAATGGATGAACATTAGCACATTTCTAGTTTTTGACTATTACAAACAGTGCTGCTATGAACATTCTCATGCAAGTCTTTGTGGTTGCCAGTAAGTAAAATCTTTTCATGTCCATTAATACATTTAATCTTTACAACATCCCTGTAAGTTAGTTTTATCATTCTCAGTTTACTCTTTTAAAAGATTTTATTTATCTATTTATGAGAGGGGGGCACATGAGTGGGGGAAAGAGGCAGGGGTGGGGAGAGAACCTCAAGCGGACTCTGCATTGAGCATGGAGCCCAATGTGCGGGTCCCAGAACCGGAGATCATGAGCCAAAATCAAGTTAGACGCTTGACCAAGTGAGCCACCCAGGCGCCCCATCCCCAATTTACTTTGGGCCCAGGATTGGGCCAGGCAGCTTGATTCTAGATCTCTCTCTCTCTCTCTTTTTTTAAGGATTTTATTTATTCATGAGAGACATAGGGAGAAAAGCAGAGACATAGGCAGAGGGAGAAGCAGGCTCTCTGATGGGAGCTCGATGTGGGACTCGATCCAAGGACCCCAGGATCATGACCTGATCTGAGCAAAGATGCTCAACCACAGAGTGACCCAGGCATCCGTAGATCTCCTATTCTTTTTTTTTTTTTTTAATAAATTTTTATTTATTTATGATAGTCACACAGAGAGAGAGAGAGGCAGAGACACAGGCAGAGGGAGAAGCAGGCTCCATGCACCGGGAGCCCAACGTGGAATTTGATCCCAGGTCTCCAGGATCGCGCCCTGGGCCAAAGGCAGGCGCCAAACCGCTGCGCCACCCAGGGATCCCAGATCTCCTATTCTTAATCACTATATTTTCTACCTCTGTAATTGATCAATTAATAAAATGTTTATTTTATATTACTGTGGCCTTATACTGATTAATATAAATGATGATTCTAATGAATTTAGATCCACCGTATATGGTCCTTTTAAACCAGATTTTATTTTTATTTTTTTTAAACCAGATTTTAGATAAATATTCTTTCTCCTTGGATTTATTATGATTTGGAATTTTTATTAAAAGAGTAAATGTGACAAGTACTTTGCCATATTCATCCTTGTTTGCTTAGCACCTGTTGAAGAGATTAGCACATAGAAAGGTATCCTATGAATGTGCATTGAATTAATGTAGCCAAATAAAAATTTTAAAATTGTTTAGATTTTTCTTCAGCTTTAGGTATAGTTTTTCTGCCTTTATTATGTATTCACCTTTTTTTCTATAAATCCTAATTTGAAATATTTAATGTAAATATTATTTTCATTAGGTTTATTGTTAAATATATTGAGAATGTCGGATATTTTAAAATACAAACATAGGTCAGCAAGCATAGGTTGACTATATAGCTCAGGAATTGGGAATGCTAGTTACTGTGGTTATTTATCTACTTGGAATAAATGTTCGGTTCATATTTTTTGTTTCTGTGTTCTGTTTTACAAAAAGAAGTGTGTGTGTTTTGTTATTTCCCCTTTGTTGTTATATAAAAGGTAGGATATTATATATGTGTGTATGTATTTTGTGTGTATATGTATATTTTTTCTTTTGCATCTTCCTTTTGCCACTTAATTATTTTGGAAATCACTCTATGTGAGGTCATAGAGATCTTCCTTCTGTGTAAGATCTAGGTAAGGTACACCTTTTTTTTTTTTTTTTTTTAAAGTTTATTTATTTATTTGAAAGAGAGAGTGCAGGGTTAAGGGGCAGAGGGGAGAATCAGTGAGAATCCCAAGCAGATTTCTCTCTGTGCGTGAAGCCCGACTCAGGCTGATCTCACAACCCTGAGATCATGAGCTGAGCTGAAAATAAGAGTCAGCCGATCAACCCACTGTGCCACCCAGGCGTCCCAAGGTACCCTCTTGAAAGGAGGAAATACCTTTCAGACTACTTTCTGTAGAATATTAATCTCAAATTTCTTTGAAAGACTAGTTTTATATGTTATTTTGTTTTCTTCATACTTAATTAGAATTAGATTATTAACTATATAGTTTATTTTAACAGATTAACTTATCTGCTATGTATGTTAACTTTTGGATCCTTTTGCATTTATATAGTCAAATTTCTTGATTTGTATTCTAAACTGAAATTCATTAGGAACATTGTTTCAGACAAATTGTTAACAATGACTTACTGAATTCTTCCCCCCCATCCTCTAGCAACCCTCAGTTTCCCGTGATTACGTGTCATGTATGGTTTGTCTCCCTCTCTGATATATTCTTGTTTTATTTCTTCCTCTCTTCCCTATGATCCTGTGTCTTATTTCTTAAATTTTACATATGAGTGAGATCATATGATAATTGTCTTTCTCTGACTTACTTTGCTTAGCACAATACCCTTTAATTCCATCCACGTCATTGCAAATGGCAAGATTTCATTGTTTCGATGGCTAAGTAGTATTCCATTGTATATATAGACCACATCTTCTTTATCCATTCATCTGTCGATGGACATCTGGGCTCTTTCCATAGTTTTTATATTGTGGACATTGCTGCCATAAACATTGGGGTGCAGGTGCCCCTTCGGATCACTACCTTGTATCTTTAGGGTAAATCCCCAGTAGTGCAGTTGCACTGCAGTTGTAGGGTAGATCTATTTTCAACTTTTTGAGGGACCTTCATTTTGTTTTCCAAAATGGCTGCACCAGTTTTATATTCCCACCAACAGTGTAGGAGGGTTCCCCTTTCTTCACATCCTCGCCAACATCTGTCATTTCCTGCCTTGTTCACATTAGCCATTCTGACTGGTGTGAGATGGTATCTCATTGTGATTTTGATTTGTATATACTTGATGCCGAGTGATGCTGAGCATTTTTTTATGTGTCTGTTGGCCGTTTTTATGTCTTCTTTGGAGAAATGTCTGTTCACATCTTCTGCCCATTTCTTGATTATGTGTTCCTTGGGTGTTGAGTTTGATAAGTTCTTTATAGATTTTGGATACTAGCCCTTTATCTGATAAGACACTTGCAAATATCTTCTCCCATTCTGTGGATTGTCTTTTGTTTTTTTGCCAGCTGTTTCCATTGCTGTGCAAAGCTATTTATCTTGATGAAGTCCCAATAATCCATTTTTGTCTTTGCTTCCCTTGCCTTTGGAGACATGTCTAGCAAGAAGTTGCTGGGCCAAGGTCATAGAGGTTGCTTTCTGTGTTCTCCTCTAGGATTTTGATTGATTCCTGTCTCACATTTAGGTCTTTTATCCACTTCGAGTCTATTTTTGTATATAGTGTAAGGAAATGGTCCAGTTTCATTCTTCTGCATGTGGCTGTCCAATTTTCCCAACACAATTTGTTGAAGAGACTTTTTTTCCATTGGATAGTCTTCCCTGCTTTGGCCATAGAATTGAGGGTCTATTTCTGGGTTCTCTGTTCTGTTCCATTAATCTGTGTGTCTTTTTGTGTGCCAGGACTATACTGTCTTGATGATTACTGCTTTATGATATAGCTTGAAGTACAGAATTGTGATGCCACTGGTTTTGGTTTTCTTTTTCAACATTCCTTTGGCTATTCAGGGTCTTTTCTGGTTCCATATGGATTTTAGGATTATTTGTTCCAACTCTGTGAAATTAGCTGATGTATTTTGGTAGGGATTGCATTGAATGTATAGATTACTTGAGGTAGCTTAGACATTTTAACAATATTTGTTCTTCCAATCCATGAGCATGGAACATTTTTCCATTTCTTTGTGTCTTCCTCATTTCCTTTCATAAGTGTTCTATAGTTTTCTGAGTCAGAAAACTTTGCCTCTTTGCTTAGGTTTATTCCTAAGTATCTTATGGTTTTTGGTGCAATTGTAAATGGGATCAACCCCTTAATTTCTCTTTTCTTCTGTCTCATTGTTAGTATATAGAAATGTACCTGATTTCTGTGCATTGTTTTATATCCTGCCATTATGCTGAATTTCTGTATGATCTCTAGCAATTTTGGGGTGGATTCCTTTGGGTTTTCCACATAGAGTCTCATGGCATCTGTGAAGAGTGAGAGTTTGACTTTTTCTTTGCCTGTTTGGATGCCTTTTATTTCTTTGTGTTGTCTGATTGCTGAAGCTAGGACCTCTAGTACTATATTGAATAGCAGTGGTGAGAGTGAACATCCCTGCCCTGTTCTGACCTTAAGGGGAAAGCCCTGTTTGATATTCACTGTGCGCTTTTCATATATAGCCTTTATGATATTGAAGTATGTTGCCTCTATCCCTACATTGTGAAGAGTTTTAATCAAGAAAGGACACTGTACTTTTTTTTCTTTTATTTAAATTCAGTTTGCCAACACATAGTATAACACCTAGTGCTCATATCATCATGTGCCCTCCTTAATGCCCATCACTTTGTCACATGCTTTTTCTGCCATCTGTTGAGAGGATCATATGATTCCTGTCCTTTCTTTTATTAATGTAGTGTATCACACTGATTGATTTGTGGATGCTGAACCACTCTTTGCAGCCCAGAAATAAATCCTACTTGGTCGTGGTGAATAATCCTTTTAATATACTGTTGGATCCTGGTGGCTACATCTTGGTGAGAATTTTTGCATACATGTTCATCAGGGATATTGGTCTATAATTCTCCTTTTTGATGGGATCTTTGTTGATTTTGGGATTAAGGTAATACTGGCCTCATAGAAAGAGTTTGGAAGTTTTCCTTCCATGTCTATCTTTTGAAACAGCTTCAGAAGAATAGATATTAGTTCTTTAGATGTCTGGTAGATTTCCTCTGGGAAGCCATCCATCCCTCGACTCTTGTTTATTAGGATATTTTTGATTACTGCTTCAATTTCCTTGGTGGTTATGGGTCTGTTCAGGTTTCCTATTTCTTCCTGTTTCAGTTTTGGTAGTTTATATGTCTCTAGAAATGTATCCATTTCTTCCAGATTGTCTAATTTGTTGGCATATAGTTGCTCATAATATGTTCTTACTGTTCTTTGTATTTCTTAGGTTTTGGTTGTGATTTCTTGTCTTTTATTCACGACTTTATTTATTTGGGTCCTTTCTCTTTCTGTTTGATAAGCCTGGCCAGGGGTTTATCGATCTTATTAATTCTTTCAAAGAACTAGCTCTTAGTTTAGTTAATCTGTTCTATTCTTTTGGTTTCTATTTCATTGTATTCTGGTCTAATTTTATTAATTCTCTTCTCCTGCTGGGTGTAGGCTTTATTTACTGTTCTTTCTCCAGCTCCTTTAGGTGTCAGGTTAGATTGTATATTTGAGACCTTGCTTGTTTCTTAAGAAAGGCCTGTATTGGATCGCCTTTGTTACATCCTAAAGGTTTTTGAACAGTTGTGTTTTCATTTTCATTTGTTTCCATGAATTTTGTTAATTCTTCTTTAATTTCCTGGTTGACCTATTGATTCTTTAATAGGATGCTCTTAAGCCTCCATGTATGTAAGTTCTTTCCCAATTTCCTCTTGTGACTGAGTTCCAGTTTCAAAGCATTATAATCCAGAAATATGCAGGGAATCACAGTCTTCTGGTACGGGTTGAGACCTGACTTGTGATTGATTCTGGAGAATGTTCCATGTGCATTCGAGAAGAATGTGTATTCTGTTGCTTTAGGATGAAATCCTCTGAGTATATCTGTGAAGTCCATCTGATCTAGTGTGACATTCAAAGCCCTTGTTGCCTTATCTGCTTAGAGGATTTGTTCAATGCTGTGAGTGGGGTATTAAAGTCCCCTCCTATTATTGTATTATTATCAATGTGTATCTTTAATTTTATTATTAATTGGTTTATATAATTGGCTGCTCCCATGTTAGGGACATAAATATTTACAATTGTTAGATCTTGTTGTTGGATAGACACTTTATTTATGATACAGTGTCCTTCCTCATCCCTTATTACAGTCTTTGGTTTAAAATCTAATTTGTCTAAGGATTGCCACCCCAGCTTTCTTTTGGTGTCCATTAGCATGATAAATGGTTGTCTGTCCCTTCACTTTAAATTTGGAGGTGTCTTTGGGTCTAAAATGAGTTTCTTGCAGGCAGCGTATCAATGGGTCTTGCTTTTTTATCCAGTCTGATACCCTGCGTCTTTTGCCTGGGGCATTTAGCCTATTTGCATTCAGAGTAATTATTGAGAGAGGAATTTAGTGTCATTGTACTACCTGTAAAGTTACCGTTTCTGTATATTGTGTCTGTTTCTTTCTGGTCTATGTTACTTTTTGGCTCTCTCTTATTTTAAAGAATCTCTTTTAATATTTCTTGCAAGGCTGGTTTGGTGATCTCAAATTCTTTTAGTTACTCTTTGTCCTGGAAGCTTTTTATCTCTCCTATTTTGAATGACATCTTAGCTGGATACAGTATTCTTGGCTGCATATTTTTCTCATTTAGCACCCTGAATATATCATGCCCTTTCTGGCCTGCCAGGTCTCTGTGGACAGGTCTGCTGCCAGGCTAATGTTTCTACCCTTATAGGCCTATAGATCTCTTGTCCCAAACTGCTTTCAGGATTTTCTCTTTGTCTGTGATATTTGTGAGTTTCAGTATCATGTCAAAGTGTTTACCTATTTTTGTTGATTTTGAGGGGAGTTTTCTGTGCCTCCTGGACTTGAATGCTTGATTCCTTCCCCTGATTAGGAAACTTCTCTTCTATACTTTGCTCCAGTATACCTTCTGCCTCTCTCTTTCCTCTTCTTTTGGCATCCCAATTATTCTAATGTTGTTTTGCTTTATGGTATCACTTATCTCTCAAATTCTCCCCTCATGATTCAGTAGTTGTTTATCTCTCTTTTTCCCAGTTTCTTTATTCTCCGTCATTTTGTCTTCTATTTAACAAATTCTCTCTTCTGCCTCATTTATCCTGTAGTTAGAGCCTCCATTTTTTAAATTACATCTCATTAGCCTTTTTTATTTCAACTTGATTAGATCTTAGTTCTTTTATTTCTCCAGGAAGGGATTCTCTAGTGTTATCTATGCTTTTGCAAGCCCAACTAGTATCTTTATAATCATTATTCTGAACTCTTGTTCCAACATCTTACTTACGTCTATAGGTCCCTCCCTGGTAGTCAGTATTGCCTCTTCTTCTCTTTTTTTTTTTTTTTTTTTTAAAGATTTTATTTATTTATTCATGAGAGACACACAGAGAGAGAGGCAGAGACACAGGCAGAGGGAGAAGCAGGCTCCATGCACGGGGAGCCCGACGTGGGATTTGATCCCGGGTCTCCAGGATCACGCCCTGGGCCAAAGGCTCTTCTTCTCTTTTTTGAGACGAGTTTTTCCATCTTGTCATTCTGTCCAAAGAAGAATAGATTAATGAGAGAACAGATTAATACAATGGCAACAACAACCCAGAGAAATATACACTAAACAAATCAGGAGAGACTCAAAACTGAAAAAAATATATAGAAATGTAAAAAGAGAGACTGAGAATATAATCAGACAGGTGGACAGAACAGAGCAATACACTGAATCCTGTGTGTATTCTGTTTGTTAGAAAACTAGAGCCCCAAATTGTAAAGAAAGAAAACATATATATACAAAAATAAAACTCAGTACATTAGAAAGATATAATGTAACTGTAAAGATGAAAATTTTTAAAAACTTTAAGAAGATCAACAAAAATCGAACATGATTAGACAGGTGAAGAGAACAAAGCCATACACTAGATTCTGGGTGCATTTTGGTCTGTTTGTTAGAAGAAACTATACCCCAAAATTGTAAAGAAAAAAAAAAAACTTTTATATATATAAAGACAAAATTAAATGCAATGAAAGGATGGAATGTAACTGTAAAAATGGAAATTTTTAAAAAGGATTTTAAAAAAGAGTTGATGAAATAAAAAATTCATTGAAAAAGGCAAGAGAAAAAATTAAAATTGATAGACTAAAGAATCATGGAGGAGAAAAACATCAGTTCTATGTACTGTTTTCCCCTAGTGCTAGAGGCTTGCAGTTCTCTGTGATTGGTGAACTTGCTCTTAGCCAGATGTTCTTCTAGGGGAGGGGCCTGTTGCACAGATGCTCAGGTGTCTTTGCCTGGGGCAGAATTGCACGCCCTTGCCAGGAGGCGAGGCTAACTAATCTGCTCCAGGTTGCTCTATGTGGCCCTTGTTCCCCGAAGGCTTTCTGTGCAGCTTTAGGAACAATTTATTTGAATTCTAATTAGAGAATTTTCAGTATGTTCAGAGTTTGGAGTCCCCCTCATGGTAAACTACTTGGAACTAATCTTAGGTATTAAAACTCGTTAAGCACAGAAACAATGGCATTCATAGGTAATTTAGGAAATATTAAAAAGTTGACAGGCAGGAAGCATTCTGAATGTTTAGAGATCCATTCAACAGGTTCTTAACAGGAAATTAATGGGATGTGTTAATTAATTTAAAAAAATAGTTCCATTTGTCTATTTAAAGTTTATGTATTTCCCTTTTTAAAAAATTAAGTCCGTGTGTTACTTTTGTTTTAGGTGCATCATTAAATGCCTTATTCTCCCCTCTTCTCATTTTCTTACAATCTGCAGTGTTACAATTTTATACAATATCTGCATGACTACAAGCCTTCCTTTCTTTATTTTCATGTAAATACATAGCCAAGATCAAAAATGCCAAATTATACCAAAATGGAGAAATTTTATATCCATACATATACTATTTAAAAAAAAATTTTTTTTTTGAGGTGCCTGGGTAGCTCAGTCAGTTGAGTGTCTGACTCTGGGTTTCGGCTCAGGTGATGAAACCTGGGGTTGGGCTCTGTGCTTGGTACAGGGTCTGCTTCGATTCTCTCTCCCTCTCCTTCCCTGCTCCTTCTCTCTCTTTCTCTAGTGAAGAAATAAAATCTTTCAAAAAAAATTTTTTTTACTTTAACTTTTTTATGTTGATACATAGAGGGTATGATTATATTGTAGCAGACTCTTTTTTGCTCTTTTACTACAGTGAATCACTAATTTATGCCACAGTATTTTTTGGAATGCCAACTGTGCTGTGCACAGAGATGGGAAAAAATAGCTTTTTAAGAGAAAATGAACTTTCTGCTGAGTCTGAGAAGCAGCAGGTGGTCATGTGTGGCTGGAGTAGCAGTAGTAGTAAAATATGAGACTGCAAATTAAGTTGATACAGATCATTTAGATCTTAGCTGCTGTGCAAAGCGGTTTGGACTTTTTTTTTTTTTTTTTTTTTTTTTGCACTGAAGAGAAATTAGAAAATTTTTTAAATGGGAGCATTACATGACCTGACATTTGTTCTAGGACGATAGCAGTACAAAGTATATCAAGAATGGATTAGACATGTGAGAAATTGGAGGGAGGAAGAAAAGTTAGCAGTTCAGGCAAGAAATTTTCATGGTTTAGTTCAGCAGTAATAGAAATTTTGTCAGGTTGCTAAATGTAAGAATTCCCGCATTCATTCGGCAATTTTGTGGATTATGTCTGTAGAATGAGTGCTTAAATGTTCAACTTCTGCTACCAGTCTCACTAAAATCTAAAGCATTGACCATTATTCTAACCCTGGTCTTGTCATAAGAGCACCTTTTAGGTTTTATGAAAGTAATTCATGTAGATAAGTACATAAAAGATCAGCAGTCTTTTTTTTTTTTTTTTTTTAACTTTCTCCTTTTGGTGTAGGACATATCTTCCAGTAAATTCCAGAGAATTATTACATTGAGGGCAAGCCTTTTGAAGTACTCTGCTTGTGAAAATATTTTAATGCCAACTTCCTAATTGACTGTTGGTTTGGCCAGGTACAGGATGCTAGTTTAAAAATCGCTTTCCCTTAGAATTTTGAAGACATTGCTCTGTGTTGTCTTTTACAGCATTGCTGTAAGAAGCTTCTGCCACTTTAGTTCTCAGTCATTCTTAGATGACTTATTTTCTCTGAAAATGTAAGCATATCCTCCTTTTCTTCTATGTTGTAAAATTTTGTAACGATATACCTTGGGCACAACTTTATTGTAATTTATAGTCTCTGAGGCCATTTGGTTTTTCAGAAGAAGCCTCCATCATCCTTTTTTTTTTTTTTTTTTTTTTTTAGGTAGGTATGTGGCATATATTTGAGGCTAGTGGTCTTGGAACTAAGGAATAAAACATAGCTGAGCATCTCACCATTCACCATATAGATTTCTACTTAATTCTCTGTTTTCCATAGGTTGCTTCTCCTCCTTTTCCTATGCCTGAGGTCCCTCTGGATGCTTGGATGCTTAGTATGGAGGATGCGATTTAGGGTCTGGAGTGTTGTTAATTGCTTATTATCGAGGCTTTCATCCACCTTTCTTGTTTTTAGCAGACACACCTCACCCACCATCTTCCATAGTACCTGAGCCTTTCTGGTGCTCTGTGGAATGAATTGGTTTGTTTCTTATATTCTGACTTAGTCACATAGTCAGGAAATGAATACCCTGTGGAAAAACTGAATTCAAATCTACCCTTGATTATTATCATCTATGTGACATAATTAACTTCTCTGAGTTCCTTTTGTAAATGTAAAACTTAGCTAATAAAACCTACTTTTAAAAAGCTAATAAAATCTACCTTAAAAAAGCTAATAAAACCTACTTTACTGTGAGGAGTAGAAATTCTGCGTATCTTTGGATATAATGGTTCTGAGTAAATATTTGCTATTAAACATATTTGCATATATGAAAGGTCTTTACATGTATAAAAATTAAATCACATAGTTACATATTGCTCATTTGTTGGCAAAATAGAGTCTGTAAACTTCGAACTACCTTAAAAGCATCATGACTGTCTTTTTATTGATATTATATTAGTCCAAAGGACAGAGTATCTCATTTTTTCCCATCCCTATCACAGTGTTACTCTTAAAAACAGAATCGTCTTCCATCCAAAAAATTAATTCCAGTCACAGCTACTGGTTAGATAGCAGTTAAAGTCTAAATTGAGCTCCCAGGGACTATTGCTACTTGACCTCTGACAAACCTTTCAGAAACTATTTCTAAAAATGATGTCTCTCTGCATACAGAATATTTAAACACGCTGTATAAATAAGATTTTTGATGCTGTATTTAAAAAATGTTTTTACTCTTTTGCCTAAGAGTAACCTGGGTTTTGGTAAAAGCTCTGTGATTAAACAGGTAGAAGCAAAGTTTGCTTATTTTCAAATCACTTAAAACATTGACTTGTTAGACCCAGAGCCTTATTCTCATGAAGTTTATGTTCTTTAAAAGTACATTTGATGACATCTTTGTATTATGAACGTTGTACTGACAAATATTGCCAACATTTAGCGTTATGGGGCTGACGTGTCCCAAGAGCTTGCAATGAAACCATGAGTAAAGGCATCTGTAGGGTATGATAAGAATTGGAATGACTGGAAGCTAGTTGAGACCCAATACACATTATAATTTTAAACCTTTCTTCATGAATGGGTCCTGTAGATCCTTGGTAGTAGTTTCCCTAGGAGTAAGATAAAATAAGGCATGGGGAATAAAATGAGAATAGAGATCCATCCAGCTTCTTTATCTCTTTCTTCCTTTTTCTTTCCTTTTCTCTTTCTTTTTGTTTAAATAATCACTTTGATGTGGAGTCTAGAAAACAAACAACCAACAACGAACAAAACAGGCTCTTTACTATGAGAACAAACTGATGGTTGCCAGAGGGTAGGGCGATCAGGTTATGTGTCAGATAAATGAAGGGAATTAAGAGGAAAAAAGAGACGAGTGCACACCACATTTTGTCTCCCACTCAAAGTTCTGTGAACAAAAGTGTGGTTGGCATCCTTGGGAGGGAGTTCTAGTGCTTACTATGTAACAGGCACTGTTTTAAGCTCTCCAGCTAATTCATTTAATCTCATAACAGCTCAGTGAGCTATGGATTGTTATTAACTCTCCTTTACAAAACTTAAGTCTAGAGTTGACATTTGAGTTTGGCCTGGGGATAGAGTTTTAAAATTCTGCTGGCTTGAGATTCTTTACTCACGGGAAGTGACCAAGGGCATCTGAATTCCACCCCAAGGTCAAATCAAGGGGATGATGGAGAAATTCAGTCTTATACAATTGAAAGAGATTAGAGTGAAAATTAAGCTGTTTTATGTCCTAGGCCACTGAACTGAGACTGTTTGATAAACTACTCACATATAGTTTATATATACTATATATATATACTAAATATATATATACTAAATATATATATACTAAATATACTAAAGTTGAGTATATTTAGTATATTTAAAATACATGTCATAAATATAAACATAGTATATCATGAAAAATCAGCTGTCTTAATCTAAAATTAATGAAGTACAGCATTAGAGTTATAGAGAGCATCATTTTCTTAATTTGTGAATGAAACTGGTAGTTCAGACTTGTTAAATTCACCCTTGCTAACCTAATGACAGAAATTGTGCCTGTGTCTGTGTATACTTGTATATAGATATCCGAAACACTGACAAGTTTCTTCATCATATGAACCCAAATAGAATCACATTAACATTAATGTTCATATCTTAATGATGCCAGCTCTGTCTATCCACAGAGCCTCTAATCTCTTATATACCCCATTCCTTCAACTATTTCAGGGCACTCCCATGGGGTGCCATTCATCAACTCACAGATTAGGCCAGCTTGTTGCTCCCTGTCTTGACCAGTGTTGCTCTAAACTGTTCTTCATTCACTAGTTGTGCCACCCAAGACATGTTGTCCACACTGCTCTTAAGTGTTCTAGTTGGCCTCTCCCACCATGGCACTAGGTTATCGTTGAGACATGACAGCTCAGCATTCTCTTGTAAGCGAGACAGAGAATTCTCCTTCTCCATTAGGCTTCATTTGGGGAATCCTCTGCCAGCGTTCTGGGTTCTGGAGTGTCCACAGAGTCCACAGAGTCTTTCAGTTCATGCACAGCGTGTTGTCTTCCCAGAATGGGAATACATGGTCACAATAATTTGGCAGGACGGCTTCATTTACTTGTCCTCACCTGCACAGAAGCCTCTCGTTATCTCTGGCTTCAGGCCCCACAGCTAATGGCATTCTAGGGAAGATACCTCCTTCCCTTATTGTGAGTGGCAGGAATCTGATTGCTCCTTTCAGAAATTTTTATTGTCTCATGCACTTTCTCCTCTTATACACCAGACGTGTTTCCATTTAGTCTAGCTGAAGATGTTTTCCTGGGAGGCTTCTCAGCCTGTATATAAATCACTATATAAATCATGGGTTGCAGGGAGATATATGTGGTTGTGGAGAGTGGGAGTTGAGCAAGTTGGATAATGAGGGGTGTCAACTAATTTCACCTATGAACTGTACCTCAGTCCTAGCTCTAGTCTAACTTTGGCTTCTGTTATATCTGTATTACCATTAGAACTTTACCTGAAGCTGCTGCTGCTTCTTTTTTTTTTTTCTTAAACCTACTTCAGGTGAGTGGTTAGAACCACCACCATGTATGGTTGAACAGATCTGTACCCAGCAGCCTCATAAGTGGTAACTACGGCTTCTAACCATACCCTTCTTATAAGCTCTTACTCTGGGCACATCACAGGCTCTCTGTGCTTCCGTTTGCAAAAAACGATGGGCTTGGGCAGATTGACCTAAGGTTCATTCCAGATCTCACATTCTGAGTTCATATGTTCCTAAGTAGAACTCTTAAAATTTCATTTTATTGCCTTTATAATTTTCAGTATAATATGTAAAGTTAGTTGTGAAAAAGAATTTATGTATGCAGTTTATAGTCTGTAATCATTCTTACAGTTCTTTTTTTGTTGGCTACTTTGCTAAAAACTATCAGTAGTCTCTGTGTCAAAATTAATATGAAAATACTCTGCTCTTTGAACTTTATGCTTTTTGAACTATTGCACTATACCACAACTATTCTCAAAGTAGATTTGTAAATAAAGGAAGAAAACTCTGACCTATAAATGATTTTTCTTTGGAGAGCCTTAAAAATGTTACATGGTGGTAATTTTGTGGGCAAGAAATATGGAAATTTAAAGGGACATATCCAAAAAATTAAAAAAATAGCTGACACGTTGTGTTTCGGCGACAGGCAGACAGACGACAGGCAGACGTAAAAAAAAAAAAAAAAAAATATAAATAAATAAATAAATAAATAAATAAATAAACAAACAAACAAACAAACAAACGGACATATCCCCAGAGGAAGGGAAAATATTCAGTCCATGGTTCATGCCATTTTATTGCTTTGTGAGATTGAACTTGCCTTCTTAGAGCAGTTTTTCATTTGCTATTACTTTTATAATACTGAATTTCTGTGAATCAATTTCTTTATCACTAATTGGTAGTTGAATTGCTATAAAACTTTTTTTTTCTACTCCTTTCGTGCAGAATAGTTATTAAACTGACATGACTAACAGTGTTATCTATATGCTCTGAATTAAATTCAAATCTTAATCAATGAAGACATCTTTGACTTATCCACTCTGTCATCCAAACTTTTGTTTAAATTTTCCATCTCTACAAGAAAACTGAAAAGATATATTCTGTGTACCTGAACTAGATTCTCTGTCTTCATTGGAAAGACTTCCATGCCTTTACCGTATTTCCCAAAGGTCTGCCATTTAATCTTTTTTTCATTATCTTAGATACCATTGAATCCTTTCTCTCTATCCCATTAATTTCATCCTTCATATTACTGCACCTTGACATTAATAGACTGTCATTGTAAAGGATATTATGTTTGGTACGTCTGTGATATTGAATAGGACTAATACGAAATTTTCATAATTGAGTTGAGTTGCCCGAGCAATGATGTCATTCATATCTGGAGGGTTTCTTTAAATGACGAGTCAAATCTGAAGCTTCCAAGAGGAAAAATTATCAAAATATAATATAATTTATTCTCGCCTATGAGAATTTTAATCTGGATCAGTTATGTGTTACATTTCAAGTTATTGGTAAACACGTTTTTAGAAGCCTTAAAAGTAGACATTTGTAGATAAGACTCAGGATCTTTATTTTCTTATTTTTTAAAAAAATCAGATCTCTACTGTAAAGGTGACAGAGGCTAGAGTCTGGTATTGTAGGTATTCTGGGCTGTATCTCAACATACTTAGCCAATAAACCTCAATTTACATTTGGTAGACTCAAGCTTTTCTAGACCTAAGCCATTTCTAGACATATGACTAGTTATAGAAATTCAGTAGTGGAGTTTTTATTTACGGAATTTAAATGAAACTAACTTTACAGTTATTAAAACTGTAATCTGAATTTAAGTGTAAAAAGAACTTTCATTTCACAGTGTAACTTAGATCCTTGGTTTTGTAATTTTATGTACATTATGGTTGTTGGCAAAACTTCATATAATCGATTGTTAGAAGCTTTGCTATTTGAATCTTGTTGAGCTTGATCTCTTTCACTATTTAGAATTAATTTCCTAAGACTACTGTAGTTGCCTTATTTATTTTTTCAATTATGTCTTTTTTCAATACCATAAAGATCTATTATACAGTGGCTTTGCATTTTTGGCATTCCATTGCAGCAAGTATCAATTTGTCACATAAAAAGAAAAATTAGATATACTTTATTCATGTTAAAGTCACACCCTAGCTTTTTTAAAGGCAGCCTTGACTTAGATTTGCAAGCCTGAGGATATTGATTTGAATTATGCATGACTGTCTGGTGTGCAGTTGCATTAGCCTGCTGGATGGATAATGTAAACATGTTCTGAATTTTAAGTACATGACAGTGTATGAGTGGCAGGTTAAAAATAGAACTAATAACCAAGTGCATATTTGGAAATTTGATTTTTACAGTGTAAAACTGTACAGGGATGATCTCTGCAAATGGTTGACTGCCAATATAATAACCTGTTTTGTATATTACAAATATGAAAGATGCTATCTGATAAGTTTACTAGGCCAGTGATGTTTTTTCTAATTTGTTGAACTTTTGACAATAGAAAACAAAAACCCAGTAATGTGCAAGTGAATAAGGATTACCTTTCACAGATTATGAGTTGATTGCTCAGGCATGCTGTTTCTTTTTTGAAATAAATAGGCAGCAAGCTTTTTGTTGCTAGTTATAACACCCTACCATCAGCATGTCCATTTTGAATTCTAGAACTGCAGTGGGTACAACTAAACATTGTAGTTTACAAATAACATTTGACATTCTAGTCTCATAAAATCCTGTACCTTTCACTCCCATAGAAATTGGGGGAAAAAAACAGTCAGTTCTAAGGACAATCCATATCCTTGACACCTATATTTTATATTACATTTCTAAATATAAATTCTCTCTAAAGCTATAATAGCTGTTAAATTGTGAAAAGAATAGTTCTGGGATTTGATATTCAGTGTTTGGTTTCTAAAGTTTACATGCTTATATTACATGTATGTGTGTGTGTATCTGCATTTGTGACTGTTGGCAAATTTGACTCATTTTTCTTTTCTATTGATATTATTTTTCTTACTAATTCATAAGAGTTCATGGATATTAAGAAAATTAGCCTTTCTTATATGTTAATAGATATTTTTATAGTTGGTTTTTTTATGTTATTGACAGTGATTTTCCAACCCAGAATTTTAATATTATGCTGATTGAGATTTTTAAGTCTTAATTTATGACTTCTGGATATTGTGTTATGTTTAGAAAGACCTTTCATATATTAAGGTTTGCAAAATTTTCTCATGTTTTCTTCTAGTATTTTTATGGTTTCATTTTTTTACATGTAAATCTTTGATGCAGCTGGGATTTATTTTGATGCAAGGACTGAAGTGATGATTTAGCTTTCTTTTTTCAAATTACTAAATTTCTTTTCCAAATTTATCACTGTTACTTACTGAAAAATGTAATATTTTAACCACCAATTTGAAATACTACTTTTATCATATGCTAAATTTCTTTTTGGATTTGTGTCTATTTCTGAACTTTATTCTGTTTCAATTACTTCCTCTGTTACAGTGTCTAATGATAAATTGTAACATCATATTTTTTGTCAAATTTTTTCTCATTATTATTTTACATTAATTCTTCCAGATGAGCTCTAGAACAATTTTCATGCTATTTGACTAGGATCACATTGACCTTTTTTTTTTTCTTTTTTTTTTTCTTTTTTTTTTAAATTTTTATTTATTTATGATAGGCACACAGTGAGAGAGAGAGAGGCAGACACAGGCAGAGGGAGAAGCAGGCTCCATGCACCGGGAGCCCGACGTGGGATTCGATCCCGGGTCTCCAGGATCGCGTCCTGGGCCAAAGGCAGGCGCCAAACCGCTGCGCCACCCAGGGATCCCCCACATTGACCTTTTATCAGGGGTGTTTCTTGACTTCTTTTTAACATTGAGTTTAATTATCAGTGTGAAGTTTTTCAGTGTCCCTCCTTTGGGTTATCAAAATACCTTTTTATTTTTATCTGTCATCTCTATATTTTAGGAGTCAAATCATTTTTCTATGCCTTTGCTACTTTCTCTCCTTGTCCAGTGCTGCTGGACACTTTTCCTTTTTTTATTTTTTTGTGTGTAAGTTACTTCCATGATTCCCTTCCTCCTCCTCCTCCTTCATCATTATCGTCATCGTCGTCTTCTTCTTCTTCTTTTCTTTTTTTGAGAGAGTCTCCTTGTGATTGGGGGACCAAAGGGAGAGAGAGATAATTTCACACATGCTCCATACCCAGTGTGGAACATGCCAACACAGAGCTTGATCCCACAACTGCAAGACCATGACTTGAACTGAAATCAGGAATTGGACGCTCAACTAAGCCACCCAGGCACAAATCCCTCCCTTCCATTCTTTTTTTTTTTTAAAGATTTATTTATTTATGAGAGAGAGAGAGAGAGAAGAGGAAGGAGAAGCAGGCTCCATGCCAGGAGCCCGACGTGAGACTCGATCCCAGGACCCCAGGATCGTGCCCTGGGCCAAAGGCAGGCACCAAACCGCTGAGCCACCCAGGGATCCTCCCTCCCTTCCATTCATAAACATTCCTAGGTCTCACTACGTGAACAATGTCCATTCTTTTAATCTCATCTTTGTGGGATTTTCATTTTGTTTTGTTTTTAGCATTCGGGGTAGCATCTTAATCTTCGGAGTTACCCTGAACTAACTCCTCTCTCCTTTCAAGTTCTTCTGAAAACTAGTTAACAGTAACTGTATATCTTCACTGAGTGTTAATTCCTGTCTCTTGAGGCTGGATTTCAACTCTCACACTAGTGAAAATTTTTAAATTTAATTTTGTTATTGTGTTAAAATGTACATAGCAGAAAATTTACTGCATAGAAGTAGAACTTTATGGGCAGCCCAGGTGGCTCAGCAGTTTAGTGCCACCTTCAGTCCAGGGCGTGATCCTGGAGACTGGGATTGAGTCCCACGTCGGGCTCCCTGCATGGAGCCTGCTTCTCCCTCTGCCTGTGTCTCTGCCTCTCTCTCTCACTCTCTCTCTCTCTCTCTCTGTCTCTATAAATAAATAAAATTTTAAAAAAAAGTAGAACTTTATGTAAGTGGAATCATGGAATCATACAATTTTAGTCTTTTGTGTTGGTTTATTTCACTTAGCATAATGTGTTTGAGGTTCTTCCCTGTTGCACCATGTGTCAGAATTTCATTCCTCTTGATACTGCACTCTGTGTGTGTGTGTGTGTTTGTGTGTGTGTGTGTTTTATGACATGTTTCTCCCCCTAAGGCAACATCTCTGAGCCAAGACTTTAGAGATGGGGGTGGGAACTTGGGGTGTCACACTTCTCTCTGACTGATACTCCTGATCTAAGAACTGAGTATTCACTGTGGGGGAAGAAGCAGCTTGAGGTACCTTTCCCAGTGTGAAACTATGCCTCACAAGTGGGGCAAAGCTGATCAGAGCTGCAGTATTCTCAGGACACCATGCCTTATTCCATGATTGAAGGCTGGGCAGAAGAAGGAAGCCAACCTCTCAGTTGCGCTTCCCTGAGACTTTGTCTCAGCAACAGGTAGCCAAGGACAAGACAAAATGCTGATATTTTGCTTCTCCAGGAAAAAGCCCTTCATCTGGATGATGAGAGAAAATGAGCTCTCCATTCTTGGCTACATCAATCTGGAGTAGAGTCTTTGCCTTGCTAAACTGGGAGGAGTGAGTAAGGGAGCAGTCTTGGTTCAAATACCATAGACCCTTGTCTTTCATAGTGAATTTTCATAGCTCTTCTTGAATAGATGTTTCTTCATTTGCTGTTCACTTCCAGTGACTCTAAATGGTCTTTTTTTTAATATGTAGGATTTATCAGTTTCACTGGGAGTAGATCAGTGAAGGTCCTTATAATGTCATGTTGATCTTCTGTTTTGTTTTTAAAATAAATATTTTAAGCATACATATAATTTCATCATGATGCAGGCATTACTAGTTTTTTTTTTTTTTTTAGATTCTAACATGTTACTATATTCCAAAACCTTTTTTTAAAGAAATGAGACATTAGGTAGGTTTAAAGACCTCGATAGACACCTTTACTGCCTGTAATTTGGTGTTTATCATTCCCATGCATTATTTACATTTTAAAAAGTTTACCTTCCATTAACAATTGTAAGCATTGTTATTGGACTTCTATCTTCATTCATCAATACTTGTAGTTGCCAGTCTTAGGCATTTTTGGCAATCCAGTGGATGATATTCAGCATTGTGGTGGAGTCCCTAGGAAATAAAATTTATAGAGATCTAAAAAGAAGTACTAAAACAGACATTGTTGGGAAATGATATGATTGCTTAGAAAAGGAAAGAAACTATATAGGCAGATTATTATCGAGGAGTTTTGCTAATTATTTCTAATAATTTGCCTTTAGCTCTGGCTAGGAACACCTGTACAGTGTTGAATGCTAGTGACTGCATCTTGTTCTGGTTTTAAAGGGAATGCTTTTAATGTTCTCCTTTTGTGATGTTTGCTGTAGGTATTTGGAAGATATCATTTATTTGAGTTAAGGAAATTTTCTTCAGTTCCTCGTTTTCTAAGACTTTTTTGTTATCAATGGATGTTTAATGCTCTCAGTTGCTCTTTCTGATCTAATGAGATCACATGGTTTTTAAGTTTTAATCTACTTCTTTTGTAAATTATATTAAAAGATAGATCTATGTTAAACTAACCTTGCATTCCTGCTATTGAATCAAATCTGTCATACTGTATTTGGCTTTACTCTTTTGTTTCCCCTTGGGATTTTTATAATTATGTTCCTGAGGGAGTTTACTGTAAGAGTCCCTTCTCATTGACCTTGTTTGAATCCGAGAATCAAGGTTTTACTAAAATCATAAAATAGGTTTTAAATTTTTTCCTCTTTCTCATTTCCCTAGAAACATATGAAATTGAGAATACTGTTCTCTAAATGTCTGACAGAGTCAATTTGTAAAATCTACCTGTACCTTAGGATTTTTTTTCTGAGTAGATTATAATTTAGTACTTAAATGTAGGAATAATTGGGTTCTCTATTTCTTCTTGAGTCAGTTTTGCTAAATTATATTTTCCCAGGAATTCTCTATTTTAGAAGTTTTTGAGTTGTGGTAATGCAGTTATTAATCATATTTTTTGCTTAATCTTGTTAGGGTTTCTCTTTTTACCTTAGTTTCTTTTTCCAAGAAATCTGGTTTAGTTTTTATCGATCTTCTTTGTTGAATATATTCTTAAATCTCATTAGCCCTGTGTTCTTTATTTTTCTTTTTACCATTTTCTTTGGACTTTTCCTTTCTTTAACTTCTTGAGTTATATACTTTATTATCTTTTTTGTTTTCTAACACATGCACTTAAGGATATACATTTCTTTTTATTGTTTTAACGGTATCACACATTTTAGTATATAGTATTTCCATTTTCATTTGTTTTTATAATTTTCCTAATTCCTATCGTGATTTTTAGTTATCATGTCCTGAAGTTTAAAAAATAGCCAAACATATAAAAAAATTCCACTTAAAAAAACTCTTCTTATTCCTGAGTTCTAAGTAATTGTGCTATGATCAGATAATCGATATTGACTCTTGCCATTTGTTAAGACTTCTTTTTTGTAACTAATAAATTTATTTGGGAGGAAGGGGAAGGTTGTCAGTGTTCAATAAATCCATCAAAAGAATATGTAGTTTTAAATTCTTGGTTGCAGGATTCTATGAATGTACTTTAGCCAAAGTTATTGTATTTACATCTGCTGTATCCTCCCTAAATATTTTTCCGTTTCATGTTTTTTTTTTTGTTTTTGTTTGTTTGTTTGTTTGGTTTTAGGAGAGACATTAAATCTCTCAGTATGATTGTGAATATGTCAGTTTTTCTCTTGGAATTCTGTCCATTTTTCTTTAATTATTTTAAAGTTATGTTTTAAGGGACTTACATGTTTAGAAATTTGTATAATTCAGATAAATCATCACCTCTAACATTACATGGTATTAACCCTCCTTATTCCTTTATTTTTATGCCTTTTGAGAAGAGTATCAAAATCTATTTCATTTGGTATAGTATGCCTACCTATACAGCTTTTCCTACTGATATTCTCAAATATGTCTTTTTCTTTGCTTTAATTTTCAGCCTTTCTATATTCCTCTAAGTATATTTCTTAAACTTTAGTTCCCATATTTATTGCGTACTCACTATAATTATTCACATGTCTGAATTCATTTCTGCCATATTATTTTTCTATTTACTCCACTTTTTCTATGCTGCTGTCTTCCTTTTCTTGCTTGTGTCTGATGGGATTTTTGTAGAACTGCAGTAGTTCTTTTCTCAGCTCTCCCGTTGATTTCACAGATACTCAGAATGGTTTGATCACTATCTATCTGAATTCCAAGGGGTCAGATGAAATTAAGGTCCCCTACTCCTCCACCATCTTAACTCATCCTTCAGATAGAATTTTTAAGAACATAATGTAGTGTACAGAAAGTTTTGGTGGTCTTTACATTTGGTGGCATCTATATCTCTAGATATATCCCCAGAAAAGGGTATATTTGTCAATGTTCTAAACAACTTTAGAAATTTAAGAACAAAGAAAACACTAATGCATTTGCATTTCACATTAAAGTTGAAATTGCTAATAAGATGTAGAATAGTATTAATGTAAACTGTCTGCAAAATTTAATAGTCACTTAGATTTCTTGGTATAAATATCTTATTTTCAGGAAGGAAAAACATTTTTATTTTTTCCTCTTTTAATCTTTACAGCAACCTTTCATGCTCAGTTTTCCAAGTCCTTTTGCATTGTGCAATCACCATGCATTTAGTTGTTGAATCCCAAACCAGATGGGATCTTGAGAGCTAGTAGCTATGTCTCAAATATCAAAAGGTAAAATAAGAAAGATTCTCTACTTCCCTTTCATAGTCTATTGCATCATTAGTTAAGAAAAGTAATGCCTTATTTTATTCCAATCCAAAATGCAGGTGTTAGATATTACAGATTCATAGTAGTTAAAATTGCAGGGATCTTTCTTTTATTGTTATTATTGCAGGGGTCTTGGTGATCTAGCTCATTCTCTTCCTTTTCTGAACATAGGCATAGAGTTTAAATGCTTACTTAGCTTCTTAGTAGAAGACCATGGACTCAGATCCAGGTTTTCTTCCTCCCTGTTTGGTAGTGTTATTTTCCTTATCCCTGACATAAAAGCTTCACCAATTAGGTTTTCTTCTGAGTGCTAGTAGCATTTTAGTACCTTAAATATTGCCTGCCACAAGATAGGTACTAAAATAAATGCATGTTATGTACCTTTTCCTGGGAGAGAAAAACAGGCAAACTTGGAATTGCTCTGTTTTAGGTGGTTTGCACTTCATTATGCTTGGGCAAAAAAGAAGCACACTGAAATTAGATGGGCTCTTTCAAATAAGGATCTACATGTTATTCCCCCAAACCAGTCTTAGCAGAGCATGGTTTTGGGTCTCTTGCGCCAGTCATGAGAGAAGCTCATTTGGGTGGATAAATTTTCTCCACTCAACTAAATTCAACGAGAATAGAGTATCATGTTTTCCACAGACTTTTGCTACAGTCCTTAGTGATAAGGAAAACAGATACTAAACATTTCCTTTGAGTCCTTATAAGAATTTCAGAGATGTATTATTTTTCCCTCAGCTAATTCTGATTTAAATGAAGTAATCCTATTTGCTTTAACTGTTCTTATGGCTTCTATTTGGAACTTTTTATAATCATTCAATAACTATAAAAGACGCTTTCCCCCTCTACAGATGGAGAAATTGAGGCGTTGTGAGGTTTGACTTGGAGCCTCTGTGTGGAATTCACTGTATCAGACTGGATTTGTATCTTAAATGTACTGCTTATAATTCAGGAGCTTTCCCTTAGTAAATCATGTATTCACATATTAGGCAATGAAAACATTGTGTTTGCTTAACCTATATGATCTTTAAGTCACAAGTCCTTGTAGATGGAATAATATGTATTACTAGATTGAAGTTTTTTAATCATAAAAGTTAGAATAATTAAACATTCATTAAAAGGCCATATCTATCTACATCTAATAACATAATTTTTGCGAGTTATGTTGTACCAAGAAAATGAAACCTATGACTTGTGTGTCTACATGTGTTTTAAAAAATAAAATTCTAGGGATCTCTGAGTGGCTCAGCAGTTTAGCTCCTGCCTTCAGCCCAGGGCGTGATCCTGGAGACCCAGGATTGAGTCCCGCATTGGGCTCCCTGCATGGAGCCTGCTTCTTCCTCTGCCTGTGTCTCTGCCTCTCTCTCTCTCTCTCTCTCTCTCTCTCTGTCTGTCTCTCATGAATAAATAAATAATTAAATAATTTTTAAAAAATAAAATAAAATTCTGTAACTCTGATAGGTAAGCTATCTCACCATTCCTTACATATTTATATAGTTTTTAAAAATGTAAGTCACAAAAGGAGATGCTGAAAATATTTCTTCTTGGAAGTCCAGTTCAATACTCAGTTCTTGATTTTTTAAAAAGATGTTTTGTTTAGTAAAATGCTTTAACTTACGAAGAAGAATTAGACTGCTTACAGTAAGAAAAAAGAACAGTTAGAATGAGATGATTGCTGACATAGACTAATTTTTACTCGTAATTTTGCCTGATAATAAAAAAAAAGCGTTCTATTTAATTTTGCAAGAATGTTTTTGTTAACAGTCAGCAGTTAACCCTGGACATTCTAGAAGTTCTCATAAACGACTTCTGACATTTTCTATTGTGGGCTGTATGATACGAGTGTTCCTATTATAGACTATCTTTAAAATAATTAGGAGTTTTCATTACTGAAGATCTCAAAACCCAAGTTTATTTTGGGCTTCAGGTTTCCCTTTGGACCCTATGAATCACTAATGGACTTTTATACTGGTCTCTTTTAATGTTTGTACCTTTTCTTTTATAACCTCTTATTTTTTAATCCAGTGATTTTGATATCTACTCAGATTTTTAAAATATGTTACTGGTCACCTGGTTTGTTTAATTTAAAATATATATATTTCTATTTTCTAAAAAGCATGAATACTAGTATAATTAGAAATTCATGGTGTCTAGATGGCTTGATTCCTGCCATGTCAGTTTTCTTGTGTTTGATGAGACACATAAAGCAGTTGTGGGAGAATGCTTGTCACTGGTATCCATGGTAACTCCAAAGATACTTTGGAACTCAGATGGATAGAGTAAGCCACAGTAATAGGTCTCATTATAAGGGCAAAATACATAAAAGGTTCAGGCATATGCTTTTAATTAGTTTCCAAAAATAGCTAGGACTGGAAAGGATGCTATGAAATAATATTTTTCATTGTTAGAAAAGGTATGGACAGCATATGAAATTTAATGCTTGTCTTTTACTAAAGTGGGGGAGTTGTACACTCTGAGTACTCACAGTAGTGTAGTTTCTTAATCACAATTTGGACATAGGAGTGCACACTGATAAAAGGGAAGCTTAGTTTCATATTGATACAAATGTTGAATTTGTTTTTTGCTTTTAATTTTTATTTCAACAACATTGTTTATTCAAAACAAGACCCTTTAGACTTTTCCTTGTGGATTCTAGTGAACCTAGGAAATATAGTCTCCATCTATACAGTGTGCAAGAAGGAGTCCGTGCATTTTTATTTTAAAATGCAAATAAGACAGTAGCCAAAATTTTTACTGTTCAGGTATATTAAATTTTCAGTCTTCTTTGGAACATATTAATTTGAATGCGTTAAAACAGGATTCATGGAAAGTAGACTAGAATAATTAAGTATATTCTATAAGAGAATTATGATGGATAAAAGATTAATAACTCTTTTAGGACAAAATTCTTTAAAGATTTTCTTTTGAATTGCAATCTGTAAAGAATAATCTTGTATTGCATTGCAATTCAACACATTATTTCTTCCTGTTGCTATAGAAACTAATTCTGGTGCAGCTGTGATTGCTAATCAAAATTCTAACATTATACAACCTTTTCCCCCTTAGTGCTTCATTTTATTTTTAGTTATAAAATAATAAATTTCAATGGTGAGTTCATAACAATGGTCAAAACATTAATGCAAAGATTTTTAAAAATTTGAGTCCTTTTCTGTGAAAATAAAGAGATATTCTTATCGTATAGTTTCAATACGAGTAACAAGAAAACAAAGCCTTTTTCCTGAATTACAAAGGTCTATAATTGCTATATTACATCAACATTGTGAAGCACTTAACAGCTTCATAATCCTAAATTGCTACTATTTCAACCATCTATTTTTGAAATGTCTGGTTACTGGTGTGATAAAAATGAAAAAATAAAAAAGTCCTAAGAATGCCTGAAGTCTTTTAAAACAAAATGGGAATGAAAACTGCCTTATTGTTTTATCCTCAAAGAATTGAGATCACATCCCCAGTTTATGTCACAAGTAAAAGCTACTTAGTTGTTCTCATTCTTGTCTGTATTAGTATATAACCACCCTACCACCACAAAACTACACTGTTAACATCATCCAGTGTAAATCTGTGTATTTTTCAGGCCAGAACTGAATTACATTTTTTGTCTTTCTAAGAATATTGGTTCTTTTCCATTTCATAAAACAAATATAAAAACTTCCCACCAAATTATTCATAGCAAAAAAATGTAATATATCTCAACAGGGCTTAAGCTGATTCTAAAATTAAATCTTTGGTACGTGTTACAATATCAATTACAGTATAGTATTTGCATATATAGCTCTTACAGAATTATATTTTCTGATTCAGTACATCAAATAAGACAAATTAAGCTAAAATATATTATTTCAGATTATTGATTGGTTTAAATTAAAACTCAGACATATGAAAAAAGCTACTATTTATTTTCTTTTATGTTGTTAAAAGAAAACAGTAGGAGATGTAGCAGATCTGATTTAATAATATAATTGTATTAATTTTTAAACTTTTACTTTCTTACTCATTAACTGATGAGCATATTTTATGTGCTGATTGATAGGAGCATGTAAAATTATAGGAGTACATAAATGTGGGAGACTTGAGAAAGTACCAGATATCAAAAATAAATTTGAACTTGGAAATAAAGTCAGCTATATTTTATTAGATTTGTTGCATCTCTGATATAATTTGAATACCTTAAACCCCTGGCTATCTGTATACCTCAAAAATAACTGGGAATGCATACCTTAAGCATGAGAATTCTTTAATATGTAAATAGAACCCTTATGATTTATATTTTATACTTAGCTTAATTGAATCTTTAATGATAATATAGGGTCAATGTTAGTATTGATTACTAGGTAGATTACTAGGTAGTAAAAGTTGTAAATTAAGATGCTTATGCTAATAAGGATATAAGGATGGCATGGAGTATATATATTGCTAAATGACATGCGATGAGCAGTATTCCTGTATCTTACTTTTTGAAAAATCCTTGTTTGCTTACTTTTTGTCATGCCCTCTTTCTTTATATGGATGGAGTAAGATGACATAATGTTCTGTACAGTTTAACGGGTAAAGTTCCTGCAAAATTAATCTGCAAACAGATTTAGAAGTCCTGCTCCTTTTCCTCAAGAATACTAAAATAATTAAAACTATCTGGGTCTAATTCATTTACCTTTTCTGAGTCTCACCTACCCTGTTGAGTTATTGTATTAATTAATGCTATTAAATAACTATAATAATAATATTTACTGTTACTCTGAACCATTATCCTCAGCACTTAAAGCATCTCAGTTAACTTTCAAAAATCCCAATGACACTGGTGCTATTACAATTTTTAATTTACAGGTGAAGAAATAAAGGCATCAGAGATGTAAATAAATTTCCCATAGTCACACATCTAGTAAATGGCAGATGTAGAATTAGAACCTGGAAAGCTAATACCAAAACCCACATTCTTAAGTATTAAGTATTTTTAAGTATTATACAGACCATAAATTATAGTATTGACTACTCGAGGTAACTCATATAAATAGAATCATACAGTATTTGTTCATTTATTTCACTTAGCGTAATGTCTTCAAGATCTATTTATAGAATATGCTAGAATTTCATTCGTTTTTATGGCTGAATAATATTTTAATGTATGTATTACCAGATATTTTTTAAAGATTTTATTTATTAAAAGAGAGAACACAAAGGAGAGGGACAGAAGGAGAGGGAGGAGCAGACTCTCTACTGAGCAGGGAGCCTGACACAGAGCTCAGTGCCATGACTCTGGGATCTCAACCTGAGCCAAAGGCAGATGCTTGACCAACTGAGTCTCCCAGGTGCCCCTGTATTACCATATTTTTGCAGTTTTGAAGCAGTATATGACACACACACACACACACACACACACACAAACACATAAATATGTGGCAGACATCATATGTGGCCTCCAAAGTCTAAAATGTTTATCATATGGTTTGTTACAGAAAATTTGTCAGTTCCTGATCTAGGTAATTACATTAAATATAAATGGTTTAAATATGCCCATGAAAAGATATAGGTTGTCCAATGAGATTTTTTTTAAAAGCAAGACCGCATATAAAAATTAAACCTAATTTAAATATAAGACATAGATAATTCAAAAGTTAAAGGATAGAAGGACTCCTGAGTGGCTCAGTCAGTTGAGCATCTTATTCTTGATTTCAGCTCAGGTCATGATCTCAGGGTCGTGAGATTGAGCCCTGCATCAGGCTTCATGCTGAATGCGGAGTCTTTTTGAGATTCTCTCCTTTTCCTCTGTCCCTCCCCCATAAAATAAATAAATAAAATTTCTTTTTTAGAAAAGTGAAAGAATAGACAAAAATGATACACTATACAGACATGAATTCAGAGAAAGCTGAGATGGCTATATTTGTATCAGACAAAGAAGACTTTAGAGCAAGTATTATTACCAGGGATAAAGAAGATAATGAGTCAGTTCATCAAGAAGACATAACAATCCTAAATAACAGCTTCAGTAAACTTGAAGCAAAGGATGCAGGCATTCATAATTATATTTAGAGACTTTTAGTACTTCTCTCTTGCTAACAAATAGGAGAAGTAGAAAGAAAATCAGTAAGGATGCAGAAGATTGGAACAACAGTATCCACCAACTCTTCCTAATTGACATCAATAGAACACTCCACTCAATGGTAGCAAAATATATATTGTTTTTAAGAGTGCATAGACAATTTCTAAGAAACACCATATTCTGGGCCATTAAAAAAAAAAACTCAATAAGTTTTAAAAGTATTGAAATCCCATAGACTGTGTTCTCTCTCCACAATGGAATTAGGTTACAAATCAGTTGTAGTAAGATATCTGGAAAATCTGTAAAATATGGCCATTAAAAAAACTTATAAATAAGTTTTCATAGTGCTTATTTCCTTCAAATATACAATCATAAGGAAAATTAGCATTTTGAACTGAATGAAAATACAGTATGTGCAATACAGTTAGCAATGCTTTGCCAGAAATGTATAACATTAATTGCTAATGGTAGAAAGGAAAAAAGGTTGAAAATCAGTCATGTAAGCTTTTTCTATAAGAAATTAGGAAATTTAAAAACAACTAAGTATAATAAAGGAAATAATAAAAGTAAGAGTGGAAATCAAATAGGTAAATGAATAAACAAATCAATGCAGCCAAAAGCTGGTTTTCGAAAAAACTCCAAGTTTATAAGTCTCTACCGATATTGACCAGGAAAAAAAGAAAGAAAAATAACATCAAGAATGAAATTGGTACATTACTGCGGATCCTACAGATGTTATAGGGATCGTAAGAGAATATTACGAACAATTTTATGCCAATAAATTTGACCTAATGAAGTACACAAATAGACACAAGTAACCAAACCTCACTCAAAAAGAGATAACTTCAATTGCCCTATATTTACAGTTAAAAACTCTCTTGTAAAGAAAATGCTAGGCCCAGATAGTTTCATCAACGAATTCTACTAAACATTTTTTAAAAAGAAATGTATTACCAATTCAGCACAAACTCTTCCAGAAAATAAGAAGAGGAGGTAGCATTTCCCATGTCACTGTATGAGTCCAGAATTACCATGGTCGCAAAAACTAGCAAGAGCATTACAAAGAGAAAAAGGTCAGTGTTGCTCATATGCCTAGATGCAGGATCCTTTAAAGATACTAGCAAGTTAAATCTCACAGTAAAAAAAAAAGAATAACTTATCGTTACCAACAAGGGTTCATCTTAGGAATAAAGATTTAGTTTAACATTGGAGGATCAGTCATTACATTTCCCCATGTAACAGAATAAAGTAGAAGATCACACAATCATTCACCGTACTTGAGGAGAAATGTGTTTGACAAAGTTTAATTTCCATTCATGACAAAGTTCCAGCAATTTCTTAATTTCTGATTCTAGGCTCTAACAAAACATAACTTTTAAAAACCCCATAAGGCTGACATTTAGTGGTGAAATTTTGGATGCTTTTTTTTTTTTTTTTAGGATTTTGTTTATTCATGAGAGACAGAGAGGGGCAGAGACATAGGCAGAAGGAGAGGCAGCCTTTCTGCAGAGAGCCTGATACAGACTGGATCCCAAGACCCCGGGATCACAACCTGAGTCAAAGGCAGATGCTTAGCCACTGAGCCACCCAGGCATCCCTTGAATGTTTTGTTGTTGTTGTTTTTTTAAATCCAACATATGGCAAAGATTCCCTCTCTCGTTATTCTGTTTGGTGTCTTAATCCAGGGTCTAGCTAATGCAGTAAGGCAAGAAAAAAATAAGTCCTAGAGATTGAAAAGTAAGAAAACAAACTATCTTTGTTTGCAGATGACATGATTATGTAGAAATTTCTAAGAAGTCTGTAAAGAATTTTTAGGATATCAGGTCAATATACAACTATGCAAATATCAATACTAGCAAAAGTAATTGGAAAATGCATTTCAGAAAACTATCATTTATAGTAGTATCATTAAAACAATTCTTAGGAATAAGAATAAGCAGTGTCTTTACACTGAAAACTACAAAACTTTTGAGATAATTTTAAAAAGATTTAAATGTGTTGGTTTATCATGTTCATTGATTAGAAGACTCAATATTGTTAAGACGTCTGTTTTTCCCAAATTGATCTAAAGATTGAATATGATCCCAGTTAAAATTCTAGGAAGTCTTTTTTTTCTTTTTTTGTATCCTATGACAAGCTAAAATTATTTATGGAAATGAAATGGGCATAGAATAGTCAAAAAAAGTTGTGGAAAAGAAGAGCAAAATAAAAAGACTTATACTCTCTGGTTTCAAAATTTAGTATAAAGCTACAGTGATCAAGAAAGTGTGATATTGGCACAAGGCTAAACATATAGGTCAGAGAAAGAAGAGAGAATCCATAGGCAGAGCAGACCCACACACGTGACAATTATTTTCATCAAGGCTTCCAGTTAATTCAGTGAGGAAAAAAAGCTTTCAATAAGTGGTGCTGGAGCAACTGGAAATCCATATGGAGAAAAAAGTGTCAAGTCTTACCTCACACAATACACAAAAATTAATTCCAGATGGATCGTAAGCCTAAATGTAAAAGCTAAAATCAAATAATTACTAGAAGACCTAGAAAATCTTTGTGACTTTGGGTTAGGCAAAGATTTTACCGATAGGAATCAAAAGGCATGAATCATAAAAGAAAACTGGAATAATGGTGACTACGTTTAAGTAAAAAACACTCTCCAAGGGATCCCTGGGTGGCGCAGCGGTTTGGCGCCTGCCTTTGGCCCAGGGCGCGATCCTGGAGACCCGGGATCGAATCCCACGTCGGGCTCCTGGTGCATGGAGCCTGCTTCTCCCTCTGCCTGTGTCTCTGCCTCTCTCTTTCTCTGTAACTATCATAAATAAATAAAAATTAAAAAAAAAAAAACACTCTCCAAAAGAAACTATTAAGAAAACGAAAAGGTAAGCCATCGACAGGGAAAAGTACATTTCATAAAGGGCTGTATCCAGATTACATAGAGACCTCTTATGAGTCAATAACAAGAAACAAACAACCTGACTAAAAGTGTGCCCATTTTTGGACAGATGCGTCACTGGAGAAGAGTTATGAATGGCAAGTAAGTGCATGAAGAAATGCTCAAATCATTAGTCATTTGGGAAATGCAAACTAAAACCACAATGAGATAGCACTACCCAGCCAGTGACAAGGCTAAGATTTAAAGGACTAGCAATATCGGGACTCCCGGGTGGCTCAGTCCATTAAGCATCCGACTCTTGATTTGGGATCAGGTCTTGATCTCAGGGTCCTGGGGTGGAGCCCTGTATTGGGCTCCCTGCTCAGTGGCGAACCTGCTTCTACAACCCCCCCCCCCCACTCTCCCTCTGTCTCTCAAATATTAATAATAAATAATAAAATAAATAATAAATAAATAAAAGACTAACAGTACCAAATATTGGTGAGAAGATAGGACAGACGGAGCTCTCATACCTTGCAAGTCTGAATGCAAAATTGTACAGCCTCCTGGATAGCAGTTTGAAAGGATAAATTGTATCCTACAGTAGAATACAACTTGACAAAAAATTATGCAACAATAATAGCTGAATGGCAGAAGCATGTACAGGAAGTACAAAATGCCAGACACAAAGGAGTATATACTGTATGAGATTCTATAAAGGGCATAAATATGGTGAAAGAAAGCAGTTCAGTCGTTGGCCTGTAGCTGGACCTAGGGGAGACGAAGGAACTTGAGAGAACTTCAAGGGATGGAAACCTTCTCCTGTGTGTGCCGGCATGAAAACAGAAATTGCTTAATATTATTTTTAATCATTCATTAACATTAAATATTTTCCATAGGTAAAATTGAATAGCATTGAACACAAACATAAAATGGAAAATGAGAAACAAAAACATTGATTGAAATTGGCATTGTAATTTTGGGCGTGCTTTCAAAATTCATCTAGTGGAGTCTATCAAGACTCTTGCCTTTTTCAGTTTGGAAAACAATTAGACTTAAAGTCATAAAAAGTTAATTTGAGAAGTCATGGTATTTGATGCATATTTGTGTTTCAAAAATTGTATTGGGGATGGAAATATTTTCAGGCCCCACAGCCATTCTCGGTGACACTAGTCTGGCAGTTTCTCTCAAGTCCTTATATCCAGTCAGACCGTTGGCAAGCCAGTAATTGATATTAGCTCTTACTCTAAGCAAAGTTGAAAACCAAATGGGCTACTAAGAACTTTACCTACTGAGAGGATTTTCCTTCCATATTATTTTTCAGGGCCTCCTCTGAAAGGATTATAATACCAGAACATTCCACCTCTGATGGTTTTGAGTTATCATTAGACATAATGTTTTAACCCTCAGTGTACCCATGAGGCAGCGCATGCAGGTTAAGCAAAATACAGCAGGCATTACTATAATACCTGGTATTGTAGGCAGGTTTTATAGGATACCAAGTATTATAGGACCAGAGCTTACTTGGTCCTCATCCAGTATCTGCTAGTTTCCCTTGATGTTGGAGTGTAGCGTGACATCCCCAACTTTATAGCTGGATGATCATGTGCTGTCTACTTCATACTGGACGATTAGGATCGTGTAGCTCCCTGGTATCTCTTGATCCTCCAGTTAGTTTCTGTTTGATATCAATAGTAGGCCAGGAGTTGTTTCTCAAGAACAAACAAACCACTTTTCATTTCATTTGAACAGGTTATGATCTTTTATCAAAAGTCAAGAAATGAGAGACGGTGAATTGGTTTTTCACTCAGAAAATAGATGTACTGAGTAGTAAGATTGTACCGGTAGAAAGTCAGAAGCTATGTGTGAAATATGTTTGATTCAGAAATTATTTCAAACATCAGGAATATAAGGTGAGAAAGAATAGTAAGAATTTTAAGGCATGGTTCAAAAATAATCTGAACCCTGTCTTATAAATAAAATGTGCTTGGAGGTGCAAAAACAAAAAAAAATTAAAAATCTATTCAGGTCCTCTGCCCATTTTTAATGGTTCTTTTATTATTGTTTTTGTTTTTGTTTTTTTCTTTGTGCTGAGTTCTGTAAGTTCTTTGTATATTTTGGATATTAACCCCTTATTGGATATGTCATTCACAAATATCTTCTCCCGTTCGATAAGTTGCCTTTTGGTTTTGTTGATGGTTTCCTTCACTGTACAGGTTTTAGTTTTGTGTAATCCCAGTTTAATTTTGCTTTTGTTTCCTTTGCCTGAGGAGACATAGCTAGAATAATGTTTCCATGACCGACGTCAAGGAAATTGCTGCCTGTGTTTTCTTCTAGTTTTTTATGGTTTCAAGTCTTTCAAGTCTCATTTAGGGTTTGTTTGTTTGTTTTGGTGGTTTTTTTTTTTTTTTTTACCAATTTTGAGTTTATTTTTATATGGTGCGAGGAAGTGGTCCAGTTTCGTTCTTTGCAGGTAGCTGTCCAGTTTTCCCCAACACCGTTTGTTGAAGAGACTGTCTTTTCTCCACTGTATATTCTTGCCTCCTTTGTTGTAATCAGCTGTAAGTATGAGTTTATTTCTGGGCTCTCTATTCTGTGCCACTGATCTCAATGTCTATTTTTGTGCTAGTACCGTACTATTAGCTTTGTAGTATATCCTGAAATATGGGATTGTGATACCTTTAACTTTGTCCTTTTTCCTCAAGATTGCTTTGGTTAATCAGGTGTGTGTGTGTGTGTGTGTGTGTGTGTGTGTGTGTGGTTTCATACAAATTCTGGTTTTATTCTTTTCTAGTTCTGTGAAAAAAATGTTGATATTTTGATAGGAATTGCATTAAGTATGTAGATTGCTATGGGTAGCATGCACCAAATACCCATATTAAGCACAATGCTTAATATAAGCAGAATATTACAGTACTTCAAAGAGGTAAATATCCAATGGGGACCATAGAGAAATATAAGTGGTTGATAAAGATGTGCTCCTCCCTACATACAAGTGAAGTGCAAATTAAAACAAAATGCCAGCTTTTACCCATGAGACTGGGAATCAGATTTAAAATCTTAGAATCAAAAATGTCAGCAAAGATACAGCAAAAAAAAAAAAAAAAAATCTAGAGTCCTCCAATGCAATTCTAGCATCAGAGCTTCTCAGTACTTTTAAGCATCCTCACCTACTACAGGTATTTGAAGACCATTTGGTTTCTGAGTCTTTAAAGGTCAAGTGTAAAGCTTACTCCACGGTACCCTTGATCATTTGGAAAGACTTATGCTGCTCTGGGTGCTACTCAAAGCTGAAAGCTTTTTATTTACCTTATAGAGGGATCAAGGCTGTATACTCCAATACAGAATGTGCTGCTTTCAGAATATAAAAAGGCCAACCGAACTTTTTGTCTCCTCCTTAGTGGGACACGGACAAGGGGTAGTAAATTCTCTTTGACTTTGGGAGGAATATTCCATCACACTCCTGTATCCTCAGGCACTTTATTGAGGAGGCAAGCCCCTGTATTTTCACAAGATTGAGTTCTCAGTTTTGTCACACGTGTGTGTTTTATCAAGGCACTTCAACCTCTCAACACTTCTACTCTCCGGGGCCAAATAGCTTGCTGTCATTCAGAGGGGGATCAAGGGGAGGGAGTAGGGAATGTTGAGGCAGCCAAGGTCTCTGCAGAGCAGATTGTGGCATAGAACAAGAATATTTTATTCTATGTTTCCCTGAAGCTGGGAAGTAGAAGTATTGCTGTCTTTGCCAGGTGAAAACAACATGTTACTTTTGTTCCCTCTGGATTGTTACAAAGGAAAAAGCATTTGCTACGTAAAAGCTACTTATCAAATACCAAGGCTGTTTTAATTTGCTTAATAAGGAGATTCCATCTGGAGTGGCAACTACAGTTAAAGTCATCTTCTAATTAGAAGTTTATGATAATCTGCCATCATTTTTTCAAGCTTATTAATTTTCACAGTGACCAAACTAGTGAAGACAAACTTGCAAGTCTCAAATCTCTGATGGTAGGCTAATCTCTCCTTTCTCATGGGATGACTTGTTGCTAGAGAAAGGAAGCTCAGGGGCTTTCTAGCAATCCCTTCCTGTACCATGTAGCCATTGCACTGAAAGCAGAAGTGCGGATTTTGCCAGTTGCTAAGAGTATACATTTTAATTATAAACCTCCAGACTGGAAAAATAACAGCAAAGTGATTGCTTAGATTTATTCTTAGATATTTGGTGTTATCTGGTTACCATTATGTGTGGGATTGTTTTGAAATTTCACTTTTTAATTTTTCATTCATATGTGTACAAATTTGATTTTTTTTTTACATCGATACCATATCCAGTGACCTTGCTAAGTTTATTTACTAACTCTAATAGATTATCCCTAAAGTATTTGGAGATTTCTTTATCTCATTCGACATCTGAGAGTAATAACAATTTTACTTTTTTTTTTCTCACTTATTGCAATGGCCAGAACTTCCCGTACATTGTTGAATAGAAGTGGTGATAATAGTCATCCTTGTCTCATTCCCGATATCAGAGGTAAAGCTTTCAACATTTCACCGTTAAATATGTTTGCAATAGGACTTTCAAAGATACCCTTTATGGGATAAAAGAAATTCCCTTCTAGCCCTCACTTGTGCAGAGCAAAGATTTATCATGAGTGGATAATGAGTTTTATCAGGTGCTTTTGAAAAAAATGCTTTTTAAAAATTGGTCACAGTTATCACATTAATTTTTACCTTTATTCTTTTATCCAGTACATTAGATCAGTTTTCGACCACCTTTCATTTGTACAATAGCTCTTTATTCCTAGTATAAACCCAAGTTGGTTGTGATGTTGTTCCCTGTTTATGTGATTTGGGGTTCATTTGCTAATATTTTGTGTAGAATTTTTTTATGTCTGTGTTCATACGAGGGATTGGCTTATTCTTTCCTTGTAAGAGATTTTATCTGGTGTCAAGTTTGTGCTGGCTTCAGAAGATAATTTCACAAGCGTTCCCTCTTTTTTTATATTATCTAAAATATTTTGTATAAAATTGGTGATTTTTCTTAAGTGGTAAATTTACCAGTGAAGCCACGTGGGCCTGGACTTTTCTTTGTTAGGAAGGTTTTAAAATACAAATTCAATTTCTGTAATAGGCATAAGATTGTATAATTTTCCTGTATCTTCTTGGATCTGTTTAGGTTTTATTTCTTCAGGAATTCATATCATAAGAGTTTCAAATTTTCAAGATATGATGGTGTCTTTTTATGGAGAATTTTTGTAAACCCTCACAAAATTAACAAAAGTTAGAAAAATAGTACAAAATCCTTTTTACCCCTTGCGCTGTTTCAGAGTAAGTGGCCTGCTGACCTGATGCTTTATCACCCACAAATACTTTAGTGTATATTTTCTACAAGCAAGAATATTCTCTTACACAACCATAATATGATCATAAATATAAAGACATTAACATTGCTTTATTAATGCCATCTCATCCTCAGAATCCATTCATGGTCAACAATTGTCCACATAATGTCTGTATAGCAAAAGAATCTAGTTCAAAATCATGCATTGTCCTATCTCTTTAGTGTCCGTTCAAGCTAGACCAGTTGTTCAGTTGTTCCTTTTGGAAGATTATAGGCCAGTTATTTTCTAGAATATCTGTGTTTGTCTGATATTTCTCATGATTAGATTCAGGTTATGCATCTGTAAGTGGAAGACCAAGGAAGTGGTGCTTGTTCCTCATTGCGTCCTGTCAGGTGATGTACACTTTGATTTATTGTGTTACTCATATTGTTCACTTTGATCTTTGTTAAGGAAGTATATACTCTTGATAGTCAAGTACTTTGTAACTATGTATATAATCTATTGTTAAAAATTCTTTCAGTTTATTCATATATTTACATCTAGTTGGACTCAAGTTTTCCTCTTTTCCTCAATGTGTTATAATCAGTTACTTCAACTATTGTGAAGCTCAAATTGTGGGATTTGTTCACTGCAAACCCTTCAGGCTGGCTTCTCTGCCTTTTTGACATGTCCCCATCATTTTTTTTTAAAGATTTTATTTATTCATGAGAGACACAGAGAGAGAGGCAGAGACACAAGCAGAGGGAGAAGCAGGCTGCGTGCGGGGAGCCCGATGTGGTACTCGGTCCCAGGACCCTGGGACCACGACCTGAGCCAAAGGCAGATGCTCAACTGCTGAGCCACCCAAGCATCCCCCCCATCATTCTTTGAATATATTCTTACTCTCAGCTTTCTTTCATAGCCCTGAAATTTGCTGTTTCTTCATGGAGTCCTGGTTCCTTTTAGCAAAGAATTCATTTAGAAGTCAAGATCTGGGCACTAGGTGTGTACACTGCTTTTGAGGTGTTGTTGTTTTTTTGTTTTTTTTTTTTTGTTTTTTTAATGGTAAACTGTGCCTTAGTACGGGCACTAGGGCTTGCCCATAGTGTTCTTGATGTATAAAACCTGGATGTTCTGCTAGTTCCTCTTGAGCAATAATATCAGGAAATTGACAGCTAAGTGGATGTTAGACGCAAGCTCATCATCTGTCGTCTTCACATGGCCAGGGCCACTGCCAAACACAGCACCTTCTTCATCTGGAATTTGCTGGTAGACTTCACTTCATCCACTTTGGCCACCATGTTCTCATTGTGGGTCAGCGAGGAAGAGAACTTGCCAACCTTACTCAGGCCTGGGCCCAGGATTCATGGGATCTGCTTGAGCAGAGATTCTGAAGCCAAAAAGCCATCATACTTCTTGATCAGCTTCTAGCTGAGCTTCTTAAACACAGGATTTGAACTCAAAACCCTGAGATCAAGACCTGAGCTGAGATTAAGAGTTGAACGCTTAATCAGCTGAGCCACCCAAGAGCCTCTGCTGAGATGTTGTTCTTAAACCCTCTCACTGGACAGAGCTAGGATACTTAGGAATGGGTGTGTATATGTGTATGCTATTATATGCATATTTATGCCAAATTTACATTATGTTTAAAAGCTGAGTTTACACTAATATCCTCAGTTCCATCCAAGAACACAGTTCTAGATTTTTCCCATTCCAATATTTGTAACTTCTTTTTCCAACACTGAGAGACAGACCTGGCTTCCATTAAACTTAACATATTTATTATTCGATTATCCCCACACCCCCAGTCTGCATGCATGCCCCCTCACCCTGTTTGGGCTCTGATATCTCCTGTAGCCTTTCCTACTTGTGGATGTCCTCATGACCCTCAGAATGTGGGTTCTGATACACCAGACCAGCTTACCATCAACATTGGATGTCCTCACCACCCTACCAAAGCTCTGACTTCCTGCGTGGGGTCTGGCACTATGCTCCAAGACTCTCCCTATACCCCACACAGTTGTCTTCCTCACCCTACTTGCTCTAACACCACACTCCAGGTTAACCTCCTACATGGTTACCTTTCCATCCTGTTTAGGGTCTGGTTTTCCTGTGTCAGGCCAACTGTTCTGGTGCCTTCCACTCTGACCAGGCATACCTCTTTGTTGGTTCCCCTGTCAGTCTCACTGGGCTTTGACAAACCACGCCAGTCCCCTTCTCCATGGCTCTGGTCCTACTCAGGCTTTGACCCCTTACTTCCTTCATTGAAGACACTCTGCTCACCCCCATTGGGCTTTGTTGCCTATGCCAGGCTGCCTCACCCTCTTGAGGCTCTGGCTCTCTATGCTGGGCATTTCTCACCCAGCTTGGGTTTCATATGCTGTTTAAGGGTACCCCATGGTGGGATCCCTGGGTGGCGCAGCGGTTTAGCGCCTGCCTTTGGCCCAGGGCGCGATCCTGGAGACCCGGGATCGAATCCCACGTCAGGCTCCTGGTGCATGGGGCCTGCTTCTCCCTCTGCATATGTCTCTGCCTCTCTCTCTCTCTCTCTCTGTGTGACTGTCATAAATAAATAAATTAAATAAATCTTTAAAAAAAAAAAAAAAAAGGGTACCCCATGGTTAGGTGGCCTCTTTACCCCATTTAAGCTGCGACACCTCAACCCCCTATATGGACATGGATGCCCTTCTCGTGTCTCTTGGGCTCCAAGATAGTATGCTGGGCTTCTCCCATAGGTAAACCACCTCCTCATCCCACCCGGGCTCTGACATAGGGCTCTGGGCCATCACAGCTTCCTGGGCAGACTACTGCCTACTTCCACCCCGTTGATAAGCTTTAGGACTGAAATTTTCAAAAAGGAAAAGACAAAAGAAAAGCTTGCTATCTTTTACATACCTGAAGGGTCTGAAATGATGTCTTCTTTTTTATTCCTGATATTAATACCACCTCTCTTTCTCTTTCTGACTAGTCTCTTCCGCAATTTATCAATTTCATTAGTGTTCTCAATGAATTTTATTTTGGTTTACTAATGCTCTCTATTGAGTGTATGTTTCCTATTTTATTTCTGCTCTTTATTATTTAATTCTTACTCCTTTCTTTGAGTTTAACTTGTTTGTTTTTTAAGTTTTTAACTTCCTGAAATGAGTAGGTCCTTGTTTTCAGCCTTCCTCACCTCCCCCTGCCCTCCCCAACATACACACTTAGGCCTGAAATTTGCCTTCTAAGCATGGTTTTAGCCACATTCCACAATACTTACAGATTATTTTTATTGTCATTATTTTCAGTACATTTTCTAATTTCTCTTGTGATTTCTTCTTTTGCCCATGGATTACTTAAAAGTGTATTTTAATTTCTGGTTATTTTATCTAGATTTCAGTAGTTTTTTTTTAGTTATATTTTTGTTTGTGATTTCTAGTTTAATTTCATTGTGGTCAGAAAACATCTTTATACTTCCAGTTTTGTGAAATATGTCAAGCCTTAAGTCCTTGTACAGTATGTGATCAATTTTGGCAAATTTCCACAGATACTTGAAAACTGAAATCTGTAGATGTAGAATGTTCACTACTTTCTAGAGCTGAGGTTCTGAAACTTGGAAAACCACTGTTAAATATGTTAAAAACTACAGGTCATATTCCAGATATGCATGCCTCCTGGCTTTTTTTTTAATAAGGTAGGAAGATAATTTGCCATCTTTTGTGGGTGCTCTACAAAATGCAGATGGTAATATAAAATGTTTAAAATATTTCCATGTGTGAGCCCTTCGATGCATATAACATTTCCACAAAATAGGATGTGGAATTAGGTCGTAAAATTAGGGAAAAAGTAATAGTAGGGCATCATCATTTTGATGGTGTAGATTCCACATATAAGTGACATTATATAGTATTTTTCTCTTTCATCTGACTTATTTCACTTAGTATAAGTGAAATACCCCATTCTGAGGGTCATGAGGACACCCTCAAGGCTCATCTGTGTTGTCACGAATGGCAGGATTTTCTTCTTTTTTGTGGCTGAATAATAGTCCATTGTGTGTGTGTGTTTCTATATATCTTCATCCATGGATAAAGAAGACGTGGTATGTGTATACAATGGAATATTAATCAGCCATTAAAAACGACAAATACCCACCATTTGTTTTGACATGGATGGAACTGGAGGGTATAATGCTGAGTGAAATAAGTCAATCGGAGAAGGACAAACGTTATATGTTCTCATTCATTTGGGGAATATAAATAATAGTGAAAGGGAATATAAGGGAAGGGAGAAGAAATGTGTGGGAAATATCAGAAAGGGAGACAGAACGTAAAGACTGCTAATTCTGGGAAATGAACTAGGGGTGGTAGAAGGGGAGGAGGGCGGGGGGTGGGAGTGAATGGGTGACGGGCACTGGGGGTTATTCTGTATGTTGGTAAATTGAACACCAATAAAAAATAAATTTAAAAAAAAAGAAAAAAAGATTTATAGTTACTTTTCCAACTTGGGTGCCTTTTTGAATTTTTTATTTATTTATTTTTTGCTTAATTGTTCTGGCTACAACTTCCAACTCTATGTTAAATAAAAGTGGTAAAAGTCAGCATCCTTGTCTTGTTCCTTATCTTAGAGGAGAAGCTTTCAGCTTTTTACTGTTGAATATACTGTTAGCTGTAGGTTTGTCATATATGGCCTTTATTATGTTGACTAACATTCTCTCTCTACTCGAGAGACCAGTTGCTCAGCTGGTCTACCAGTTACTTGAGAGTTTTCATCATGACTGGATGTTGAATTCTGTCAAATGCTTTTTCTGTATCTACTGAGATAATCATATGATTTTTATTCTTTATTTTGTTAATGCATTATATCACATTGTTGATTTGTAGATGTTATACCACCTCTGAATCCCTGGGATAGATCCCAATTGATGGTGCTGTATGATGCCTTTCATGTATTGTTGAATTTGGTTTGTTGATATTTTGTTAAGAATTTTTGCATCTAAAAAAAAAAAAAAAAAAGAATTTTTGCATCTATATTCACTAGGGATATTGGCCTGTTGTTTTCTTGTAATGTCCTTGTCTAGCTTTGGTATCAGGGTAACGCTGGCCTCGTAAAATGAGCTGAGATGTGTTCTCTCCTCTTCTGTTTTTTGTAAGAATTTGAGAAGAGTTATTATTAATTTTTCTACTTCAATGAAACCATCTGGCTCTGGACTTCTGTTTGTTGGGGTTATTGATTACAGGTTTAATCTCCTCATTAGTTACTGGTCTGTTCAGATTTTCTATTTCTTCATGATTTGGTAGCTAGTATGCTTCTAGAAATATATCTGTTTCTTCTAAGTTGTCCAGTTTGTTGGTATATAGTTGTTCATGGTAATCTTATATGCTCTTTTGCATCTGTAGTATCAGTTGTAATGTCTCCATCCTCATATCTAATTTTATTCATTTAAATCCTCTCTCTTTTTTCCTTGGTGAGTGGCATCTACCCTCTTCCATGTAGATACAGACATTGAAGCTGACTGCATCTCCATCTTCACCTTGATAGCTTCTAATTAATCTAAGTGAATTATGGTAATCCCATTCACCCATCAGAAATGGTTTGAGGAATAGGTATGTACCCAGTTCTTTCCAGTGCGATCTGTGGGATAATAAGCTGAGCAATCTGAGATCTGAGAAAAATCACTTTTTTTTTTTAATTTGTTTATTCATGAGAGACACACAAAGAGAAAGAGAGGCAGAGACACAGGCAGAGGGAGAAGCAGGCTCCACATAGGGAGCCCAATGTGGGACTCAATCCCGGAACTCCAGGATCACACCCTGGGCCAAAGGTGGAGCTAAACCACTGAGCCCCCCAGGGAACCCCTTTCTTTTTAAAAAAAAAAAAAAAAAAAAAGGTTGAGGCACCTGGGTGGCTCAGTAGTTGAGTGTCTGCTTTGGCTCAGGTCGTGATCCCAGGGTCTGGGGATTGAGTCCCGCATCAGGCTCCCTGCAGGGAACCTGCTTCTCCCTCTGCCTATGTCTCTGCCTCTCTCTCTGTGTCTCTCATGAATGGATAAATGAAATCTTTAAAAAAAATTATAAATTTTAAATAATAAAGGTAAAGGAAAAGATGGTAGGCTGACTCCTAAAACCACTACATTGGGAATTTTTTTTTTTTAATTTTTATTTATTTATGATAGTCACAGAGAGAGAGAGAGGCAGAGACACAGACAGAGGGAGAAGCAGGCTCCATGCACCGGGAGCCCGACGTGGGACTCGATCCCGGGTCTCCAGGATCGCGCCCTAGGCCAAAGGCAGGCGCCAAACCACTGCGCCACCCAGGGATCCCTACATTGGGAAATTTTTAATTGACTTAATGTTACAGCAAATATTAGGTATTATCATTTAATTTATAATTCAATGGCTGCTTAAATATACATTTTTATGAGGGGAAGATATTGGTTAAATAATTTTAAAAGTATCAGTAGAGAATATATTTGGAAACAACAGAAAATCCAACTATCAGTGTTTTGTTGTTATGTTTTTTAACATAGAGGGTTTTGTCTCAGGCTTCTAGAAGTTTAAAGATAGCTACTTAGTAATGTTTCAGTTACCCAGATACTCTGTATCTTTCTACTTCTTCTTCCTTAGCTCTTATTGTCATGCTTGTTACTCGGTAGTTACAAGATGGTCGCAGCAGCTCCAGGCAGGAGGAAGGAGAAAGAACAAAAAGGGCATGACAGCTCTGCCTGCTTTTATCAGGAAAACCAAAGGTTTCCTGGAAGCCCCTCTCTGAAATCTGGGATATTGTGTTTTATTTGCTACTCCTGGAAGCCCCTCTCTGAAGTATGGGATATTGTGTTTTCTTTGTTACTAAGTGCAGTATATCAGTTCAATCTATCTTCCTTCTCAAATTTAGCTTCCAGTATGTTAATTCAGTAACTTTTTTATCTCTTACGTCTTATAAACCAAAGTTATATGTTAGACTGACTAGGTAAGACATTTAGTTTTCTTTTTCTAAAATTAGGGCTTCTGAGCAGATATGTAAATTTGTGCTAAGTTCATGCAAATTAATATTTTTCATTTGAACCAGGCATTGTGATAATTTTTAAATGAGCTTTGTATTTCTTATGTAAAGTTTTACTGTCTTAGGAAGAACAGAAGACCTATTGAGCATTTGAACTGAACTCCATTATAAGAATTATAATACAAAATACCTTTTTTTTCAGGGCCCCTTTTAAAAACGGAGATTCACAGTCCATTAAAAGAAAAAATGAGCAGTGTTTAAATTTAATACCTGATACTGCATTCAGGATTTATCTGCAGAGACTTAGCTACTCTTAAATTGTATAGTCAACTCTATTTTTTTTTTTTACATCTCCCACCTCCCCCACCTCTCTCCTGTTCACAGACGTATTTATTCTGAGTTGCTGAGACAGATCATTGAGGTAAAAATTAAAAGGATCATTTAAGACAGAAAGAAAACGTGGTTTCAGATTCATTGCTGGTGGTAGCGATGCCTGCTGTAGACAAGGTGGAGCCGTGCTTTAGAAGGAGTGGGGATGCAGGGTGCGGTGGGGCAGGCAGTGGCCACCTGATGGTGGAGACAAGGCCAAATGCAGTATCTGGTTTCTGCTCATCGATGGGGATTAGGCCTGGATTCACAGTGCACTTCATTGTAGGATTCCGGCTTGAGGGTGAATGTGAAAGAACGTTTCTGACACTGCTGAGCTGGTTGCAAGTTTAAGTTCATCTCAGTAGTTGAAGAAAACAAATGACACTTTTATGTTTGTTGTACCTCGAGTGGCGAGAGAGGCCACACATCATAGGGGAGTGTGTAAAATATATGCATGCTTTCAAATTGTTGTGAAAGAAAGACCTAAGTAAATAAGCTATTTCCCTAAGACTTACCACTCTCCCATTTTTTATGGTATATACCAGCATTTCTCCGAGTATGTGACTTTTATGTTTCCTAATCCTACTGTGCAGGAGAGGAGTGGGAAACCAGACTATTTTATTTCTGCACCTCTCAGGGAAGAAAGAAACTCATGAGTGGGTCTAATAGTTACCTTGCCACAAATTTTTTTAATCCATTTTTTTAAGTTATATACAGTAATTGTGGACTGTACTGCATGTTGAGGCTAACTGGAAACAGTGACCAGATTCTTAATCATTGTCAGGAAACTGCATTCAGAGAATGAGAAGAACACCCCCACTGGATGAATTGCAGCCACCACCATATCAGGATGACAGTGGTTCTCCCCATCTCTCATGTACGCCCTCAGAAATTGGGGACAGTAAATGTGAATTTTCCCACTGCAGCAACAGTCCAAGATGCTCATATAACAAGTGCCCAAGTGAAGGAAGCACAGGTCATGAAGTAGAAAGTTTTCCTAATAAAGGATACGAAGAAGATGTTCCAAGTGACAGCACTGCCGTCCTGAGCCCTGAAGTAAGTAACACAGCACACAGAGCTTTTTACATGGATGTTACTGGAGGATGATAATCCTGTGCAGCTCCTCTTGGTAAGAAGGTTTGACCACTGTCCTGTCCCTTGTGGCTTACGGTACCAGTATTATCCTTGATCTCATCTTTATCCTGCAGACTTATCAGGACTGTCCCCACCATTCTTCACCCACCCCCCTCTTTTCCCCAAAGGGAAGAAAAGGAGAGTAATTCATGAGATACTGAACCATTATCTCCCCCACACACCCCACACACCCCAGTTTCAACCTCAAAATAGGTCTGTTTTTATTTTCACGTTTTATACAAAACATTCTGGAATTACTTACCTGCTTTTTTCATCTTGAGGTCCCTATTTTTGTGCTTTTTATTTTTTTAATTCTTTTATTTTGGATATTTTTACTTTGGGGGGTCACTCACTCATGTTTTATGGGTTTTTCCAAAAATAATGTTTTTGCATTTTCATATCATGGAATATGGAAGGGGTAAGTGATGCTCAGCTTTACTAATGAACCTTGAACGCATCATGCTTTTAGAGTTGTTGGTTGGTTGTGTTTTATTTCCTGTTTTGAAACCAAAGTGTGAAAATGACAACAAAAATAGGTGTGTTGAACTTTTGAAGTCTTTCCATGTTCTTAAAACGATTTGTTTTAATCTTCCTTTTATGATGATAACCATAAAGGTAACTTAAAGGTTTCCGTTAGGTGGTATGTACTTTTAAGAACTATTTCTTTTAGATTGCAGGTTTTTACAACTTTTTCCCAGACAACATTTCATAATATGTAGTGTGTCAGTGTTCTTACTGGATGAATTTTCATCTGTTGTCAAAATTAAATAATGGAAGTAGAGCTATGAACAGAATTCCCTTAGTTTTTAGGTTTTTTTCTTACCTGATTTCTAAACCCACATTTTATCTGTTACTACTTTTCTACTATTTCTACCATTCTAATATTGTATCTAACTTAGGAGAAAATTCCACACTGGAATTTTCAGTTTAATACATCAATATTTCATGATTTTCTGCAAAGAATATTTCTCTGTGCCCTGTGCCTGAACATATATGAGACCGTAATTCTAGAGGTTTACACACTGGATAGATAGCCAGCAAGCTGGGAGTGAAGCCTGGATTGCAGAATTAACAACAGTGATGGCTGGCAACGATTATGCCAGCAGCTTTGCTATAAGCCTTCCAGTCAGCACATTTCATTTTAGTAACATCATCTTCAGGAGGTTATTTCCATTTTACAAAGGAAAACATTAAGACTCAGAGAGCGAAGCAGTTTGCCCACGTATATGCACCTCTCAGATGGTGGAGCTGTCATCCAAACCCAGGTGTGCCTGACTGCAAAAACAGTGCTCTAACCAACTGTATTCTGTTGCCCCTCCTGACCTAAATCATTGCGTGGGAAATTACGTCAATGTGTTGGTACTCTCCCAGTACACCACCAGGGAAGCTATTTCAGAGGACTCGTGGACCGAATTCATATGCTCAGATTACGTGTGTGTGTGTGTACGTGTGCGTATGTGTTAACCTATTTCAGATATAAAGCAAGAAGTAAGAGGAGCAGGATGAGATAGGTTACCACACTTAGGATAGGCTGCCAGTAGGTACAGGTGGCAGGAACACACTGTGTGAGCCTTGATTTAGGTAATGCCCAGATGCCCTGTCCCTCTTTCTGCCCCATCATTGTTTCCTTTATACGGTGTGGTAACTAGGACAAGAGTTGAGATTTTTGTAGATAATCTGTACACCCAGTGCAGGGCTTGTACTCATGACACCCAGATCAAGAGTCGCACGCTCTCCTGCTGAGCCAGCCAGGTGCCCACGAGTTGAGATTTGAACAGGGGTGCCATGGGCCAAAAACCTGGCTTTCTGGGAGAGATGCAGGGACAAGTACTTCTGGTCATTGGTGATACTTGCCAGTTAGACTTTTTAATTTGCATCTCCATATAAGGAACACATGGGTGACAGAGCTATTAGCACAGAGGTGACAGGATCATGGGGTGGGCCTAACAACCCTTTCTCTAGGTAGAACTCATTTTTTCTGTGATATTTTTGACTTACTGATCTATCTTTGGCATATATTCGAGTTATTAATGTAGTTACTGTCTGTATTTACTCTATCTTCTGAATTTTGCCTGTCTCTCAAATTACTGCCTTATTCATTATTTATAGTTAATATAGCCTTTGAGCTTTGCCCATATTTCAGAGGCTGCCAGCTTGCTCTCTGCTAACACTTATGAGTCTCTTCTATCCTGCTTGTTTTTGTGTCTCTACAGAAGAATGGAATATATTCAAATACTGCAAATGCACATTATATCAGCATCTAGATGCTGTTATAGCCCGTTAGTATTGAGTCCAATCTTGTGTTTTTTCAAGTTTATTTTGCTTCCTACTGTTCCTTTAATAGATGTTATTTATCAAATAGAAAATTCTTACTTTCCTCTTGTTTTATCCAGGATATTAGCTGTGTTAGAACCCGTCCACATACATGACTGAACTGGGGTAGGAGTGAGGGTTCCAGAAAGTTCCCTGGCACGGAGGTCACAAACTCTATTAATGACCTATTGCTAGCTCATACTGATTCAAAACTGTAATTCAGACCCCTTGAAAGGAAGAATTATTTTCTAGTTGCCTGTCACAGAACCCAAATAGCAGTTTTTATCTGTAAAGGACCCCCCTTTTAACCCTCTCTGGGACCTTATGAAATTTTTACTTCCTTGAAAACCGTAGTTATTATGATACTATTTTAGAAAGTATTTCATTGAAAAATCAAGCCATGTAATTAATCATCTTTGATTACCAATTACAAAGTGGCATACATTGAAACATTGTGCTCTAGGCTGTCAACTTTTTTGACAGAGTAAGAATATGTTTACCCTGATTTCATCATATTACATTTAAAAAACCCTGAATTCTTCAATAAGAAATATTGTTCTTCGTTTGTTATCTTTCTTTTTTTCCTACATGGTACCAATCAGGTCAACATAGAACATAGTTAGACATGTAAGATTTATCATGTAAAGACTTGGCTATTTCTGGTTCTCTACTACATCCCCACCCCCAACCCCACCTAAAACATGGCCTGACCTGTAGTGCCATAGTTAGGTACATGTTAAGCTGCTTTAACAAGAGACCAATACAGTGGCTAAAAACCATCAAAGATAGTCCAGGGTGAGTAGGTGGCTTTGCTTCACCACATTATTCAGGGGCCCGGGGTTTTGATGTCATTGTTGTTGGTTGTGATCACTTTCCTGTCCCCTAAAGTACTGTCCTAATCCACGTGGTCCAGGCAAAGCCACGCATCCTACCTGCATGCCTGCTTGTGGGAAGACTGAGAAAGAGGGTGAAAGACAAGTGATTTCTTCTGTAAACATAGTCTAGATGTTTCACACATAACTTCTGTTTGCTTCCCATTGACCGGGGCCAAGTCTCATGAGTGTAGCAGCCATTAGGCAAGTTTTGAAGCATAGGCTCTTGCCAGGCAGTGTTTTTGCACCTAAAACTCAAGTAGTTCTTAGGCAAAAAGGGAAGACTGGAACCTGCTAGTTGTAACCACTGCCATAGGCACTAAGGACATATCAAAAACAGGAAATTATAAAATTGGTCCACATTTCAAAATAAAAGACATTTAAGATTTCTAAAAATACTAGAAGGGGCAAAGTGGTAGAGTTGCAAGGTCAGAGACCTGGGTTTGGCACTGTCAGTAATAGCCAATTCCTACTACATTCCAGAGGGCTGGACTGGCAGGAATGCAAGACAACTCCAGGTGGAGTGGGTGTGATTTCTTTCAATATTATAATTAAAATATATACCTTCAGTCTTTCTTAAACTTTGGAAATGTGTAGTCAGCAATTTTCGACAGTAATTAACATTAGAAAATACATAGTTTTTAAAATTCAGGTTAAAAATTAAAGTGTACATTGTGTGTGTTATGGAAGTAAGTGTTTGGCTGCAAATATTTTTGAGGCCTTTGGATTTATCCTTTCATATTTCATATTTCCACTGATTTCCAAGCCTAGATGTGTTATTATTGTGTTGCAGATGGGGGCGTTTTAGAATAAACTTTGAAAATGGGGCCAACGTTTTCAATGGCATTGCACTCATATTTATGTCCTCTTTCTTGCCAGCCTAAATACTGAGCTGTCAGTTGTGTTGTATATCATGTTCGAAGTGAGATGTAGTAGTTTCCTACAAAAAGAAGAGAGATACACATTGAAGTGTATATTTTCAATTCGCATCATAAAGACGTATATCCAACTTTCTCAAATTGTGATGGGCAATGCTAAATTCTTTGTCTTTGTTACAATAAGTTTTTGAATTTAACCTACCACTTTTACTACTCTGGCCCTGTAGAGTAACTTTTGATCGTAGTTAACTATTAATTACTATTACTTTCATTGTGACAGCAAATCAAGACAGTTGTCACATCTTCCTAAAGAAATATCAGGTATTTATATACATGCTAGATTAAATAATAGAGTTAAACACTGAAAACATTTAAATTTGCTTTTCTTAGGATATGTCAGCTCAAGGATCATCTTCACAGCTTCCTAAACCTTTTGATCCTGAGCCAGAAGCTAAATATGGCACACTGGATGTGACTTTTGACTATGACTCACAAGAACAGAAGCTTCTGGTAACAGTGACAGCTGTCACAGATATCCCGACATATAACAGGACAGGTGGCAACTCATGGCAAGTACACCTTGTTCTTCTACCTATAAAGAAACAGAGAGCAAAAACCAGCATCCAGAGAGGACCATGCCCTGTCTTCACAGAGACATTCAAATTTAATCATGTTGAATCTGAGATGATTGGAAATTATGCAGTTCGGTTTAGACTGTATGGTGTACATCGCATGAAAAAAGAAAAGATTGTGGGGGAAAAGATTTTTTATTTAACAAAATTGAATCTTCAAGGGAAAATGTCATTACCTGTGATATTGGAACCTTCTTACAATCATTCTGTGAGTATCTGATCAAATAGCCTGAATACGGTTTGTGTCATGGTATATCACATACATAATTTTTAGAAATCCTTGATCAAGCCAACCAGTGTTTCCATTTTTTATGTAATAATCATATCCTTTGAAAATTTCTAAGCCCTGGATAGGTAGGTATAATTTCTTCTCATTCTCTAGAAGTTGCCCCTGAAAATTATATGTGATTAATTTTATGTATTTTATTTTATCCTTCACAGAGTCAAGTCCAGTGTTTTACACATTTTCTCCTTTGTTAAATATTTATTAGATGATTGGTTAGGACATCAAATGAACTTGTTATAGAATTTATTGTTTTCTTTCCAGGTTAAAACTTAGTGATACAGCAAGATCTAGCCTCATATCTTACTTAGTATACTGCTGAAATTATTTGCTTTTATAGGATATATATTGCTGCCCAGGTCATGACTGATTATCTTCCCAGAACTCCTGTGAAATTATTTTTAAAGATTCAAAAGAAAATCTGGTCTTGCTATACTCTGTACCCTTTTTCAACAAAGATTTTGCAGTATATCTGAGAGAATACTTAAGTTTGGTCTATGAGCTGTTCTCCCTTTTCTCTTTTTTTCTCCAGGTTCTGATCATATACAAGTCTCTCTCTCCCTCTCTTCACATTTTTAACTAAATTCCCATAAGACATTGCAAATCACAGGAGTGCTGAACTGCTTCTTTAAAGTGGGGAGATACATTATACCACATAGTTATTTAGATTATGAGGAAATCTGTAATATGCTGTAAATGTAAATTATGAATTATATTTATTCCTCTCTGTTATATTGAATTAAAATCATTTTTATAATATAAATACAGAGATTTTAGATTGGATGTGTATTTTAAAATAAAAATATAATATTTTAGGGTTGTTTTTAAGCTTTTGTAGTTATAAGCGTAATATCAATATCAGAGGCTCACTGAATTTATACCAGACAGCATTTGATCTTATAGGACCATCATTTACATTTATTTTCCAGTATACCATTTTAGCTAGATGATTTCAACAGTTTTAAAACCAAAAGGTGATAACAAATATAGTATATCCCGTGAGTTTGTAGGATAATATTTAGCCTTTATTGATAACTTGTTATAACTGTAAGTTGTAGGATTACCATTTTGGGGAAATGTCCTTTTTAAAAATACAGTATCAGTTTATCAGAGGAGAGAGAAAAGAAACTCCAGGCAATATTTCAGAGGGAAAAAGATAATTTTTTACAAAATTGAATAGTCTGCAATTCTTGATAGAATTTTAAGCTTTTTCATGATTTGGTCTAAGTGATGACTAGTTAACCTATAGAAAAATACATTCTTTTAGAGAAATACCTGATTTAAATTACAAGAGAATGTATCATCATGAGGTATGTATTTTGTGTTTATTTACTTCAAATTATCTGTTCCCGATTCTGTATTGATTATATTTGTTACACAAAGAAAAGGAAGCCATAGAAAATAATATGATTTTATCTCTGGTCAAGCTTAAATTATTTCTGTACACACCTACATTACGTGTATTAGCTTATTACAGTCATCAATTCTCTATTTCTGACAACCAGTACAATACATTTCTGAGGCGTGTTCACAAAAAGAAAAAAGTGCTAGACAAACAGCTTCTAAGACATAGCATTTAAATCTGAATAAAACTATCCATCTTCTGCTCTTAATGAATTTTTTTCTTTGCACTGCCACACTTTTCAAACATAATTCCTATTTTTCATTGTTCTCTCTTGCCTTCTTTCCTGTCCATCTTCTCAAAATCTCATTGCTTGTTTTTGGCTTCTGTGCCAGAAACAGTTCGGCACAACACAGTTGAGGTCAAGACTCAGAATTCTATCAGTTGTCATAACAATAAAATACTTCTAGAATGTGTATGTTCTGTGTATGCTACAGCATTAATGTTCCCTTTGCTTCAGTTTAGTACTAACCATATGGAGAAATCATGTGATTATGGATTACATGGGTGATTTTAGCTTCAGTTCTGTAAGATGGAATATATAGGTAAGAAGTTCTTTCATAATGAAACATTCTTGTAGTTTTGAATAATTATTTGTTGTTGTTGTTGCAAGAATATGAGCTGTTAGGCAAAGGACGGTTTTAAGCCAGTGAAAAAATGTATATACTATGATTAAAACATATTTGAAGCTTAGTTACAGTTTACCTTCATGGCTAATAATAGAAAAATAGAGTTCTACAATGTAACATTGAGCTTTATAGCTATTTTTGGGGGAACTGATCAGATCAATACATTGAGGAAAAAAATGACCACTATCACCTAATGACTTTTTGAGGAATAAATCCCGAGTTTACCTTAGGGTAGGCTTTAAGTTGAACCTTAAGATAAAGATACAGTTTGATCACTGAATGATAGAAAGTATACACAGGGTTGAAAAAACATGAGTTGTGTTTACTAACTAGTTGTGGTTATAACCTTGGATAAATTATCTAATTACTTTAGACATCAGGTTCCTCTTTAGTAAAACTAGGGAATTTAACCAAATGTCCCATCCATCTCTGATATTCCAATTCTATTAATATATATTGGAAAAGATGTTGGTTAAGAACAGAAATGGGTGGATTTTAGGTGGGTTTTTTATGCCAAATGTCTGACATTTTGTTCGGATATGTTTTCTTACTCTTCCCTATCTTTTCAACCATCTTCTAATGTTGAAAGCGTCCCAACAAATAGTCCCACCCCCCAAGGGTAAGCCTTGAAGTTCACTTTCCCAGACTGACTGGTAGCTAGGACAGGAGCCATGCTCCCTGGGCTCTGTCACTCTTAATCATTTCCAGGAAACCTCATTGCACACCGGACAGAGAATCAGGTGCTGCATTCACCTCATGTCTGCATGAGGCTCATGGTGGAGGAATCTGATCTTCAGAGTCAGTAGTAATTCTTAAATAGCTTTGCTAGTGCAGGAATAGTATTGGTGCTAGACAGTGACCATTGCAGGAGAGAAAAGACCGTGACACATAAGTGTCCAGGGCGAGGAGCAGCAGAATTTCCTCACCAGGACAGTTCTGCAGGATGGTTTTAGGCTTTGTTCTTGAGAAGCTTACCCATAAGCCTGTTCTTTAGTCTTCCCTATTCCTTTCGTAAATTACTCTCTCACTTAGAGTTAGCTACCAGTGTTTTTGAATGGAACCCTGGCTGATAAATGTAGAAATAGCCATATGGTTTATTATTTACTTGTTTTAGTGATCTCTTAAGCCATAGCCAACAGCTACAGTGTTATAGTTACCCTTCCTACCATGGTGTATCCCTCTTAAAATTGGAATTTTTCTCACGTACTCAACTGTGTTCATATGGCACTCTTTCCAAGTGTGGAATGTGTATTTTTGGCCTTGTATTACTGTGTGTTAACAGTTGCCTAGAATAGCCTCTCCTCCTTCCTCATTCTAGTTGTATTTCTCATTCAGCTTACTAGATTCTTAATATAATTTTTAATATTGAGATCTTATTCTCAATAATGAGACCTTATTCTGTCTCTCACAAACATACACAACCCTTCCTAAGCAGACAGTATTTAGTTAGCATAATGTACACAGCATGATAACTATTAATGGGGGCTTAAGTCCCAGAGCTGCAAAGCACTGTGTTCAGCTCACATCTTGAATGAGCTCAGAAGTAGACTTTTGGCCAAAGCCTCCAGGTACTAGCCCAGCCCGGCAGAAACTTTGATTTCAGTCATGAGAGACCCTAAGCAGAGAACCCAGCTGAATTCATTTGGACTTCTGACCTACAGGAAACGTGATGAAACTGAAGTTGTAATGCTACAGGTGCTTTATATGTGCCCAGACACCTGTCTTCCATTAAGTCTGGTTCCACATTATATTTCTGTGTGAATGCATAGCATCTGTAGTAAGTAGACATGGGAGTGGATGGGCTTGTCTAAGGGGTGAGGAGATCCTCAGGAACTCCCAGGACTTAAAGACTGGAGAAGGAAGGGGCTAAGTTAGGAAGAGAGAGAAAACAAAATATCACAGAAGCCAAGAAGCAATTATGAAGGAAGGAATAATCAAATGCTTTGTCAAATGCTGCTAATGGAACCAATAATCTAAGTATTAAAATTATTCATTGAATTCAGAATATGCAGGTAATGGATAGTCTTAAAGGGACCAATTTGGGTAGGGTCATGAGGGCAAAATCCAAACAAGACTGGCAATCATGTGGACAACTTTTACACCAAGTTTGTCTCTGAAAATAAGAAGGAAGAGGGGATGGTTTTTGGAAAGTGGGGCTTTTGGAAAGATGTTTTTGAGGTTAGGAGAGATGGGCATGCTTATCATTACTGATGCCACTAATGTCATCAGTGGTGGAGGGTATGAGGGGAGTGGCTAATTGAAGATGGGCATTCATGGATTGGTCTGGGATGAACAGAGAGGCAAAAATGTTAAGAGTATTTTGAAGACACATATTTAAATTGTGGACCATGAAATCTCAGTTGAAGAAAGAAGTGAAGCTAGTAAGGGACTGAAATGCAGGGGAAGGAATGAAAACCCCAAGGATATCAAGGGACAGATAGAGTGAGGAAGAAGTATGGAATGATGGGAATGTGGTGTGAGAGGAGATTGCTTTCAGTTCTGATAATGGATGGCAAGAGTCCAGAGTGAGCATCTGAGATGGAATAGGCGGCATAATCACCGGAGATGGCTAAGTTGGTTAAGCGAAGCCAGGTTCTCTCAATGTCCATGTGGTGGCTGGGTTCTCCACATGGACATTGAAGTCACAGAAGATACTGGCAGAATTGAAGTGTCAAAGAAGATCGAATTAAAGATTATTGTTCTTAAGGAATGAAGAGGAAAAGTCCAGGACAGACTATGGATAAGGACAGGATGACATCAGTCTTAAAGAAGAATAGTTATTCTTCCCTATAAATTCAGAGGAGGACTATTTGAGAAAGCAACAGAGAACTTTGCTTTTTGACCCTGAGTCACGTCAGGTATGAGGGAATAACTAAGATGAAGAGTCTACAGAGGTTGATGTATCCTCAAGGAAGAATTGGGTTTATCAGGAGTACGAGAAGGCATAGTGAAAGGATTCAGAAAAGGAGGAGCTTGATGGAAGTGTGTGGTAGTGAAGAAGTGCAGAGAATAACAGAATGAATGTTAAAGTGAAAGACCTGGCTGGTATCATCAGGGACTTGCCTTCGTTTTGGTTGTTCTAAAATGTCAATCCCAATTATAATTTGAATCTATTTAAATCTCAGATGATATTTAAAGTGTAATTTAAGTCTCATCTTTATAGAAATGTGTTAGATCATTTCTTTTTTTATAATTTCTAATATAAATTTAAATTAGTTGATCATATCTTTGTATACCAAATATTGAGTACTGGTTATTGCTGTATCAATGTTGGTTGGATGGATGGGTGAGTGGGTGCGTGTGGTACATGTTATTTCTGAGTTACTACCTTTAGTGCTTGCTTCTGTGGCTAGGCATACGTTTTCTTATCAAACTTGTTCTATGTCTTCCTTCTAGATTTTAAATACTTTGAGAATAGAGTCTGTGTGTTTAATTTATATGGTTTTAGTTATACTTACTTTTCATAGAACCTAGAATGTAGGTGTTCAGTGAATACTTGTTAAGTTGATTTCATTGACTTGTTCAGGTAAACCCAATCATTCTAAAATTCTTCCTAAGGTCCATGTAACATTATTCCCTAATAGGTATCAATATCCTTAAAAACAGCTCTCTTAGGAATCTTTTATGATCTACAATCCAATAAGCATGATCTTAGGGTAATTAAGTAGAAACACATCACAGAGTTTTATTTTTTTAAGATTTTATTTATTTACTCACGAGAGACACAGAGAGGGGCAAAGACATAGGCAGAGGGAGAAGCTGGCTCCCTGTAGGGAGCCCAGTGCAGGACTCAAACCTGGGACCCCAGGAGCACACCCTGAGCCAAAGGCAGATGCTTAACCACTGAGGCACTCAGGCATCCCATGAAGTATTTTTTTTAATTTATTTATTTATTTATGATAGTCACACAGAGAGAGAGAGAGGCAGAGGGATAAGCAGGCTCCATGCACTGGGAGCCCGATGTGGGATTTGATCCCCGGTCTCCAGGATCGCGCCCTGGGCCAAAGGCAGGCGCCAAACCGCTGCGCCACCCAGGGATCCCTATTTTATTTTTAAATAATCAAAAAGGGACATGTTCATATAATTTCCCATTCAGGAGTATAATGCCACAGTCTTTTAGAATGATCAACCTTCCTCATGTCTTACTGAAATGATGATCTTCTTTTAGATACACGTAATTTCAACCTTTAATTCCTAAATTCCTATATCTCAAAAATAGCCTATCTTTTTTGTTAATAGACTGAATTAATTTAGTTTGATATTTATACTGTGACTTTAATTTTTAAGACAGGTAAATTATTGCTTGTACTCTATAATTGAAATATGTGTCCCTCTAAGAATCATACTTTAGTCTGTATTATTAGCAAATGTCTTTAAACTTGGCTTCATCTATTTTCATATTCACTACATTCACATATTACCATTGTCAGAAATTTACATTTTCTAAATGTAGATTACACTTCTTCATCCTAAAGCAATTTAAAGTAGGTATTTCATGATAAACTAATGATCACAGTTTTAAGAGTTATTACATGAGAGAGAAAGCTGCATATGTGCGATTCAAGTCCCCAGACGGTAACACAAATATGAGTCATGGCTCACTTTAGTGTAAAACTAAGTAGTTACAGACCTATTTAGAGACAGTTATTCAAAGTAGGTGAGCATATATTATCAGTAGAGAGGAATAGCTCTAGTCTCACAAGAAGAATTATCAGATAAATATTTCAGTGAAAGAAGTTAAATTAGAGCATAAAAGGAAGTTTTCTGTTTAAATCAGATTCTTAGTTTACAAGACAAAAAGAAGTCAAGTTTAAGTCCTATGTCTCAAGAAATTTTGAACATGCAGAAAAATCAAGTGGGAAAAACTAAAATTTCAGTGACTAAACTGTTTGTCCTGTATATTGAGTATAGGGAATAAAGACCATCAAGTCAAGTGGGATTCATTTAGTTGAGTCATCCAAGTGCTAAACTGTAAACTACTAAAGACCAACCTATGCTTCATTCTTGTTTCGTGTATATTCATTTAAAAAAATAAGCTAGAAAATTAAAGAATAAGCCTAAAGTACAGGTATTCTGTTCCTTTTCTCCTATAGTTTACTTTATGCAATTTTCCAAAATACTGATTTCAATTATTTGTAATACTAATGAGAGAAATTAACAAACGCCTTATAGCAAGATAGTACTATTTGATAAATTTAGAGTGGAGTAAGGATTATGACAGATAAATTTGGGTTCAGGAGGGCAGCATATTCTATAATTAAGGACACTCTAAAGTACATTAGCAAGAAGGGATAATATAGTGTACTTTACAGAAACATCATGGAAAGATTTAGCTTCAAATTATAAGTATCGACCACTATTTTTAAAAATTATTCTTGTGGACGGTGTAGATATTGGACATCCTAAATACATGCCTTCTTCATTCATTCCAACCAAGAGTTATATGTACTTCCCTTTAAAGGTGCACTTTAGTGCATTACCATGACCAGTTCCCTGTCTTCTGGGTTGTTGAACAATAATAGAAGAGTTATGTCCACAGTGCTTTATATGGTAGGTGGCTGATAATTAATGAACAATAACACTGGATGAGGTTGTTCTTGAGGGCTACCTTTTACAGATAAAAGAAATAGCAAACAGAAGCAACATTTAGTTTTTTCTTAGTCATTTTCCTCCATCACGTTCATATCAAATAGCGGGGCAGTATCCAATGGACAGATAGATGCGTTGCAAAACCCACATCCTTAATTTTAGGATTTTCACATTCAAAATCTTGACAGATAATTTAAAACAGTAAGTTCTTCACTGGGAAATTTATTAAAGTGGTACTAATTTTAAAACGTGGTAAATATGAAAATGTATTTTATCAGAATATATTTTATAAACCAACCAACTCTCATGATCTTGCTTATAGTTTGTCCATCTGAATTAATAGTATTGAAGATGCCTCTCCCAAAAGAGTTGTGGTTTTATCTGCCGGGACATTTATTTTGGAGTAGACAGGGTTTAATGCTACTTTGCTAGAGTAATGCCTATTTAGGCAAACAGTGTGAATTTAAAGAGAACTGATAAATACTAATTACAAAAATGTTTTTCTCACTAGAAAATTTGAAATTTAATTTAGAAAAGAAGCAGTTTTACATTTATGCATTTATGTTCTTAGGATGGAATATGAGTTTAAATACTGAATAGGCCTAGGACAGAGGAACTGAATTTTTAAAAATTAAAGTTGAAGGAAATCTGTTAGTGAGTTTTCAGTCTGATTATAACATTTGTTCTGTGGACTCTGCAGGGACCTGTAAGGAGCCAGAAAAAATATCCATTTGACAGTTACATTTTACTTAATTCTATGCAGAGCAAAGAATAATTCTGGTCAAAAAATGATAGTACATGATAAGACTGAATATCAGTTCCTGATGCTGCTTCTATTAGGCAGATATATTTAAGTGATTTCTATCACTGAAAATGAGCATGGTCATCCTGCACATGCCATGTGTGCTTATTCATTACTTGGAAGCTTCTGTTCAAGTGAAATGCATATTTCTAAGTGTTGAGCATGCAGATATACTCTTGGGAAAAGCCTAATTCTCCTTAGTGTACATGTTGGCACCTGGGATAGGACTGGAATATGTGACCTGACTACTTCATAATGTTGGGATGAGTAAATGAATGAGATACGTGAAAACCTTTGTAGACTAGAAATATTAGTTGTTAACTTGAAATAAAATAAGTTATCCTTAATTTAATTTGAATCATTCTGCCATCATTTACTATTTTATAAAGATACTCTCATGGTGCATGGATGGTTCAGTCGGTTGAGCTCCTGACTCTTGATTTCAGCTCAGATCGTGATCTCAGGGTTGTGAGATCCAGCCCTGCGTAGGTTGGGCTCTGCCCTGAGCGTGGAGCCTGCTTGGAATGATTCTCTCTCTCTTCCTTTCCTTCTGTGCCTCCCACTCATGCACTCTCTCTTGTTCTTAAAAAAAAAAAAAGGTACTTTCTTGTCTTACAAAAAATAATGTCTTATCTTTCCTTTATCTAATGTTAGACCTAGAATTGTTTAAATAGGCTATATCTTACCAGATTACAATGATCTTTTTATAGTCTGTCACTTTGGACAACTGATGACTAGAATAGTACTGATTTTATTGTTTCTAGCAGAAAAAGCTGGTAGAGCTGATAGGAACTGAAGACTACTTAAGTTTAGTACACACAGTTTTTTATTTTATCTGATTGATGTATCATCAAAGTATATAATTTATATAATCAAAATTATATATCTCTTAATAGTCCCATATTCTACAATAAAAAATAAAGTGAAAAAAATAAAGTGAACTAATTAAACTTTAACTTGGCTCATTTTTCAAAAACTAAGATATTATCTAGCTCATAGAAAATAGCATATACTATAAGTACATCTTTCATATTTGCTTAATTTGGGGGAGATATATTTTTCTTTGAAATGAAAGCTGGCATTGTCACTTAAGCTGTATTCAAGTTATAAAAAATATTTCTCTATACTAACTCATTTGTGATTTTTCATAAAAGATTAAATAATTACCAGATAGTGGAAATCTACAGTTTTATTTATTATTATTATTATTATTATTATTATTATTATTATTATTATTTTGAAATCTACAGTTTTAATGTGAAACTTGTTAGGCATCCAAGACCAAGTTTATATTTGCATTTGTGTGGTTTTACATAACAGGGAGGTTGGGAGCACAGAGGCTCTGCAGTCCTTGGTTTCATGTCTTAGTTCCCCAATTCTTCCTGACTTGTGGTCTTGGGTAACTACTCAGCTGCTCTGTGCCTCATTTATTCATTCATAAAAGGGAATAGTAACCATAATAGCTGCTTCATAAAATGTGTGTGAGAATTAAAGGAGATATTCCATGTAAAGAATTTAAAACATCATCTGGCACAAAGTAGGAACGTGACTTTGTTAACTAATTTGGTTTATTTTTTTTATTCATGTGCGGAGACATTTAGTGTTCTGATTCACTAGCAATCTTCACTAGGTGCTGGTCCATAAGTAAAAATTATTGCATTGTGTTTTTCAAGTTTCAAAATAAGAAGGAACATTTGCAATCTGGAAAAGAGGAAAGTAAAAGGTTTTTGTTTTGTTTTGTTTTGTTTTGTTTTTTTAAGAGAAAGAGTGCATAAGCCTAGGGGGAGTAGGAAGGGGCAGGAAGAGAATCTTAAACAAGCTCCACGCTCAGTGCAGAGCCTAGGCGGAACTTGATCTCATCACCCTGAGATAGTGACCTGAGCCAAAATCAAGAGTAAGCCATTTAACCAAGGAGCCACCCAGGCACCCCAAAGCAAAAGTCCTTTAATTCAACAGTATAAAAAGTGTTTAATCTGACAATACAAATAGCAAAATAACTTTTTTCAGGAACTAAATATAACTCAGGCCTTGAATGTTTTCAAGATACAACTGTCTTGAAATATACTTTGAGTAATTATTTAAAAGTCTGAATTATAAATATTCTTTCAATAAATACAATTTTATTATCTTCAGTCATGTTGGGTAACTCATATTTCCTTAGCAAAATGTCCCCAGCAGTTTAAGCCAGGGTATTCTGAGACAGCAAGCCTTGAAACTTGTAATGTTTCATCAACAAAGAGGTTTCTTTTTCACTGCACTGCATGTCCACTGTAGCTCGGTTAGGGCTCTCTTTCGTGTCGTCTTCACTCCGGGATCCAGATGGATAGAGGAAGTTCTTTCTGAAATTTTGCTGCTAGTTAGATGACCCAGCAAACTAATTCTTGTTCCTTCAAGTTTCTGCCCAAAATTAACAGATGCCACCTCCATTAACATTTCAGTGTCTAAAACAGGAGTCGACAAACTTTCTGTAAAGTGCTAGAGAGTTCATTTGTTTTAGGCTTTACAGACTACAGATGGTCTCTGTTGCATAGTCTCTCTCTCTTTAAAAATGTAAGCAAGGGGCAGTGAATAATAGTGAATAGTATTTCATACAAAGAATTGCTGAGATTAATATCTGTAGGTTAGCGCTATTTATAAGTGCACATCAGTAGCTTATAAGTAAAGTTTTGCTTTTAAGTATAAAAATTTGCTCTCTTGGGACAAACATTCAGTCTTATTTTAGGGGGTGCCTGGGTGGTTCAATAAGTTAAGCCTTTGCCTCCAGCTCAGGTCGTGATCCTGGGATCCTAGGATCGAGCTGTGTGTCAGGCTCCATGCTTAGTGGGGAGTCTGCTTGAGGATTCCTTCTCTCTCTCTCTCTTTCTCTCTCTCTCTCTCTCTCTCAAATAAATCTTTAAAAAACATTATTGAACTTTAAAAACTTAGATATATGTCAAGTATTAGTATATATTAAACAAGTTTACCTAAACTGGCAGTACCAGAAGACAATGCAAGGAATGGCTTTGTTTATTCCTAGAGTTAAAGATAGTGGATTAACCACATATATTTATTTCTTCTTCCTGTACTCTCCACTTCAAGGATTGTTTCTTGGTACACATTGGCATTTGTACCCACAAGCTCAGAGAAATGGAATCAGGGCATCAGCAAAGTGGAGGAAACCTTGTGAAAATTGCACACAGAGGAAGGAGAGGACTGTTGTGATCCCCAGAACCATACACACTTCTGAGCACAGCAGAGGTTGGCGTGAGTCTAGGGATTAAAAGCAATAGTTAACTACAAATCTGTAAAATGTGCAGTTATATCTCCCTTCTGGCATTAAGAAGAGAGCCAGGCTTGTAACTCTAGGAATATCATAAGTTTCTTTGGAAAAACTCAGCGATTCCAAGCTAAGACCTTACTTAACCTCATAGTGATATTTTAGAGGAAATTGCCTGGCCCCCACCTAATCACACTGATGCCAGTCAGTGAGCAAACTGTATTTAAAAGTAGAGAGTTTTTGATCAGCCTTTTAGTGATGCATTTTTGAATATGAACAGGCAGGCATAGCTCAGGAGACACTAAGGGAAAACCTCCAACAGGAAAGAGAAAACCCAGGATAAAGAAACATTAAAAAAAAAATTACCCTCCAAGAAGAGTACATATTGCAGAGATGATAAGGAAAGTAAAAACCAATCCTAATTAGTTTATTCAGTAGGATTTGATAAACATATATATTTCAAAAAGACCAAGTATCCTTTTAAAAAAAAAAAAAGGAACAGTCATAAAAGAAAAGGCTTTTGTAAATTATATAGATTGGAAATGGCTGTTGAGTATGTAACCAAGAGTGTTCACTGTGGCTTATAACCAAGGATTTTGGTAGCAGACTTCAGGCTTATGTGTTCATGAGTTCACATTTATGTGTCTAACATAGACTTATCTTTCTGGAAGAATATTCATAAACTGAATAGTTTTGCTTTTAAATTTCTCCCTTATTTTTAAATATTACAATATTTTATATCTAAAATATGATTTATCAGATCCATATATATATATATATATATATGACCATTAATTATTTTCAAGATAGATTTAGAAGTGTAGTCTGTTCACTGGGCTTAACACTAGGGCCACTGAACCACATCCACTGAATCAGAATCACTGGGAAGCAGCCTTATAATCTTTCTTTAAAGCAAATTTCCCGAGAAGTGGTTAAATATACTAAAATTCCAAGGCTGCTGGTATAGAAAATGTTTTCCAAACACATTGTGACTGCAAGTGATTTGAGGGATAGACTTTAGGGTAATAAGTTCAGAGGATATATTTTTGTCTGTTTTGTGTATTTCATCAGATCTTTTCATCTTTTATTGTCCTTGGTTTCCTCTTCAAATATTTAGCAATGTATCTATTCTTTGGGTATTCAGAAAAATAACTCAGGGGAATAGAATTACAAAAAAGTGTCCATGAAATTACTGTAAAAATATGAAGAGAATTTTCCTTTTAAGAAAATTCTATGCCCTCATTTAATTAACTGAAATTGCCTAAAAAGCACCAGAAATTACATTGAATAGATAATAAAATTCAATCAGTTTCAAGTGAATACAGACCAACTCAAAATGGCTTGAGCAATATGGGACCATCTGGAGAGTTGGTCTATCTTCAGGCATGGCTTGATCTAGTGACTCAAATAGTACCACTAACATCCTAGTTTCTCTTTCTACTCCTTCCACTGCTCCCCTACCCCCTCCCACACACCCGTCTTCCATGTGTCAGTTTCATAATCAGGTTTCCCATAGTTGCCCTCTTGAAACTTCTTGTATCTCACTAGGTTACCTGCCCATCCCAGAACCAATCACAGGGATGGGCAGTACTGATTCACTTCAGCCCTAGAGTTGGGTCACCTCCCAAACTACATTAGGTAAGAGGTGGAAAGGATTACATTCACTATTGGAAGGAATTGATGAATAGGATGCTAGGAAAATAGCTAATATCCAATATAATGCTTATTTAAATTTCTTAAAAATAAAATTCATTAGGGGCATCTAACTCTTGATTTGGGCTCAGGTCATGATCTCAGGGTTGTAAGATTGAGCCGTGCTTTGGGCTCTGTGCTCAGCCTGCAATCCGCTTGAGATTCTCCCCTTTTCCTCTGCCCCTCCCCCCAAATTAATTAATTAGTTAATTAAATGAATAGTGGCAAGAATTTATCTTTCACATAGGCAGTTAATTAATTAAACTCACCAAAACTTATGTTTACCAAAACATTCCATGAGTGACATCCGATTTAGTCAATTTGATAATACCTCAGAATTAGGCGTACTTTTCTGTGTATTGTTTTAGAAATACTGATTTCTGTGTTAAACAGTGTCTTTCTAATATGCTTAATTGACTATGAGCTAAATTCTAAAAATTGTGATTCTCAATCCTGATTAATATGACTTGGGGAGTTTTTAAAATAAAGATGAATAAGTTCCCACTTAGATCTGTTGAAACAAAAACTTAAAGGAATAGGACCAGACTATTCGTATCTTTAAAAAGCTCTACGGGAAAAAACAAAAACAAAACAAGTTCTACAGGAGACACTAGTACTAAGTAGCATTGATTACATTGCCCTATGGCATCTATCGTATGTCCACATCTTACTCTTCTTTGTTGTTTCCTGGATAGCCATAGGAGTTAAATGAGTCCTTGCGAAGTTTCAAAACATCTGATGAGATTATCATGAAACTAACATATCTTTAAGAAGACTACTGTAAGACTTGTTAATAGTATAAAATATTTTTCCAAAACTACTCAAATCGCAACCAAGTAAACTATTTAAAAATCAACTTTAGTACAAATGATTTTATATAAAATACTTGTAATGTATAAATTGTACAAACAATTTTATAAATTGTTTTGAAATAGTCCTGAATAGTAAGAAATGGTTATATCTACTAGTAAGTGTTAACTTACATTGCCTTTGGCTTCTTTCAAAACTTTATATTTCAGATATATTTGTAAATATTAAAATTACTTATCTCCTTGATTCATTAGAAGTTTGATATATTTTCAGACAGAAGAAGACAAGAAACATCTTAAAGGGGATTATGAAGTCATTATGGCCGTAAGAAAAACTATTTTACCAAAAAACATTCATTATATGTAACCTTAGAATGTTGTAGATTGGACTTTCTTTGGATTCAGTTTTATTTAAACAAGTTTATTGTGTCACCAAAGACATTAGAAGTAAATTTTCAGAAATTGGCAAATTCAACACTTTTTAGGCCTCATTGGTCTTTTAGGAATGTGAATTTGGGAAAATATACCATGTGGCCTATTAACAATCCTCAAGGCCATCTTTATAGTGTAGTCCCACCCAGACCATCCTACAATCACACTGTAATATGGAAATAGTATAAAATATTTCTTCTAAAATGGTACACATCGTGATAAAGTGAAATAAAAAGTACTGCTATTTCTATAGCTCTTAACATTTCATTTCCTGGAAACTGCTTTGAATGCTCTATGAGGATACGAACAAAAACAACAGTAATAACATCATGTGAAATAACTCAGGTAACTGGAGAATTCGCTATGAAGTTGCGTTGCAGATTCTCAGAAATATCCTTCTATATTCATATTATAATGAACATATAAATCACATTTTGCTGTTTCATTTGTCACCAAATTATTCATAACATTCAACATTTGAATCAGAACTAATCTTCAAATAGTCTGTGTTGTGGCATAAGAGAATTGTTACTACCATTTTGAAGTTTAAGAGAGGAAATTTGAAACTTGAAAGTGTTCATAAATTTAAACTGAAATCATTACCTAATGCCTTGGTGCCAGTGTCTCTAAGAATTTAATTTGGATAAAGCCATTACACAATAACTGGGACTTGGTGAGCACTCAGTATATATTAGTGGTACTAATATTATCATAGCATCATCACTACATTACTGCTACCATCACCACTTCTACTTTTACCTTTTCATGTTTTTTCCTTAAAAATAGAGTGTGTGTGATTTAATTTGGTTTCTTGTTGGTGAGAATCCACACTTCATTACCTCCACTATCTATTTTGTCCCTGTTAACATTGTACATGGATGATTTTTTTTTAGTTCTCCCCTTGACATGGGTAGTTATGTTAATAGACAAGTAGAACTTGCTATAAAAAAAGAACTTGGGGATCCCTGGGTGGCGCAGCTGTTTGGCGCCTGCCTTTGGCCCAGGGCGTGATCCTGGAGACCCGGGATCAAATCCCACATCAGGCTCCCGGTGCATGGAGCCTGCTTCTTCCTCTGCCTGTGTCTCTGCCTCTCTCTCTCTCTCTCTCTCTCTGTGACTATCATAAATAAATAAAAATTAAAAAAATTTTAAAAAGAACTTGCTATAAAATATTAAAGAAATATAAATTTTTGAAGTTTTCATTTTACACTAGCACCATATAAACCATACTAAATATCTTTCGTGGTAAACCACTTTTTCATCGAGGCAAGACATATGAAATATCTGTTCTGTTCTCTTTTTGAGTATGATTATTCTATTACTATATATGTATATATATAATTATATACACATATACATACATATTTACATCTGTGTTTATTCCTCTGTTTATTGAAAGCCCTGCATTCATATTGAGATCACCAGTTCCAATGCAGCACCACAGAGTTCATCATGATCTGTAACTACCTTCTTTGATAGAAGCCTGCCTCCCCTCCTCAGTGTATCAACTTATTTGATCAGTCCCTTTGCATGTGACTCAGGTTTCACAGCAGCCATCTGCTACTCCATTTTCATACCCTTCTCCCCAAACTCAGACTCTAAATCCTTGTGTCTTTTTGCTCCTTCTGCACAGAAGTCCTCACTGGGCTTGACACCTCTGACACCTATTCCAGTCTGCCCAACCCCTGTCCCTGATGGAGGGACAGCTGGCTTACTCTGGTAGGGCTATACCACCCCATCCTAGACCACGTTTCTGTGAAAATAGCCTCTTCACCCTATTTAGGATCTAATATCTCATACTGACCCTCTTCTCTGAATGGATGCCCTTACCCTGCTGAGGCTCAACAGCCCGTTCTGTTATCCATCAATGCCCTCGGCAGGATGTCCTTCTTACCCATATGGGGGAGAAAGGGGCGCAGATGAGGCTCTTACACCCCAGGCTAGGCCATCCCTCTTTAGAAATGGCCTCTTCATTCTGTGCTGGTTCTGGTAGCTACCACCAGGCTGCCCACCCAGGTTCCCCGTCACCACTTCATATATCTTCCCCACCCGTAGGAAGTACAGAGTCCTCATCCTGTCCAGGCTGATAATGCTACTCATCCAAGAGGATACCCTCCTCATCTTGCTTGGATTTAATAGATTTTTGTAAATCAGTGATCAGTTGACGGTCCCTTAGTGAGGTTAGTGAAAACAGTGATGATAGCAACTAACTTATATTGGCCAGTAATACATAACACATGGTCATTCTCTATATCACAAATAAGTGAGGTATTTATCTGTAAAATGGCCACCAACTATACAAATTCAAAGTACTGCCACTAAGTTCAATTTCTGGTCTTCTGGAATGAAAAGGTAGAGAAACCACTTGAGCCATGGAACAAGCCATGGAACTCTCCATGGTACCAACACATTCCTGGCCTCTCTTGGATCCTTGTGTAGCTGGCTTGAATCTTACTTACCCTCTGTTACAGGTCTAACTATGCCTGTTACCTGTTCCTGAGATTTTTGTCTTTTTTTTCCAGCTTTGTTGGGATATAATTGGCATAACATAAGTTGAAGACCTACATTGTAATGATATGATACAGTGCAAAGTGCTTACCACAATAAAGTTAGTTAACACATTTTTTTTTACCTCATGTACTTATAATTTTTTGGTGCTATGGTGAGATAATTAAAGCTCTACTCCCATAGCAGTTTTCAAGCACACAATACAGTGTTGAAAGCTATAGTCACCATGCGGTACATTAGATCCATGTATTCATTTCATAACTAGAAAGTTTGTGCTCTTTGTCCAACATTTCATATTTCCTACACTCCTCAACCCCTAGCAACCACCATTCTACTGTCTGGATTCTGTGAGTTAGATGTTTTGGGGGGTTTACATGTGTGATTATACAAATATATATGTATATGAGGTAGCCTATACCCAATTTTCCCATCACCATTTATTTTTTTAAGATTTTTTTATTTATTAGAGAGAGAGAGAGCACAAGCAGGGGGAGCAGCAGGGAGAAGCAGGCTCACCACAAAGCAGGGGTGGTGGTGATACGGGGCTCCATCCGAAGACCTTGAGGTCATGACCTGAGCTTAAGGCACATGCTTAACCGACTGAGCCACCCAGGCACCCTCCCAATCACCATTTATTAAAGAGATTGTCCTTCATTGAGTATTCTTGGCTTCCCTGTCAAATATTAGATGACTGTTTATGTTTGGGTCTATTTCTGGGTTCTCGGTTCTGTTCCATTGGTCTATTTGTTTTTATGCCACTACCATACTGTTTCAATTATTATAACTTCTAGGATAGCTTGAACTCAGGAAGTATGAAGCCTTCTGCTTTTCTCAGGATTTCTGTGGCTATTTGGGGTTTTTATGGTTCCATATAAATTTTAGAAGTGTTTAAAATGCCATTGAAATCTTGATAAGGATTGCATTGAATCCATAGATGGCTTTTGGTAGTATCAACATTTTAACAATATGAATTCTTCCCATTCAGGAACACAGGATACATTTCCATTTCTTTTTGTCTTTGATTTCTTTCATCCATGTGGTGTAGTTTTCAGGTTAGAGATCTTTCACGTCCTTGGTTAAATTTACTCCTAAGTACTTTATTGTTTTTGATGATATTGTAAGTAGGATCTATATATTTATTTCTTTTTCAGAAAATGTATTCTTAATGTATAGAAAAAGTCAATTTACAGAGTAGAAGAAAATTTTCCCAACACATATGTCTGACAGAAGACCTGTATCAAATATGCAAAGAACTTGAGGTGTCTGGGTGGCTCAGTCAGTTAGGCATCCAAATCTTGATTTCAGCTTAGGTCATGATCTCAGGGCTCTACACTGGGCATGGAGCCTTCTTGGGATTCTTTCTCTCTAAAAGATTTTTTTTTAAAGAATATATAAGGAGCTCTTAAAAAAACAATAATAAAATGATAAATATGATAATTCATAAAATAGACATAAAATTTGAGCACATAAAAAAAATTTGAGCACATAGTTCTCTAAGGAAAGTATGCAAATGACCTACAAACATATGAAAAAAATTGCATCATTAACCATCTTGGAAAATGTAAACTAAAACCACAAAGAGATATTATTACACAATCACTGGAATGTCTAAAATTTTAAAAACTAACAATTAAAAATACTAACAATAACAAAATTTTAAAAATTCTGTGTTGCTGGGGCTGTGGAGTACCTGGAACTCTCATACACTGTTGGTGGGAATGTAAAATAGTACAATCACTTAATTTCTTTTTAAACTTACCCTTATCATGTGTCCTAGAAGTTCCTAGGTATGTATCCAAGAGAAATGAAAAAATTTCATTAAAGATTTGTATCTGATTTTTATTAGCCAAGAATTAGGAACATTCCAGGTACCCATCAACAGATGAATAAACAAACTGTTGACTAGTCATACTGTGAAATACAAAACAATAATAAAAATTAATGAGCACTGATACAACAATACAGTTGGATACCGGAAACATGCTGAGCAAAAGAAGGCAGATACCCAAATGTATATACCATATGACTTCATTTATATGAAGTTAAAGAAAAGTAAAACCAGTTAATAGTGACAGAAATCAGATTGGTGGTTGCCTGGGTTGGGTGGGAGAGTTGATTGGGAAGAAGCACTTTCTGATGACTTAAGTGTTCTATATATTGATTGGGAGGTGGTTACACAAAAATGTATACATTCATAAAAATTTATTGAACTTGTGCACTTAAAATTGCTACACTAATATCATTAAATGTAAATTATTCTCCAAAAAGGTTGATTTTTAAAAATAAAAAAATATGTAGGAAGAAAAAAATAGCACAAAAGAGGGGCACTGGGGTGGCTCAGTTGGTTAAGCATCCAACTCTTGATTTTGGCTCAGGTCATGACCTCAGAGTTGTGAGACTGAGCCTGGCATCAGGCTCTGCACTAAGCATGGAGCCTGCTTAAGATTCTCTCTCCCTCCCCCTCTCCCTCTGCCCCTCATTCCCACTCTCTCTCTCTCTCTCTCTCTCTAAAAAAGAAAGAAAAGCACAAAAGAATATGACGTCTCAGTAATAACATTATGTGTAAATGGACTAAGTGCTCTAAAGATTCTCATATGAATTTTTAAAAACTGTATGTTATTTCAAAGAAAGATATTTAAAACGTAAATGTACTGTTAACTGTAAAGGGGCTAAGAATTTGACCTACTTCTAGCTGACAAATGAGCCCGCCACATCTTAGTGGAGGCCAGCAGTAGAGGACTTAATTATTCTTGACATAGTAAGCAGCATTAGCATCAGCAGGTTTGCATCAGTTCCCCAGATTCCATAGGGGCAATGCACATAGACCTGCATGGTTGCCTGCCTGTGAGGTTGGATAAGGGGGACCCTCTACTCCACATATTCAGGAGTCCATTTTTCTGTCATGATGTTGCTCTGCCACCTATCCCCTAGGACAGAGGTCCCTAATTTTTTTTCTGTAAAGGGCTAAAAAGTAAATACTTTAGGCTTAGCCAGTGACATATGGTCTCTGACATATTCTTCATCCTTTTTTTTTTTTTAAACAACCTTCAAAAACTGTGAAGTCTATCCTTAGCTTCCAGGCCATAGAAAACAGGCCACAGACCAGATTTGGCCCACAAACTATACTTTACCAACTCTTACTGTAGGGCATTGTCATTATGTGATTGTTCAAAGCTTGATCTCCATCGCTTCCAGGTTCCAAGTGATGGGAGAAAGGAAAAGAAGATAGGCAGGAGGCTTGCCCAGTGTCTTAAGGTTCAGGCCTATGTCTTTTCTGTTTACATTTCATTTTCAGTCACATGTCCATACCTGACTCCAAAAGATACTGGAAAACGTAGAAGCCATGTGCCCAGAAGGAAGTGGAAGATAGATTTTTGTTCAGGATTAGCAGTCCTTGTCACAACTAGAAAGAGGAATAGAAAAAGAAGAGAGAGAGAGAGAGAGAGAGAGAGAGAGAGAGAAAGAAAGAAAGAAAGAAAGAAAGAAAGAAAGAAAGAAAGAAAGAAAAAAGAAAGAAAGAAAGAAAGAAAGAAAGAAAGAAAGAAAGAAAGAAAGAAAGAAAGAAAAGGAAGGAAGGAAGGAAGGAGAGAAAGAGAAAGAAAGAAAAGAAAGAAGAGAGAAAGAAAGAAAGAAAGAAAGAAAGAAAGAAAGAAAGAAAGAAGAAGGAAGGAAGGAAGGAAGGAAGAAAGAAAAGGAAGGAAGGAAGGAAAAGAAAAGAAAGAAAAGAAAAAAAGAAAGAAAAAGAAGGAAGGGAGGGAGGGAGGGAGAGAAAAAAGAAAAAATAAGGTGCTCAGGTGGCTCAGTCAGTTAAGCATCGGCCTTTGGCTCAGGTCATGATCCCAGAGTCCTGGGATCAAGCCCTATATCGGGTCCCTGCTCAGAGAAGAGTCTTCTTCTCCTTCTCCCTCTGCCCCTACCCCTGCTTGTGCTGTCTCTCTCAAATAAAAATAAAAATCTTAGAAAACAAACAAAATGAGAGGGTAGTATCACAGAAACCAAGGATTGGGTTTCAAACAGAAAGTAATTGACTGTATTGAATATTAATTACTACATGGTTAACTAAGATGACTCTAACACCAATTAGATTTAACATGGTCTCATTAGGTGATCATAATGAGAGTAGTATCTGTGGAGCAGTGGGAGCACGATGAGCTCAGGAGTGAGTGGGAGCTGAGTAAATGATTCTAAGGCAGTCGAACTCTTTAATGAGGGCTGGCACTGAATGGGGAAAAGATAGAAGAGAAAGGGGGAAAGAGAATAGAGTTATCTGGAAGAAGGTTTGGTATCTAAAAAAAAGTTTTTTAAAAATATGAGTGAGACTTAAGCATGTTTAAATATGGATGGGAAGAATCCAGTGAAGAGAGATATTTAGGATATGAGAGAAATAGAGATATGCAGTATTCTTAGCAAAGTTTGAGGACTTTGTGGAGAAATTGGTCTGAAATAGGGATACTTTCTCTTACAACAATGGTAAGAAAGAAGAAGATCTAGATGTAACAAAGTTTATAGATATTTTGGCAGAAAATTGAGAAAGATTACACGGCATGTGTGTGTGTCTGTGTGTCCATCTGCGTGTGTAGAAGGAGGTAAAAATGAGGAAGGAGAAAAGAAATGGGGTCAGGTGATTTTAGGAAAATAGGAGATTTAGAATCATTGAGAAAATGGAAAAAATAAATTTACTAGAGAAGCATAATAAGATTATAAATATAACCAGATGATGGCCCAGACAAGGTGACAGTCCACTCCATTGTGTGATCATCCCCCCAGTACAGTGAAGGAATTGTCAAATTCATCCAAGGTTAGCATTTTGCTAGCCAGGCAAGTGTGTTGACTAATTAGAGAGCAAGGATGTTTAAGGCAAGAGAATGATTGAAATGATGAATCTTGGACTAGAAAATTGATGGGGGAGGAAGTAAGGGCAGAAAGGGGCTGATGAACAGAAACTATGGTGGCAGGAGACTAGAGGTCTAGTCATAGTCATGTTGCGAGAGGAGTCGAGTGATAAGATCACATGGATAAGAACTTGTGCTTCATTAGCACCTGGGATTTTTACTTAGTAATTTTGGTGAAGACCTAGCCACAGCCTCCGATGATCCTGAGATCCAATAAATAATGACACTAGAAGGCAGAAATCATTAAAAATGAAAAAATCAAATAACCTAGTGCCCAGGATTCATGTAGAAATGTAATGCACTTGAAGTCCGAGAGAGGTGGGGTAAAGGGGCAGTCTGTGAGCCAGGTGAAAATCCTCAGTAACTGAGCAGGCCTTACAAGACAATTGCTAGTTGAAGACACCACCTAAGGGGAAAGGATGGCACCATCAGATGGCAGGAGCTTCTCAGATTGAAACCTGTTGTACGTGAGTGATTCACGGATCCTGGAACAACTTAACAATTTATGAAAATATATTTGTGTCAAGACGCCTGGATGGCTCAGTCAGTTGAGCATCCAGCTCTTGGTTTTGGCTCGGGTGGTGATCTCAGGGTCCTGGGATCAAGCCCCACATCAGGCTCAATGCTCAGTGGGGAGTCTGCTTGGGATTCTCTCTCTCTCCCTCTGCCCTTCCTGAGCTTGTGCATGCTTGCTCGTTCTTTCTCTCTCTCTCAAATAAATAAATAAATCCAAATAAATAAATGAAATTTGTGTGTTATGGGCAGACTTGAGGGGACTTCATCCTGTTGCATAATTTTTACCAGCCCCCACTGAAAGCCATCTCAAATAATAACAGGAACTCTCAGAAGGAATAGGCTGTGGGCCTCACGATTGAGAGGGAAATCCTCAGGCCACAACCTCCAGCCACTGTGTGTTGCTTTCTTGATGAGCTGTTGGTACTGCCCCTGCCAACGTCTCCATCCCCATCTCACCAGTGCCTGTCCCCAACAGTTGCTGCCCATCTTCTCTAGTGGAATTGTTGGAACCTCATGGCTCTTACCAGTTGTGGAGGGAAAAACTATTAGAATGAAGCCAGATTATAGAGATCCTTGCAAACCAGACTGGGGAATATAAACTTGGTCGTGAGAAGGACTATGATACTAAGAATCCTGAATTCAGAATCCTGAACCTCAGTTCATTTTCTGTAGGATAACTGGATATAAAACTTTGAGACTTTAAATATTTAGCCTGACTTACTTCATCTCTAAGATAAGCATAGTTAGGTAAAATAGGTGGATTTGAGCCATGTTCTACAGAAATACTTTTTGGATTCTTGAAGTTTCCTATAACTTCCTTTTTGAAAGTGGGGCTGCCTGGGTGGCCTCAGTCAGTTGAGCATCCAGCTTTTGGTTTTGACTCAGCTCTTGAGCTCAGGGTCCTGAGATGGAGCCCCATGTCGGGCTCAGTGGGGTGTTTACTTGAGATTCATAAAACTTTTAAAAACAAATTTCTTTTAAAATGAGAGTATAATTTAAGATTGTAAAAATCAGTACAAATACATGCTATCTACTCAGTTTTAATTCAGTGGAAGCTATTAACATGTTAACCCACACTATGTACTTTTTCTTCCCTGTAGACTTATTAATCAAGCTGCCATTATCTCTCTATATTTGAAATTCTTGTAATTCTGTCCTTGCTTAGGAGCATTATAGCTTGGTATTGATGTACTGGTTAATTTGGTCCAATCCATGTCTGCCCATAACAATTTTACTAAGGTGATGCATTACAGTCAATACTAGTGAGTGCTTTTGCTGTGACCTAGTAATAGATTGTTTCAATGAGTTGTGTGAATTCAGGGTAATACATTCTTTAAGATGTGCGTAATTGCTAGATACCATTAGAGACTAAACTTGAAAAGTTTCTTTAATTTTCCATTGCTTTATCTTTCCAGTTTTATCCATCAGTTAAACAGATTAATATTCTGACATTGCAAGGCATGGTAATTCACAATTTATCAGGACTTTATTAATATTGTACATAAAATAAAACAGCAAACACTAGATGCCAACCTAATCCATAGCTGCACTGTTGCCCACAACCTTACTATCAAGCTCTGTTTTTAACCAAATGGCCTGTTATAAGTTAGAACTTGATAAGTGCATTGAATATAACACTACACCTGTTTCATGGTTGAACTTGAAGTAAGATTTTATGATTTTCAAAGGCGACCATTAGTAAAATATTTGAAAATCACTAGATTAAATTTATTTGAGACCCCTTCTAAAATTATATCATGCTGATATATGGAGCACTTAAATAATTTTTCATAACAACTATATTGAGATATAAATCATATACCATGAAATTCACCCTTTTAAAGTATACAAATCACATGTATAGAATATTCACAGAGAGATGCAACATCACCACTATCTAATTCTGTATCATTTTTATCATCCAAAAAGAAAATCCTAGCATCACCTGCATGGCTCTGTTGGTTAGGCATCTGCCTTCAGCTTGGGTCATGATCCCAGGGTCCTGGGATCCAGACCCGTGTTGGGCTCCTTGCTCAGTGAGGCGTCTGCTTCTCCCTCTCCTCCCTGCTCCTGCTCCCTCTCTTGCTATCTCTCTCTCTCAAATAAATAAATAAATAAATAAATAAATAAATAAATAATATTTAAAACAAAACAAAAAAACAAAAGGAAAATCCTGTACCCATTAACAATCACAGCCCTTAGCAACCAGCTAATCTGCCCTCTGTCTGTATAGAGTTTTGCCTCTTCTGGACATTCTATATGAATGGAATCATACAATATATGGTCTCTTTTGTCTGGCTTCTTTCACTTAACGTGATGTTTTCAAAGTTCATTCATGTTTCAGCATGTGTCCACACTTCCCTGCTTTTTTTAGGGTTAATAATATTGCTCCATGTTATGAATATGCATCATTGTTTTTATTTCTCTTAAGTATACACCTAGTTCTGGAATTGCTGGCAATTCAATGCTTAACATTTTTAGAAATTGCCAGTTTTTCAGAGTGGCTGCACTGTTTTACTATCCCACCAACAATGTATAAGAGTTCCAATTTCTCCACATTCTCTCCAACACTTCTTATTGTAGGAGTGTGTGTGTGTGTGTGTGTGTGTGTGGACAATAATATACATATTAGCCATCCTAGTGGGTGTAAAGTAGTATCTCACTGTGGTTTTGATTTTTATCTCCCTCCTAAAGATGTTGAGTTTCTTTTCGTGTGCTTATTGGCCATTCATATGCCCTCTAGGAGAAATTTCATTAAAATCCTTTGTCCAAGCTTTGCGCAGTGGCAGTATCGTAGCCAATGAGGTTTATCCGAGGCGTGACTATTGCTAATTAAAATCCTTTGTCCACTTTTAAATTGGCTTATTTATCTCATTATTATTGAGATGAAAGCATTCTTTATATATCCTGAGAAACAAGCCCTTTATCAGAAAAATGATTTGAAAATATTTTTTCCCATTCTTTTTTTTTCCCCATTCTATGTGTTGTCCCTTTACTTTCTTGATGATGTGCCATGAAGCACAAAGTTTTTAATTTTCAGAAAATCCAATTTATTTGTCCTCTTGTTGTATGTGTGTTTAGTGTCATAGCTATGAAATCATTGCATAATCTGAGGTCACGAAGATTTACTCCTATGTTTTCTTTTAAGGATTTTATAGTTTTAGCTTTTAAATTTTGGTCTATGATTCATTTTTAGTTAATTATTTTATATGGTGTAAAGTAGGAGTTCAAATTAATTCTTTTGCATGTGAGATTTCCAGTTGTCCCAATACCGTTTGTTGAAAAGATTACTTTTTTTTTTCATTTAATTGTGTTGGCACTCTTAAAAAAAAATTAACCACAAATGTAAATTTTTATTTCTGAACTCTCATTTATATTCCACTGATCTGTATGTCTGCCCTATGCCAGTACCACACTGTCTTGATTGCTGTAGCTTTGTACTAAGTTTAAAATTGGAAATGTGAGTCCTTCCAACTTTGCTCTTCTTTTTCAAGATTGTTTTTAGTTGAGTCCCTTGCTACACATGAATTTTAGAATTGGCATCTCCATTTCTGCAAAAAATACCATTGGAATTTTGATAAAGACTGCATTGAATCTATTGATTGCTCTGGGAAGTGTTAATGTCTTGTTAGGTCTTCCAGAGGCGCTTCACTGGCTCAGTTGGTAAAGCCTGTAACTCTTGAGCTTGGGGTTATGAGTTCAAGCCCCATGTTGGCTGTAGAGATTACTTTAAAAATTAATTAATTAATTTTTAAAAAGTGGAATTCATAACTTAAAAAATAATAGTAAAAAACCTTTCAAAACATTAATAGGAAATGATATTTCATTTATTTAAGTTGTCTCTAATTTCTTTTTTTAAAATATCTTGTTGCTTTCAGTGTATAAAACTTACACTTCTTTTGTTAAATTTATTCCTAAGAATTTTATTCTCGTCGATGCTATGGTGAATGGAATTGCTTCTTACTATTGTTTTCAGATTGTTCGTTGCTGGTGTATAAAAATACAATTTGTTTTTGTATATTGATCACATATCTGCAACCTTGCCTAATACATTCATCAGTTCTAATAGGGTTTGTTGTTTGTTTGTGTTTTGGTGTATGCTAGGATTTACTATATACAAGACCATGTCATTTATGAATAGAGATAATTTTACTCCCCACCCCCAGTATGAATGCCTTGACAGAGACTGCCTCCTTGAACAAATTTTAATCAGGCTCCCCTGAGCCCTCTTTTTGACGAGGCCTCAACTTGATGGTTGTCCTGTCTTTGACCAGCCCACCTTTCATAGCTGATCAAGTTTCTCATCCTCACCTTGGTGTAATAGTTCTTGACGTGCCTTCAGTAAAAATGCTGTTAGGTCAGTTTTTCCCATCCTTGTGATGTCTGAAAATTTTCATTCACTGATCCCCTCATTCTCTTCATTGGCTATAAATCCCCACATGCCTCTGCTGTATTTGGAGTTGAACTTTCTCCCCAGTTGCAATAATCTTGACACTTATTTTGGTAGTCCTGAAGACAGGTTTACTTCATTTTATTACACTGCACTTAATTGTGCTTTGCAGATACTGCATTTCTTACAGATTGAAAGTTTGTGGCAACCCTGCATCATCTATTGGCACCATTTTTTTCAACAGCATTTGCTCACTTTATGTCTCTGTGCACATTTTGGTATTCTCATGGTATTTCACACTTTTTGGTTTTCATTGTATTTGTTACACTGATCTGTGACCAGCAACCTTTGATGTTACTACTGTAATTATCTTGGAGTGCTTGCTACAAACCACACCCATTTAAGCCCACACACTTAATTGATAAATGTTGTGTGTGTTCTGATTGTGCCACCAATCAGCTCTTCCCCGATCTCTCCCCTCCCCTTCCTATTCCATATGACACAACAATATTGAAATTAGGGCAATTAATAACCCTGCAATGGCCTCTCGGTGTTCAAGTGAAAGGAAAAATTGCACATCTCTCATTTTTTTAATTTAAATTTTAGGTAGTTAATATACAGTACAATATTGATTGCATGTCTCTCATTTTAAATCAAAAGCTAGAAATGGGGGGATCCCTGGGTGGCGCAGCAGTTTGGCGCCTGCCTTTGGCCCGGGGCGCGATCCTGGAGATCCGGGATCGAGTCCCACGTCGGGCTCCCGGTGCATGGAGCCTGCTTCTCCCTCTGCCTGTGTCTCTGCCTCTCTCTCTCTCACTGTGTGCCTATCATGAATAAATAAAAAAATTAAAAAAAAAAAAAAAAGAACAAAAGCTAGAAATGAATAAGCTCGGTGAGGAAAGCATGTCAAAGGCTGAGAGCTAGGCCTCTTGCACTAAATAGCCAAGTTGTGAGTTCAAAGGAAAAGTTCTTGAAATTAAATGTGCTGCTCCAGTGAATACATGAATTATAGTAAGAAAGTGAAACAGCCTTATTGTTAATATGGAGAAAGTTTGAGTGGTCCAGGTGGAGGATCAAACCAGCCACAACCTTCCCTTAAGCCAAAGCCTAATCCACAGCTAAATGCTAAGTCTCTTCCATTCTGTGGAGGCTGAGAGGTAAGGAACCTGCAGAAGAAAAGTTTGAAGCTAGCAGAGATTGGTTCACGAGGTTTAAGGAAAGAAATTGCCTCCATAACAGAAAAGTGGAAGGTGAATCAGCAAGTGCTGATCTAGAAGCTGCAGCAAGTCGTCCACATCTAGCTAAGATAATTAATGAAGGTAACCACACTAAACATCAGATTTTTAATGTAAATAAAACAGCCTTGTACTGTAGGAAGATGCCATTTGGACTTGAATAGCTAGAAAGGAGAAGTCAGTGCCTGACTTCAAAGCTTCAAACTACGGGCTGGCGCTCCTGTTAGGGGCTAATGCAGCCGCAGCCACTGCTCACTCACCATTCTGAAAACCCTACGGCCCTAAAAAATTATGCTAAATCTACACTGCCTCTGCTGTATAAATGGAACAACAAAGCCTCGATGACAGCACATCTGTTTACAACGGTTTACCAAATATTTTAAGCCCACTGTTGAGACTTACTGCTCAGGAAAAAAGACTCCTTTCAAAATATTACCATTTGTTCATAGTGCACCTGGTCACTCAAGAGCCCTGGTGGAGATGTACTGTTAGATTAATCTTGTTTTCACGCCTGCTAACACAGCATCCATTCTGCAGCCCAGGGATCAAGGAATTGTTTTGACTCCAGGCCTTATTTTTTGAGACATACGTTTCATAAGGCTAGGGCTGTCACACAGTGATCCCTCTGGTGGATCTGGGCAAAACAAGGTTAAAACCTGGAAAAGAGTCGTCCTTCTAGGTGCCATTAAGAACACTTGGGATTCATGGGAGGAGGTCCAAATATCAACATTAAGGGGAGTTTGGAAAAAGTAGCTTCTGACCCTCATGGATGACTATGATGGGTTCAAGACTTCCATGCAGGAAATAAGTGCAGATGGGAAGGAATAGCAAAGAGAACTAGAATTAGAAGTAGAGCCGGAAGCCACAACTGATCACTGCAATCTCACGATAAAACTTGAATATTTGAGGAGATGCTTCTTATGGAGAAACAAAGAAGATGGTTTCTTGGAATCTACTCCTGGCGAAGACGCTGTGAAGGTTGTCGAAATGACAACCAGGGATTTAGAATATTACACAAATGTATTGATAAAACAGCAACAGGGTTTCAGAGGATTGACATCCAATTTTGAAAGCAGTTCTACTGTGGGTAAAATGCTGTCAAACAGCATCACATGCTACAGAGAAATCAGTTATGAAAATCAGTTCTGAAAGGAAGAGTCAGTGATGCTGCAAACTTCATGGTCTTATTTTAAGAAGTTGCCAGAGCCACCCCAGTCTTTGGCAACCACCACCCAGTCACTCAGCAGCCATCGACAAAAAGATTATCACTCTTTGAAAGCTCAAATAATAGTATTTTTTAGCAACAAAGTATTTTTTTTAGTTGAGATACATACATTATTTTCTTAGAAATAATGCTGTTGCACACTTAATGGACTACAGTATATGGTGAACATAACTTGTACATGCATTGGGAAGCCAAAAAATTCATTTGCCTTTATTGTGATACTAGCTTTATTGCTGTAGTCCGGAACCTAGCCTGCAATATCTACAAGATATACTTATAAAGGCTTCTTTGCTGTGTTAACAGGTGTTGGAATAATTTTTAACAGCACTTTATTTGTCTTACTAATTGTCCTGACTAGATACTCCAGTACAATACTGAATTGAAGTGGTAAGAATAGACATTTTTATCTTATTTCTGTTCTTAGGGAGAAAGCATTCAATCTTTAACCACTAGGTATGATGTTAGTCAGCTGTAGGTTTTTTGAGAAAGTTTCCTTGTATTCCTAGTTTGTTGAGTGTTATTATCATGAAAGGGTGTTGGGTTTTGCCAGATGCCTGGTCTGCTTTTATTGAGATGATCATGTGGTTTTTGTCCTTTATTCTGTTATTATGACATTTTTCATTGGCTGATTTTCCTATGTTAAGCAACTTTACATTCGTAGAATAACTCTCACTTAGTTATGATGTATAATCCTTTTTATATGTTGCTAGATTTAGTTTGAACATATTTTATTGAGGATTTTTGAGATGTAAGAGATACATATCCATAGTTTTGTTTACTTGTGATGTCTATTCCTGGGTTTGGTATTATTACTGGTCTCAAGCAATAAACTGGGGAGTGTTACCTCCTTTTCTATTATTTGGCAAAGTTTTTAAACATTTGGCAGTGTATTGGTTTGCTAAGGCTGCTATACCAAAGTACCACAAACATGGTGCCGTAAAACAACAGAACTTTATTCTTTCATTGTTCTGGAGGCCAGAAGTTCAAGTCCAAGATGTTGGCAGGGTGGGTTCCTCCTAAGAGCCCTAAGGGAGAATTTGTTCCATGCTTTTCTCCTGGTTTCTGGTTATGGCCACTGTCTTTAGCATTCCTGGGCCTGAAATAGTTGCATCAGCCCAGAATCCACCTCCATCTTCACATGGTGTTCTCCCTGTGGGTCTTTGTGCCTCTCTTTGTCTTCTTGTAAGGACACTGCTCATACTGGAGTAGGGATCCATACTATACTGCAGTATGGCCTCCTCTTGACTTACATCTTAGGAAACCCTCAGAGTCCCTGTTTCCAGATAACTTGACATTTAAGTAACAAGCATTAAGGTTTGAACATTATATGTAGGGGGCACATTCAACCCACAACAGATAGAATTTACCAGTGGGCTTTCCTTTGTCGGAAGTTACTAATTCAGTCTTTACCTGTTATAGGTACAGATTTTCTGTTTCTTCTTGAGCCAGTGTTAGTAGTTTATGTCTGTGTGGGAATTTTTTGATTTCATTTCATTTAGATTTCATTTCATTTAGATTATCTAACTTGTTTAATTGTAGGAAATGTTTTCTTAAAGTCTTTTTTACTTCTGGAAGTTCAGTAGTGATGACCCCTCTTTTATCTTTTAGTAATTTGAGTGCTCTTTTTCCTTGATCGTACTAGTTAAAGGCTTGTCAATTTTGTTGATCTCTTCAAATGATAACTTTCTGGTTAATTTTCTTTGTTGTTTTTCACATCTTTATAATCCCCCTCATTTTCCTTGCTTTAAGTTTAGTTTGCTCTTTTCTAGTATTGTAAGGTAGAAAGTTAGGCAGTTGATTTGAGATATTTCTTCTTCTTAAAAACAGAATTTCCCTCTACACTAGCTTTCACTTCATCCCATACAATTTGATATGGTGTGTTTTTGCTTTTATTCCAATTTTTTCCTAATTTCCTGTGATTTCATCTTTGGCCTATTGGTTATTTAGGATTGTGTTGTTTAAATTGCACATATTTGTGAATTTCCAAAATGTGTTTACGTTAATGATTTATAATTTAATTCCTTTGTGGTTCAAGAACATAATTTGTGTGATTTTAGGGTTTAAAATTTTTTTTAAGATTTTATTTATTTATTCATGAGAGACAGAGAGAGAGAGAGGCAGAGACAGAAGCAGAGGGAGAAGCAGGCTCCATGCTGGGAGCCTGATGTGAGACTCATCCTGGGACTCCAGGGTCATGCCCTGAGCTGATGGCAGACACTTAACCACTGAGCCACCCAGGTGTTCCAGTTTTTAAAAAAAATTATTGAGACTTCTTTTTAGTCTAACATATGTTCTATCCATAAAGAATTGTTCCATGTGCACTTGAAAAGAATGTTCATTCTGCTCCTGTTGGTTAGAGTATCACATAGATATCTTTTGAATGTAGTTGCTTTCTATTTTTTTATTGATTTTCTGTCTAGTTGTTCTATCCAGTATTGAAAATCAGGTATTGAAGTCTCCAGCTACTATTGTTTGAATTGTCTATTTTTCTTCATAATTCTATCAGGTTTTGCTTCATATATTTTTGGGTTCTGTTATTGGGTGCATATTTTTTTTAAGATTTTATTTATTTATTCATAAAAGACACAGAGAGAGAGAGAGAGGCAGAGACACAGGCAGAGGGAGAAGCAGGCTCCATGCAGGGAGCCCGATGTGGGACTCAATCCCAGGTCTCTAGGATCAGGCCCTGGGCTGAAGGCAGGCACCAAACCGCTGAGCCACCTAGGGATCCCCGCATACATGTTTTATATATTCTTGATAGATTGGCTCTTTTATTATTATAAAATGAGTTTTTGTCTCTAGTATTAATTTTCCCTTATAGCCTATTTGTCTGGTACAGCCGTACCAACTCCCTTTTGGTTTCTGTTTGCATGGTAGGTCTTTTTTAGTCATTTTACTCTCCATCTGTTTGGATCTTTGAATCTAACATACAACTCTTGTAGACAGTATATAATTGGGTCATGTTTTTTAAAAATATAAATATATAAATATATTTTAATATAAATAATTTATTATATATAATATAATTAAGTTATATATGATTTAATATAAATATATAAATTTTAATATTAATGTAATTTCTGATTAATAAGACAGATTCATAAAAATAAAACATTTTACTATTAATTTTAATTAATATAATTGCTGATTATATTAATTAAAATTAGCCATCTTACTATTCCTTTTCTATATGACTTATGCCTTTTTTGTTGTTTTTTTCTATTTCTCCACTATTGCCTTCTTTTATGTTAAATAGTAATTTTCTAATATACCATTTTAATTACTTTGTTTCTTTGACTCTCTTTTTTTAATTTCTTATTGGTTTACCTGGGGATAACAATTAACATCTTAATTTAAAATAATCTAATTAAGAATAAAATTTGTCGACTAATTTATAATGTATAAAGATATAATTTGTACAACAATAATAGCATAAAGGAAAGAGGAAGAGAATGGAACTATTAAAGTTTTTGTTTACTACTGAAATTAAGTTGGTATTAATCTGAACTAGATTATATTTATTATTTATTTCATGTCTTTTAAATAAGATAGTAAAAAAGCTTGGTGCAGTGGCAGTATCTATCGTAGCCAATGAGGTTTATCCGAGGTGCAATTATTGCTAATTAAATAATAGTGAAGAGTAATGTATTATATTACTGTTGCTGCTGTAACAAATTGCCACAAACTTTAAAACAACGAAAATTTATTATCTTAAAGTTCTGGAGGTCAGAAGTCCAAAATATTTCAGAAGGGCTGTTTTTTCTGAACGTACCAATGAGAGACCTTGCTTGCTTTCTTCATTCATTCAGTTTTCTAACTTTTAGAGGCCATCTGCATTTTTTCATGGGTTTCTCCTTCCAGTTTTTTAAAGATTTTTTATTTATTTATTTATTCATGAGAGACACAGGCAGAGGGAGAAGCAGGCTCCCTGCAAGGAGAGTTATGTTATGTGGAACTCAATCCCAGGACCCCAGGACCACAACCTGAACCAAAACAGACACTCAACTACTGAGCCCCCCAGGCGTCCCTCTTCCTCCATTTTCAAAGCCAGCAGTGTAGCATCTTCACGGTTCTCTCTCTTTCTTTGCCTCCTACTCCCCGGCCTCCCTCTAAGGACCCTGTGATTACATTGGGCCCTTTCAGGTAATCCAGGATAATGTCCTCACATCAGGCTCCTTAATCTAACCCTATCTATTAAAAAAAAAAAAAAGATTTTATTTATTCATGAGAGACACAGGAAGAGAGGCAGAGACATAGACAGAGGGAGAAGCAGACTCCCTGCAAGGAGCCTGATGCAGGACTCGATCCCAGGACTCCAGAATCATACCCTGAGCCAAAGGCAGATGATAAATGCTGAACCACCCAGGTATCCCAACCTAATAAAGTCACTTTTGTTGTATAAAGTAAAATATTAGTAGATTCCAGAGATTAGGATGTGGACCTCTTTGTTGGAGGCATTACTCACCCTCCCACAACTTTACAAACTAAAATACATTTATACTGTCTTCTATATTTACCTATGTAGTTATCTTTAATTCTCTTTGTGTGGTTTGAGTTATTTTTTCTTTTGAGAGAGAGAGAGAGAGCTCAGAGAGAGGGTGTGTGTGTGTGTGTGTGTGTGTGCGTGTGTAGGCTTTGGGACAAGGAGGAAGGGCAAAGAGAGAGGGAAAGCCAGTGGAGTCTCTTCAGTCAGATTAGTTGTCAGCTAATGTGATTGGACCAAGATTTCCTTAAATGCTTATATAACATCTCCTAGCATTTGTGTGTTTGGCATGCCTTCAGTGCACCAGCAGCAAGTTTGTAGCTGTGCCTCATCTTTCACTTCATGCATGCACTGAGCCTCAGGGTCAGCCAGAGATGACTTTAGGACCTTCCCAGGGCTTTCCTGGGCATGTGCATAGCCCTACATATGAACATGGATTTTTGACTCCAAGGAATGTTTTGGAGCTTATCAAAGTCCCCAGTGAACTTCTCATTCCCAAGATTTATATTACAGCTTTCTCATCCACCTCTTGTTTGCTCCAACTAGTCCTGCTTTCTCAGTTGGCTATGATGTTTAAGCAGTTGCCACTAATTGTTTCTGCAAATTTCCTTAGGATACAGCCATACTGTACACATATATCAAGCTTTGAGTAAGGTCAAATCAAAACAAAGCTTGAGAATGGAACTTTTCAGGGACCTCTCAGACAAGTCAAGTAATGATAGTTCTCTGGGAATCAGGTTTGGGGAAGCTCCAAACCTTTTCTGATCCCTCCACTGTCTGCTAGGCTGCTGTTTCTCACAGCTACCTTAGCATTGTGAAACTGTCGATTTTCAAGGCTACCAGGGAACTAGAGACTGGAAGATGGGAATAGGGTAACAACAAAGCTTGTTGTTCTTACTGGTATTCAGCCATTTCTCTTGCACAAGCACTCCTTGGATGATTGCAAGACTTTGGTTAACTAGGAGTTCTGGAAAAGCTGATTTTGACAATTTTTGCCAATATCCTTTTCACTTGAATGAAGGAGCAGATTTTCAGAGGTCCTTACTTCACTATTCTGCCCTTAACTATATTTGAGAAGAGGTACATCACCACCAAAGCCAATTTTATGGAAGTGTGGTTTACTAGTGTCTGATGTCTTTCCTCTGGCCTGGAAATTGGTGACACAGAGTGTGGTAAGCTGACTCAAAATGGTCATCAAAAGACCTAAGAACATTACAGACGAGAGTTGTAAGGCTGAAGTTCAAAGAATCCAAAGTAAGTAACAGATTGAGTGGACAAGGTAGTTGACTTAACTGAACAAAGAGAATTTCTCCTCTGTCTGCTTTCTCCCCATACTTCCCGTCCTCCATTTCCCACTCCACACCCCCATGGCGGAGTACATAGATCATGGTGCATAAAAAGCAATAATATGGGTAAAAGCTAACTAAGATGCTATTACATTATAGAAATAAATTGTCAGAGTGATCTGTTTTCAAAGCACTTCTTTTATGCTATCTCATGTAATCTTATTACTAAACAGGACATGAAAAAGAGTCTCTATTTTATAATGTGGAAAATTGAGAATTTCATTAGATAAGTTACTGAATGTCTTAGGGCTAACAACAGGTAGCATCGCTCTTAGCTCTTTTGATTTCTTGTCAAGTACTCTTTGCACTATTACGTGATAAGACTATTAGAAGAATTTTTGTAGTAAGGATGAGCCAATTTTGAGATAATTTCTGGAGGAAAAATCACGAGAATGTGTCTGGTTGGATATATGGGATTAAAAGGGAGAAGATGCCCAAGATTTCTAGCATGGAAAGTATATATTTAGTACATTGCAACTAGTCAAGATAAAAATGCTATTCTAATGGGAAATAAAGATCAAGCTGCTGTTAATTCAATGAAAGAATCAGGGAAATAATTATTGAGGATTTAAATGAAGCCAAAATGTATATATTTTGCTCATTTTCCACAAGGTGTCAGCAACACTTAAAACAATAGCAATTGTAACGGTTATTTGGAATGGGGTATCTAAATTTGTTAAAGATTACACAATTAGGAGTTTATTATTGTATTTATTTGTTCCCACCATGAAATTGTTTGTACTTCAGTGTCTTGACAAACTTCATACATTATTTAGAGCTACGTAAAATATTTTACCATCTGCATCATTATTGTCTTGTAGCCTACCTTTGGGTTACTTAACCATTATGCTAAAGTAGAAATTTTGACTTCCCCAGACTCAAAATATGTTGGAGAAACCAAGTCAGCAGGGGGCAGCACAGTCTTACAGTGTTTCAAATTTGGTCATTTGAACGGACCATTCACAAACCTAAGGATATAAAGATAGTGTGGTACATGGTGTTCATGCTTTTCAAGCATTCACACCCTGCATGTCAAATGGAATATTATTTGTAACCCAAATATATAAAGCAGATGACAGTGATACTTTACCAACAGAAATCTCATTTTATAATATTTGCCTACAACATCAAACGCTAAAAATAACGGAGCCATTTTAATAAGCAAAAGATTTAGAATAAAACTTTTTTTTAAGGTGTAGTACTAGTTCTGTCTTCCTTTTACAGATAAGGAAATTGAGGCTGAAGCAAATGTTAAAACATGTCCAAAATCACACAGATGGTGAAATAGCAGAGCTCACATAGAAGCCCAACTGTCTTACTCCAGAGCACCTGTACCTACGATTATACAATTGCTGATAATATGTTTTAGTCTTACTTCAGCCCTGAATCCAATTTCTTTCTTTTTTCAAATTGCACCATACAGAGAAGACTCTGACTGATGCAGATAAGGGGTTAGAAATGGTATCTCTCTTTCTAAACAGTATACTCTGCAGTCTCCATAAACTTCTCAATTCAACACAAATGTTTAGCCCAAAATACAAACAATGTTGAGTCAAGTCTGCAGTACAGATACAGGCACTGTTCTCTTGTATGTTAACAAGTGGTAGAACTGCTAAGGAAGTGAACAGTTATTCCACATCTTTTAGACAAAAAACAAAATAAAACAAAAAACCCTAAAGCATGGAGATGCTAAGTACCATATCCAAAAGTCACATTCCCATAACTGACTTACCCCGACTGTCTCACTAGTTTTCCTTTCCTCACCTGCACGTTGTACTGCCTCTTTGTGTTAATACTCGTTTATGTGCTTGCCCTGCTATTTTTTTTTTCTTGAGTAGGAAGGGGCAGAGGGAGAGAAAGAATCTTAAGCAGGCTCTACTCCCAGTAGGGAGCCCACCATGTGGCTTAATCTTGGGACCCCAGGATCACACCCTGAGCCAAAATCCAGAGTTGGAGGCTCAACCTCCTGAGCCATCCAGGTGCCCCTATTGTTTCATTTTTAAGTAAATAAAACTATATTTCAAAAGTGAAATTCAAGGGACACCTGGGTGGCTCAGGAGGTTGATGTCCATCTTTAGCTGAGGCCATAATCCCAGGTCCTGGCATCAAGTTCTACATCAGGCTCCCTGCTCAGTAGGAAGCCTGCTTCTCCCTCTCCTACCCACTTGTGCTCTCTGTCGTTATCTGTCAAATAAATAAAATCTTTTTTAAAACAGTGAAATTCAAGAGATTCCACTAACCACAGTTGGAAAACCAGGAGCCTGTGGATAACAGAATATAATCCCAAACCTAGAAGGTATTAAGAAATAATTTGAGGCTGTTGTTTTCTAATTATCATTCTATTTAGTTTTCCAGTAGTTAAAAATATATAGGTATATATATGTTTCTATTAAAGACTTAGATTTGAATCATCTCATTTAAAACAGACTAATTAAGGGAACATTTAACACATCTGGAATACACTAATTTGCACAGGAGTAACTGTGAACCTAGCACTCATTAAGCTCAGTGACCAGTTTTAAAAAGCTCACACCTCCCCCAGATGTGTTATACATGAGGGCATCTCTGGGGAACAGTCTTTACTAGCTTAGCAACCCAGTAAGTATTGCCAGTGACTCAAACATCTCAGAGAAAGAAAGCTTTTGCATGGGGCACCTGAGTGTCTCAGTCGGTTAAGTGTCTGACTTGATTTCTGCTCAGGTCGTGGTCTCAGAATCATGAGATGGAGTCCGTTTCAGGCTCTGTGCTCAGCAGGGAATCTTTCTCTCTCCCTCCCTCTCCTTCTACCCCTACCCCTACTTGCCTGCTTGCACCTGCACTCTTGCTGTCTCTCTCCCCCACCCCTGAAATAAATAATAAAATCTTTTTTTTTAATAATAAAATCTTTAAAAAAGAAGAAAGCAAAAAAAAAAAAAAAGAAGAAGAAAAAAAAAACCTTTTGCAATTTTTCAGAAATGTGATAGACCCTAAGAAGACAGGGAAGTCAGCTACCTTAATTTTGAAACAAAAGTCATAGTTCTTAGTATGTACTGAAGTTGTTAGGTTACAAAAATCCTTCATGATTACTGCCACTATAACATGCTTCTAGATCTCTAATTAGGATCAGTGATTATAAATTTGATTTTTTTAAAGCCTGATGTTTTGCTACAAGGTGAAAAATTGCAATTTTTTTGCTTAAGATGTAAGATGTACACAAAGACAGACCGTGAGTACTGTCTCAAGGAGAGACTTAGCTATCATAGCACAAGGTAAATTGTGGCCTCTGCCCCAGGGTTCAGTCCTGCCACGTGTTTGGCCTTAGGTTATTTTTCTAAGACAAATCTGAGCCTGTTACTCCCCACTTCAAATTGCCTCTCCTGTTTTCCACTGCTTGTAGAGCAGGTCCAGCTTTTCTCGCCACCACGTTTCATGTCTTTCACAATTTATGCTTCTCATTCAACAGTATTTATTAAATGCCTGCCAAGTGATAGTTGGGGGCATACAAAAATAAATAGAACCAAGGTTCTGCCCCCAACGGACTTACAGTCTGGTAGGAATGACAGACAAAGCAAAGGTTACAGTGCAGTATGACAAGTGTCTGATAGAAGTCGTGCTAAGTGAGTAAATTTGGCTTGAACTTTCCTTTGTAGCTATATTTTTTACTCCTTTCCCCCACATACACCAGCCAAACCAGATCAGTTTACATTTGCCAAATGCTATCTGCACGTGGGCCTTCACTCAAATGTCTGAAATGCCATTCCCCATGCCTATTGAAATCCCTCTAGGGCCAACTTCCAATATCTCCTCTCAGGAATAGAGTTTCTGATAACCAGAATTCATCAAATCTACCTTTATTCTCCCATAAAACTTCTCAAGGCATTTTTTTTAATAGTCTGCCTTAAAATCAGTTCATCTCTTTGTCCTACTACAGTGCCTTGAACAGGACAAGCAGCCAATAAACTTTTATACTGATAGCTGTTTTGCCTCTATTCTTTTCTGTTTCTTTTAGTAAGAAAAACAGTGTATACTGTTTATAGTTACTTTTTTTGCAACTTTTTTTGCAACTAGCCTGAAGTCTGGTCACAAATAAATCAGGACTGTGAGATGAATATGAGTGATTCTAAAAACCATTAAACAAACTGAGAATAGAAATATTAGGTATACTGGTACTATGGACACTGTTGGTTTTCTGCCAATAATGCTCTCCCTATTACTTCCTACTTCTTTCCTTGAATGACATCCTGTTTTGTTCAGGTAGCTAACCCCAGATCATACAGAATTCCTACCGGAAAAAAAAAAAAAATGATCCACTATGAATGATAGTCAGGAGACGCTAGAGGTAGGTATATTGGCATCTCTAGGATGTAAACTAATAGAACACTGTGAAAGAGATTATAAAATAAATATGCTTTAAATGAGTAAAGAGCTAAAAGGAGTAATAGAAACCACAAGGAAAGAATAGACAATATGGAAAAGGAGGCAGATTTAAATAATGACCATATGGAACTTCCAGAATGAAAAATAGAGTCATTAAAAATAGAATCAATGAAAAACATGAATAAGAGGGTCAGGAAAATGAAGGGTGGAATGAAAATGTTAAATATATTTTCTAATAAGAACTGCAGAATGAGTGACTGTAGAAAATGAGAGACAATGTTTGAAATACTTAGGTCATCAGATTGAGTAAACACAGATCCTACACAGGATTATCAAAATGAATGCACACCTATAAAAGTTACAGTGAGGGGCACCTGGGTGGCTCAGTTGGTTAAGCATCTGCCTTTGGCCCAGGTCAGGATCCCAGGGTCCTGGAATCAAGCCCCGCTAATCAGGGAGCCCGCTTCTCCCTCTCTCTCTGAGCCCCACTCATTTGTCCTCTCTCTCTCTCTCTCTCTCTCTCTCTCTCTCTCTCTCTCGATCTCTAGCACTTTCTTCCTCTCTCTCTCTCTCCCTCCCTCCCTCCCTCTCTCAAATAAATAAAATCTTAAAAAAAAAAAATTACAGTGAGGGGGCAAAAGCCCAAACACAAAACAATGGAAGCAGCCACGGAGAAAATATAAGGGAACAACAGTTCCTCTAACAGAAGGCTTCTCAACAGTGCTAAAGACCAGAAGGCAATGGTTTAGTATCTTTAAGGTGCCAAGGTAGATGATTACTAACTTAGAATATTATCACCACCTAAATTATCACTTGGAGAAGAGAGCAAACTCCAGATATTTTCAGGCAAAGGCCAAGAGAGTTTACCACCCATAGATCATTGCTGGAGTAACAACTAAAGCATATACTTTCAAGAACCTGAATTCAAAGAAAGAAATAAGGTGGAAGAACTGATGGTGAGCCGAGAGATTGTTGAACGCTCAGAAAATCGAAATAAGCAGGGATAGATAGATCAAGGAGAAAAATACAAGTAAGGATATGGAAGCTTTGAGTAACACTTAACAAGTCTGATTTATATATGAGACCTCTACTTAATAAATGTAAGCATATGTAGAACAGTTACAAATGGCAACCATATGCTAGGCCGCAAAGGAAGTCTCCCCAAATATCAAAGAATCAACATCATATAAAATTCTTTGACCACATTGCAATGAAATTAGAAATTCATTCAACATACATCTATTGTACACATACTTTGCCAGACATTGCTCTAGTTATTTGGTGTACATTAATGAAAAACAGAAATAAATTTTGACCTGCGTGGAACTTAAACTGTGGGGAAGGGGAGAGAGACACAATAAACATAATGAACATAATAGGTGTACAGCATACGAGAAGATTATCAGTAGTATGTGGGGAAAAAATAAGAATACTAGTGGCAAAGGGATAGGTGTAATTTTATATTTTTTGTAAGTTTTTATTTAAATTCCCTTTAGAAACATACAATGTAATTTTACTTTCAGGTGTACAGGTTAATGATTCAACACTTCCATACAACACCCTGTGCTCATCACAAGTGCACTCCTTAATCCCCATCACCTATATCACCCATCCCTTCACCCATCTCCCTTCTGGTAACCATCAGTTTGTTTTCTATAGTTAAGAGTCTGTTTCTTGGTTGGCCTCTCTCTTTTTTTTTCCTTTTACTCATTTGTTTTGTATCTTGCATTCCACATATGAGTGAAATTATATGGTATTTCTCTTCCTCTGACTGACTTATTTTGCTTAGCATAATACTCTCTACCTCCATCCATGTCGTTGCAAATGGCAACATTTAATTCTTTTTTATGGCTGAATAATATTCTATATTATATATACATACCACGTCTTCTTTATCCATTCATCAATCAATGGATGCTTGGGCTGTTTCCATAATTTGACTATGGCAGATAACACCTCTGTAAACATAGGGATGCACATATCCCTTTGAATTAGTATTATTTTGCTAAATATATAGCTGCGCCATTGCTGGATCATGGGGTAGCTCTATTTTTAACTTTTTGAGAAACCTCCATCCTGTTTTTCAGAGCAGCTGCACCAGTTTGCATTCCCACCAACAGTGCAATAGGGTTCCCCTTTCTCCACATCTTCACCAACACTTACTGTTTCTTGTTTTGTTGATTTTAGCCATTCTGACAGGCATGAGGTGACATCTCATTGTGGTTTTGATTTGCTTTTCCCTGATGGTAAGTGATGATGAGCATCTTTTCATGTGTCTGTTGGCCATCTGGATGTCCTTTTTGGGAAAATCTCTGTTCATGCCTTCTGCCTACTTTAATTTGGATTATTTGGGTTTTGGTGTTGATTTATATAAGTTCTTATATGTTTTGGATACTAACCCTTTATCAGATATGTCATTTGCAAATATCTTCTCCCATTCCACAGGTTACCGTTTAGTTTGATTGTTTCCTTCGCTGTGCAGAAGCTTTTATTTAAAAAAAAAAAAAGAAGCTTTTATTTTAATGTAGTCCCAATAGTTTACTTTTTATAGACAGGAGACCTGTCTAGAAAGAAGTTGCTGCCTGTGTTCTCTTCTGTGATTTTGACAGCTCCACATTTAGGTCTTTCATCCATTTTGAATTCATTTTTGTGTATGGTGGAAGAAAGTGGTCCAGTTTCATTCTCTTGCATGTTGCTCTCCAGGTTTCCCAACACCATGTGTTGAAGAGACATTCTTTTTCCCATTGGATATTCTTTTCTGCTTTGTTGAAGATTAGTTGACCGTACAATTGTGGGTTCAGTTCTGAATTTTCTTTTCTGTTCCACTGATCTGTGTGTCTACTTTTGTGCCAGTGCCATACTGTTTTGATTGCTTCAGCTTTGTAATAGAGCTTAAAGTCCAGAATTGTGATGCCTCCAGCTTTGATTTTCTTTTTCAAGATTTGCTTTGCTATTTGGAGTCTTCTGTGGTTCCATACATATTTTAGGATTGTTGGTTCCAGCTCTGTGAAAAATGCTGATGGTATTTTGATAGAGCTTGCATTAAACGTGTAGATTGCTTTGAGAACTATAGACATTTTAATAATATTTGTACTTCCAAGCCATGAGCATGGTATGTCGTTCCATTTCTTTGTGTCCTCCAGTTTCTTTCATCAGCGTTTTATAAAAGTTCTCAGGGTACAGAGTACACCTTTGGTTAGGTTTATTCCTAGGTAGCTTATTGTTTTTGGTGCAGTCATAAACGGTATTGATTGCTTAATTTTGCTTTCTGCTACTTCATTATTGGTGTATAGAAATGCAACAGATTTCTGTACATTGATTTTGTATTCTGCAACTTTACTGAATTCATTTATCTGTTCTAGGAGTTTTTTAGTGGAGTCCTTCAGGTTTTCTATATAATCAAGTCATCTGCGAGTAGTAAAAGTTTTATTTCATATTGATTTCGATGCCTTTTATTTCTTTTTGTTGTCTGATTGCTGTGGCTAGGACTTCCAGTACTGTGTTGAATAAAAGTGGTGAGAATGGACATCCTGTCTTGTTCCTGACCGTAGAGGAAAAGCTCTGTTTTTCCCCAATGAGAGTGATATCAGCTGTGAGTTTTTCATAGATGGCCCTTATTATGTTGAGATATGTTCCCTGTAAAGCTACTTTATTGAGGGTTTTTATCATGAATGGATGTTGTACTTTGTGAAATGCTTTTCCTGCATATATTGAAATGATCATATGGTTCTTATCCTTCCTTTTATTAATGTGATGTATCATGTTGATTGATTTGCAAATACTGAACCACTCTTGCAACCCAAGAATAAATCCCACTTGATTGTGGTGAATGAATTTTTTAATGTATTGTGATATTCAGTTTGCTAGTACTTTCTTGAGAATTTCTGCTTCTGTGTTCGTCAGGGATATTGGCCTGTAGTTCTCTTTTTTAGTAGTGTCTTTACTGCTTTTGATATCAGAGTAATGCTGGCCTCATAGAATGAATTTGGAAGTTTTACTTCCTTTTCTACTGTTTTGGAATAGTTTGAGAAGAATAGATACTAACTCTTCTTTAAATGTTTGGTAGAATTCACCTGTGAAGACATCTGGTCCTGGACTTTTGTCAGTTGGGAATTTTTTGATTACTGAGTCATTCCTTTGCTGGTCTCTTCAAGTTTGAAGTTTTGGTAGTTTATATGTTTCTAGGAATTTATCCATTTCTTCTAGGTTGTCCAATTTGTTGACATATAGTTTTTCATAATATTCTCATAAATGTATTTCTTTGGTGCTGGTTGTTATTTCTTCCCTCTCATTCGTGATTTTATTTATTTGAATCCTTTTTTTCTTCTTGATAAGTCTGGCTAGAGATTTATCAATTTTATTCATTTTTCAAAGAACCAGCTCCTGGTTTCAAAGATCTGTTCTATTGTTTCTTTTAGTTTCTGTATCATTTATTTCTGCTCTAATCTTTATTATTTCCTTCCTTCAATTGTCCTTAAGCTTTGTTTGTTGTTCTTTCTCTAGCTCCCTTGGGTATAAGGTTAGGTTATTTATTTGAGCTTTTTCTTGCATCTTGAAGTAGGCCTGTATTGCCATACACTTCCCCTTAGGACCACTTTTGCTGCATCCCATGGTGTTTTCGTTTTCATTTGCTTCCATGTATTTTTTATTTCTTCTTTGATTTCCTGGTTGACCCATTCATTGCTTAGTAGTATGTTTAACTTCCATGTATTTGTGGTCTTTCCAGATTATTTCTTGTGGTTGAGTTCTAGTTTCATAGCATTGTGGTCAGAAAAGGTGCATGGTATGACTTCAGACTTTTTGTCTTTGTGGAGGCCTGTTCTGTGACCTAATAGGTGATCTATTCTGGAGACTGTTGCATGTGCACTTGAAAAGTGTGTATTCTTCTGTTTTAAGACGGGATGTTCTGAACATATCTTTTAAATCCATCTGGTCCAGTGTGTTCATTGTTTCCTTGTTAATTTTCTGTCCATCGATGTAAGTGGGGTATTAAAGTCCCTTATTATTATATTATTACCAATTAGTTCCTTTATGTTTATTATTAACTATTTTATAAACTTGGGTGCTCCCATGCATTGGGTACATAGATATTTACAATTGTCATATTTTCTTGTTGGATTGTCACCTACCTATATGAAGTAGTATCTTTGTCTCTTGTTACAGTCTTTGTTTTAAAGTCTAGTTTGTCCAATACAAATATTGCAGCCCTGGCTTTCTTTTGACATCCATTTGCATGATTGATGTTTCTCCATCCCCTCACTTTCAATCTGAGGTGTCTTTAGGGCTAAAATGAATCTCTTATAGGCAGCATATAGATGGATCTTGGTTTTTTTATCCATTCTGACACCCTGTGTCTTTTGATTGGGCATTTAGTTCATTTACATTCAGAGTAATTATTAATAGATATATGTATTATTGAAATTTTATTACTTGTCATTGTTGCTGGAGATTTTCACTCATCTTTTCTTATCTTTCTCTCATGTTTTGCTGATTTTCTTTAGTAATATATTTGGATTTATTTTTCTTTATTTACATGTTTGTTAGTGGGTTCTGATAAATGGCTACCTTTAGGTTTATATATAACCTCTTCTGCAAATAGCAGTTTATATAAAGTTGGTGGTCGTTCAAGTTTGAACCCAGTCTTCTCTCCTTTTCTCCCCATGATTTAGGTATATGTTATTATACTTTATATTTTTTGTGTGTGTGAGTTCTTCAATTGATTTTTACAGAAATATTCATTTTTACTGTTTTTGTGTTTCCTGCCTTTATAATGTCACTTTTGGTCTCAGGAAGGTATAGTTTTAAATGAGAGGTAGGATAAAGCTTATTGGGAGTATAACATGTGAATAAGGGATTTGGAAGAAAGGAGTAGTTACTTATGTGCATATCTGGGGAAAGAACATTGCAAGCAGATGGAAGAGCCAATCCTGAGAGCCCAGAGTATGTGTGTTGTTAAAAGGAACAGGAAGGAGGCCTATTTAGCTAGAACTCCATGAATAAGAAGTAGCATATTAGAAGGTAAGGTAAACAAGGCAGTCTCTTACCACTCCCATCCCCCAAATCTGTATATTTGGATACTCAAACAAAAAAAAAAAAAAAGCTTTCTAAATTAACTCAGAGGAAAAAACATAATGGAAATGAGAAATAGTTAGAATCAAACAAATGAAAACACTATTAAATTTGTGTGTTACATCTATAACAGTATTAGAGGGAAATGTGTAGCCTTAAATATATTTGTAAGAAGATAAGAAGATAAGAAGAAGGTGCAAATTCTTCCACCTAAAGAAGTTTGAAATGAAGAATTATTGAAAGAAAAATAGTAAAGAGGTTTAACAAAAACAAAAGTTGTTTTTTTGAAATTACTAATATAATAGGTAAACACCTGGAAGTATTTATCATGAAAGAAAAATAAGCAATATGTTAAGTGAAAAGGAGGACATAATCACAATTCAGTGGAATTTTTATTTTTATTTTTTTGAAAATTTTGTTTAATTGAGAGAGATCATGTGTGCATGCACACAAACAGGTGGTGGGGAGTGAGAAGCAGAGGGGGAGGTAGAGAATCTCAAGCAGACTCCACACTGAGCCTGGAGCCCTAACAAAGCTTGATATCACAACCCTGACATCATGACCTAAGCCAAAATCAAGAGTTGAGTGCTTACTTGCCTGAGCCACCCAGGTGCCCATCAGTGGAAATTTAAAATCATAAGGAGAATAACTCTAGGAAAACAAACTTGAAGACTTTTTGAAATGGGCAATTTTTTTGAAAAATACAAATTTCTAAAAAGTGATCTAGGAATCATAGAAAACATGAAAAGACTTGTTACCATTAAGAAATTCAATCAGTCGTCAAAAAAGATTCTCATAAAAGAAAGAGAAAAAGAAAAAAAGATGGTTGAGTTTCAGAGGCAAGTTTTACCCAACTTCAGTGAACAAATAGCTCTCCCAAAATAATGCCTATTTGATGAAAAACATATATATATGTATATATGTATATGGTTACATATGTATATGTGCATAAGTGTATATATTTTTTTGCTCAATTCAACTTAACTGTCTAATTTGGGATTTCTGCATATATGTTTATAAGTGAGATTGGCTTATAATTTTCTTATGTTCTTCTTGTCTAGTCGGTGTCAAAATTATACGAGTCTCAAAAGAGAAGCCGAGTACTTTTCCTTTGAATCCTCTGAAATAGTTTATATGGCAGTGGAGTTATCCGAGAGCATGAGAAAAATCTATGAACTTTATAAACCAGTCTTACAAGCATATATACAAGAATGTCAAATTAAACATGTTCCAATTGACCACAGCAAGAAAAATAACATATGCATATATGTGCATATGTGTATATACCTATATATGCATCTTAAAGCAGGAATTTTGCATGACCATTTCTATGTGATGCTGTCATCAAGTACTGAAAATATAAAATATTTTACTTTTATTTGTTTTACAATCAATTTTTCTTTTTTTAAAAAAGATTTTATTTATTCATTCATGAGAGACCCAGAGAGAGAGAGACAGAGACACAGGCAGAGGGAGAAGCAAGCTCCATGCAGGGAGCCCAATGTGGGACTCGATCCCAGGACTCCAGGATCACACCCTGGGTTGAAGGCAGGCACCAAACCGCTGAGCCACCCAGGCGTCCCTACAATTAATTTTTCTTATATCTCAAACCTTATCAATGCATTTTCAGTGTTAATATGAGATGACTTTGTGAAAGAGAAAAGGAGAATTTACTACTTTTTCTTTCACTCTCCATCACCTATCCTGAATGTCAGAGCTGTGCCCCAGGAGTATAGTAACATAGCAGTCCCTTTTGCTGAACCATCTTTTCCTCCTCCTTGGCTCTCACAAGGCTGATGATTGCAGACCCCAGCCAGCAAAGAGCATGAGGGAAGTAGCCACAGGCCACAGCAGCATCATGAGTGGTCCTCAGGAATGTGGGTGACAGCCCTCACAGAAGGCCGAAGGGAGGAAAAGCAGGGACGAATGACCTAGCACACACACCTTCTCCTTGTGGCCACAGCCTCCAGATTTTGCTTGGGAGACCAACCCACCTCTGTACTTCTGAACTGACTTTATTCCAAAGCCCTAGAATTAAATCTCATGGGCCATGACTTGTAAGTCTGGAGTTCTGCTTTGAAGCGGTCAGGATGCTATCTTCCTTGTTCCTACAACACTCAGAGCTACTGAAAACCATCTGGCAACTAGGAGGAAAGAGTCTATCTGAGAATAAAGCCAAATTTGGGTAACACATTAGTAAAATGGACAAGAACTAGTTCCTAGTGGCCTGGGTTAAGGTGTGGATCAATGAGTACCTGAAGCCATCTCCTCACTTAACTGTTGTGTTATGGAAGCCAATAAATTCCCTTGTGCCACTTAACCTAGTTGGATGCTCTGGCACTTGCAACTGAAAGGATCCTGATTCCAACACTATGAAATTTAAGCTGTCCACCCACCCCCGGCTCACTCGCAAGTTATCCTTTGGGGTCATTTGGTATCTTTACCCCTACTAACATACAGAACGCTTCTCCTTTACACTGGATGGGGGAGGGAGTGGAGGCGGAAGTGGGGCAAGATTTGGAGCAGTGACACTTCCCCGAAACTGCCTCTGCTTATCTCCTCCTTCCCTAGCCTGATGAAGTTGATTACCTTGGGGCTGGGAAGGGGCCCTGGCACCACTGCTTCAACAATGCAGCAGGTGACTTCCCTCTTGTCACACTACAGCACCTCTGCGTCCTCATCACCCCATTTCCAGAAGAATGTAATAGAAGCATTTCATGTGTAAATTACATTAAAAACCAGAGAATATCTTCCAGCCACAGTGAAAATAAATTCAACAAATTATTCAAATTTATAGTAATTATCATTGCACAGCTCAGCAGCTTTACCTTAAAAATACTGGCTATAAGTGGTTACAAGTAAGGTGGAATCAATTTAGTATTCATAAAAAGCCTAGTACATTTCCTTAATAGGAATTATATTGTATTTTTGATCTTACAGTTTTTTCCCTCTGTATTTGCAAGTTTCCACCTAATTTTAACCTATTAGCAACATTAAGGACATGTAATGTGTGTCATAACCATTAATAATGCTTGTGGTAAACATTATATAGAGTTTACTCATTTCTCTGAAAAATTCAATAGACTTCTTTCTGTTTTCACAGAATTGCTTATAATCCTCCACCCTGGGGCAGAGGACTGGGGGGGGGGGGGGTGCGGTGGAGGGGGGGTCGCGGGGGAGGAGGAGAGGAAGTATTAAAAAGAAATTTTAAAAAACACCTATGTTAGATGGAAAGAAGATATACTTTTACTTTGGGGAGCCTTTGGGACTATTCCTTTAAGTAGACCTAATTATGATTGGGATTTGTTTGACTTTGGGTTAATCACCCACAGTTACTGCAACCTAGGCAAGCCCCAGTTATAAATTAATGATGGGGTCTGCAGAGAGAGGAGACATTCCTGAGCATACACCTAATGGAGCAGCATGCCCTGAGGACCAGTCAGAGGAAAGATGCCACTCGGGTATATAGGATCTGTATTTAATTTGCCTTTCCTGCAGTTGGTCTATTTCTATAGTTATTCTGCACTGTTCCTCTTGCACTCCGGGATCTCCTCAGGGTGCCACCCCTCTGCCCATCTCGGATGGGCATTCCACCAATGGTGGTGGGAAGGCCACAAGCTTGGCACTTTTTCTAAGGTGCCAAATAAATTCAGAAGGAATTATTTTAGACAATAGTGTTCTGTGTTTTGTGTTTTGTTTGTCTCTTAAACACTACTATATTTCAGCAGGGCTTCCTGAAATAGAATGTGATCACCAAGGATCGTATCACTCTTGCTTTTTTGTTGGGCTTCGAGACAAGGACATTTTTGCAGCAGTAAAGTGAGAACAGAAGTTGGCTGTTTTCCTTAGAAGCAAGAAAGGCCTTTCCCAGGACTTTCTTGGTATATCACTTTGTGTCGCAAAATTGGCAGTATGACCTCTATGTTAATAAGAAAATACTAGATTCACGTGTTATTATCTGACAGTAGGTTAATGTGAAAAATACTGTATTATGAAAAATGTATTTCACAATATTCTAACAGATGCTGCTAGTATAATGGCCTAATGTAGCAAATGCACCAAATGTGCTTGAGCATGTTTTTGACACTATTTTCATAAGTGATGATATATCCTAATTGAAACTTACTAAAATTATGTTTTCTCCTCCAACTGTCATGAAAACATACCAAACTATGTGTTTTGTATACCCATGATTTAGGAATATAAGATGTATATTCCTTTTGGCTTTCTCCTCTGTAACTGAGAGTTAGATTTGAAAATATGAGATGTTATCCCTCTGAATACTTGTCCAGTGAGTTAATTCAGTTCCCAGGTATGCATTTATTCTCCTTAACCACTTGTACAGCCAACAGTAGACTCGAAGATTTGTAGAAAACATTTTTAGATTTTTTTAAATCTGAAAAATCTACATCTAAAATGTTTTAAATCTAAAAACCCATTATAGAAAATAATGTTATCTTTTTTTTTTTTTAACTCGTGGAGTTAATTCCCTTAGGAATCTTCAAAGAAATTTCTAAATATGTATTTTTATCACCACACATTAATTTGTGTATATATTGTATCCTTGTATTACATAATTCTTTCATTAAGCCTTTTATCTTTTGAAATCCAGTGTGCATTAGAAAAGTATGAAAAACAGAAATGTACAACCCATGTAATGTCAATCCAGGTCAAGAAATAAAACATAACCAATACCCCCAGATACCCCCATCATGCCCTTCCCAATCACTGTATCTTCTCTCCCTCATCCCTAGACTTAATCAGAATTTTGACTTTTACATTAATCAACTTTCTTGATTGATTTACAGTTTAACCACCTATTTACACATTTGAGACACTATGGTTAAGTTTTGTCTGGTCTTTGATTTTTGGGTTTTTTGTTGGGGTTGCTGTCCTTGAAATTTAAATAAATGGAGTTAATACAACCAAGTATCCTTTTAGGTCCAACATTTTTTACTCGAAGTCATGTTTGTAAATGTAGTTATAATTAGTTTTCATTGCTGTATAGCACATACAGTATCATTGCTGTACTGTATGAACTCACCACAAATTATCCATTCTGCTGTTTGGGGGCTCTTGTGAATAATACTGCTGTGGACATTCTTTTGTATGTCTTTTGACAAACGTTGCACAAATTTCTGATGGGTATATACTGACAGGTCATAAGGTATGTGTATTTTTAACATTTTTTAAAGCTGTATTACTCTGCTACCAGAGGGATCATGCAAGTTCCCATTATTCTGTGTCCTCGCCACACTACTGTTTTAGCCTGTGTTTTGTGTAGTGATACCTCTTGGTTTTAATTTCCATTTCCCTGATTACTAATAAACTTAAACAACCTTTCATATATCTATTGGCTGCTCTTCTGTGAAATTGCTGGTTCAAATGTCTCGCTCTTTTTATATTGTGTTGTCTTTTTCTTATTTGATTTATAAGTGTTCTTTATGTATCCTGGATTTGAGCTGATTGTGCACTATATGTGTTGTACTCCTCTCTCGCACCCAGTTGTTTGCCTTTTCACCATCCTAAACATTTCTGCTGAAGCTCAGAAATTCTTAATTTTAATGTTTTCAGGTTCACCAAGTTTTTCCTTTATGATTAATGCTTTTCTGTCCTCTTTAGGAATTCTTTCCCTACCCTGAGATTGTGAATATAATCCCTTATGTTAACATATAGCTCTATCATTTTGCTTTTCATTATTTAGATTCAGAATTGACTTTTTAGTATGTTTTGAGGTAGGGGTTAACTTTCATTTATTTCTGGTTGGATAACCAACCAGTTGTCTTAGCACTATTCATTAAAAAGTTGATACTTTTCCCACTGCTTTGTAGTTCCACCCATGTTATAAATTAAGGGTCTGTGTGTATCAAGGTTGATTTGTAGGCTTTCTGTTCTGTTAGTGTATTTTGCATTGTTTTTTGTCTCATCTTAAATAATGTAGCTTTATGATAAATTTTGATACTCAGTAGAACAGTGCATTCTACTGTGTTATTTTATTTTATTTTATTTTATTTTATTGTGGTAAAAACATTTAATGTGATGTCTTGTGCTTTAACAAATGTTTAAGTGTACAATACAATATTGTTAATTACAGGCACTACATGGTACAGCAGACCTCTAGAACTGATTCGTCTAACATAACTGTGACTATACTCATTGAACAGTATCTCCCCATTTTCCCCTACCCCCACCCTTTGGCAACCAATATTCTGCTCTGTGCTTCTGTGAGTGTGGCTATTTTAGATATCTCATATAAGTGGAATCATTCAGTATTTGTCTGTGCCTAGCTTATTTCACTCAGCATCACGTCCTCCAGGTTCATCCATATTGTCACATATGGCAGGATTTCCTTCTTTTTCTAAGGCTAAATAATACTGTGTTGTATGTATAGACCATGAGCACTTCAGGATTCGCTTGTCAAGCTCCACAAAGAAATCTGTTGAGATTCTGACTGTTATTCCATTTAATCTATAGGTCAATTTGGAGAGAATATTACAAAATTGGGCTTTCTAGGGATGCCTGAAGGCAGCTCAGGGCTTGATCCCAGAGTCCCGGGATTGAGTTCCACATCAGGCTCTTGGCATGGAACCCGCTTCTCCCTCTGCCTGTGTCTCTGCCTCTCTCTGTCTGTCATGAATAAATAAATAAAATATTTTAAAAATTAAAGAAATAATAAAAACAAAAAAACAAAATTGGGCTTTCTAATACATTACCATAGTATTTCTGTGTAGCACTTCTTAGTTTGCCTCTATTCAAAGTTTTCTGTGTAGAGACCTCACATATCATTTGTACATTTATTCCTAGATATTTTATATCTTATGCTCTAATAAATGCTAATTAAAAAGTTTTTAAGAAAATTAAAAAATAAATTTTTTTTCAATTTTTATTTTAAAAAATAAAGTCCCATACCCAGTGTGGGACTTGAACTCATGATCCTGAGACCAGGAGTCGCACACTTGACCGACTGAGCCAACAAGACACCCCAAATGCTATTTTTGAATAAATTTTATTTTCAGATTTGTTGCTGGTATATAGCAATGTATGGAATTAAAATGTTTACCTTTTTTTGCAATTGTAATTCATCTATGAACTTGTTTAGATTTCTTTTGTACATAATTACATAATCTGCACATAAGGACAGTTTTATCTACTTCCTTCCCTTCCAAATCATTATACATTTTGTTTTGTTTTACTTTATTTTATTGTGTTTAGTAAGGCTAGGATCTTCACCAGCTAGAATCTCAACTACAGTGTTGACTATAAGTTATATTTGGCACCATTGTCACATCCCCAATTTCAAAGGGGGAACATTCAAAAAAATTTCTATTGAGTACGATGTTACATTTTGCTAGATTTGGTTTGCCAATCATTTATTTAGGGTTTTAAATCTAAGTTCATGAATGAGAAAATTCTGTAATTTTTTTTTATAATGTCCTTGTCAGGCTTTGGCTTTTAGGTTTTGCTAGATTCTTAAACTGGAGAGTGTTTGTGTTTCCCCTCTTTCCCTGCTATCTAGAAGAGCTTTCATAAGACTTGCAGTATTCATTAGAATTCACTAGTCAAGCCCTCTAGCTAAAGTTTTTTAGTTTTGTTTTTTGTTTGTTTTGGAAGGTTTTTAATTATAAATTCAATCTCTTCAGTAACACTATTCAGATATTCTGTTTCTTCTTGTGTGCATATTGGTTAGTTACAGTTTTCTAGGAATCTGTCCATTTCATCAGAATTTCAAATTTGTTGGAAGAAAGTTGTTTTTACTATCCTTTTTTGTTTTTGTGGTCTATAGCATATGTAGTGATGTCTCCTTTTTCATTCCTGATATTCATTATTCGTGCCTTCTCTTTCTTCTTAGACTCTCTAACATTTATCTATTTTTATTACTCTTTTCAGATAACTTGTTTTCATTATCATTTAGTTACCATGGGTTATTTCCAAATATATAGGGACTTTCTTCTTTACTAAAAGGTAGTTTTGATTTCTAGCTTATTAAAAGACCTATTCTGAATGATTTCTGCCATTTGAAAATCCTTGCTATTTGCTTTATTTTTGTAAATTTGTGAAAATAACACTGCATGCCTGAGAAGATGTATATTTCATAGTTGTGGGGTATGGTGTTCTACAATTACCATTAGGTCAGTTTTGCTTATTGTGGTAGTCAAATCTTCTGCATACTTACTGTAATTGTCTGTTTGTTTGGTCAGTTGCTAAAAGAAAGTATGCTAAAATCATCCCCAGTGGTTGTAGATTTGCCTGTTTCTCTTTCTACTTCTGGCAATTTCTGCTTTCTATATTTTGAGCCCCTGTTACTAAATACATGCAAATTTGGACCTATTTTATCTTCCTGGTAAGTTGCAAGTTCAAATTGAGTTTTTACCTCTTCATCTCTAGTAATGGTTATTGCCTTAAAGCTAACCTTGAGTGATACTAATGTAGCTACAATTTTCTTGTGGTTATTAATTGTATGATAACTTCCCACCTTTTCAACTTTCTATTTCTCAGTGTTTTACATATATTGACTTATAAATAGCAGATAGTTTTTTCTTGTTTATTTAATCAAAGTTTACCAATCTTTGTCATTAAAGATACAGTTAAGACATTTACACTTCTTGTATTTGAGTCTAAGTCTGTGTCAATCTTTAAAAGTAACTCTTTAAACGACAATTTTTCACATTCCAAAAATAGTTCATTAACACCTATGAGTTTAAGAAATTTATCCTCTCTGATTTGTATATAAATGTGTAGGGATTTACACAACCTTCTCATGTCCTGTTATTTCTTTGACTGCTGTAGAATGAAAAGAAATCCAGGGACTAACGTACACTAAGAACAACATATCTAATCTAGTGTTTTGGGAATTTCGCTTGCAGCTCTTGTCTTTATCGTGATTTACCTAATTCTAATAACACAGCATTAACGATGTATCTCTTAAAATATCTTTTTTACAAAACACTATAAAGATTTCATTCTTGATTACAGGGCTGTGACTCCCAAATGAGCGTGTCAGAAATGTCCTGTAGTGAAAGTACATCCTCATGTCAGTCTCTTGAACATGGCTCAGTTCCAGAAATTCTCATTGGCCTGCTTTATAATGCCACAACTGGAAGACTATCCGCTGAAGTGATAAAAGGCAGCCACTTCAAAAACTTGGCAGCAAACAGACCACCCAGTGAGTGAAAAAAAAAAATTTTTTTTAATTCCTATGTTTTCTGCACTTATGGGACTCTCAGTGTTAGGGACCTCAATACTATCATTTAGTCTTAACCGATCAAAATGAAATGGTATAATCATCAGCTAATCTGTTTCATGTTTTCTATTCCCAGTCATTTGGGAAGTAGACAGATTTGAAATTCAAAATATTAATTGTAAGATGACAAGACTTTTAATTTTTCATAGTGTCTGCCAAATAAATTATCCCTATCAGAGCCATTATCTTCCAATGCTAGAAAAAGTTAAAAGGGTTTTTTAAAGTTAGTAGTATTCCACAGATATGGTCAGGAATATGTATGGCTATTGGTGTCAGCAGAAGAATGATGTTATGTTTTCTGTCTGTATGCAGTACTATGAACTAATGTTAATATTTCTGTACTTTTTCTCTTTTCTCCATTAAGAAATTTAAGAAAAAACTATTTCTTCACGATTTTCCTCCTTTAATATTATACATCAGTACTGCCAGCAGAGTCTTTTCTTAAATAGTTTGGCTTTTCCTTTACCAGGACAAACAAAATAAGGAATAGTTTGACATTTCCCCTAGATGCAAGAAAAGAGTGAGATGGTAAATCTGTGCCCTGGTCTATATGCCTGTCACTCCTCTCTCCTTATCTCTCTTCCTGCTCATGGAGGTGGGGCCGGATTATGGGAGTGCAGAGAGATTGTCACTCAGTAGACCCCAACACTGTTGGTCGGTATCTAAAGAAATAAGCTGAGAATGTAGCAGCTTCTTTATACATCTCTGAAATTAAAGATGTTAGTCCCCAAACTAAAGAGTTGAAAGGAAACCTTGCATAGTAGTAGTAGCCACCTTAAATTTGCTTAAAGATTTCTCTTAAGGCCATCTTTTTACTCTGAGTCTCCAATAATTATTGAATGAAGGGAAAATTCTTCCACCCTTGAATTAAATTATTTACCTCCAAATATCCTCAACATTGTCTTTTTAGTTCAAGTGAAAAGTCACAAAAATATATTTGGTTTTCCCTAAGTAATATTGGAAACCATGCTTCTTACAGATATCATAGAGTGTATCTATTCCTGAATTCAAAGTCAGAAGGCCAAAATTATGTTTATCTTTCTACCCTTGGATGAGTAACCTAACTCCCCTAAGTCTGTTTTCTCATAAGTCAAATTAAGGTTGTGACTGTGAGACTCAAATCAGATAAAGATGCATAAAAGAAAGATGGACTTATTATTGTCCCCTTTCTCCTTTCAGAAGGAAGAATTCAGAGGGAGGAAAGAACCAATTATTAGAATAAGCAGCTTTGGAAGTGGGACCTGGGTTCTCTTTATTGGTACATAGAATGCAAACTCAAATGACCGGGGAAGTAACTTCAATGAATAAACTTGGCAGGTGAAAGATAAAGAGTGTGGGGAGGCATGTGACAAGTGCATAACCTGCCTCAAGACATTCAGATTCAAAACTTTTGAACACTATAACAGATAAACAAAATATCTTGTGGGGATACATCCTGCCAACAGCTATCAGTTTGCCATTCCTGCTTTAGCTAGTGGTTTAATTTTTTGACAAATATTTAACTTGAGATGCTAAAAAAAAAAAATAGCAGAATGGAATGATTTGTTTGCCTTCCTGTCTTTGCTTGTACCCACTCTGATAGAAACAGAGAAAGCAGAACTAAAATGAAGGGAGGGGGCAGTGGAGGCAGGGTGAATAATAAACAGGTTGAGAGATTAGCATCCACAAGACTTCGAGCAGGTGTTTTCAGGTTAAAGAGTAAGTCAGAGCAATTTCCCATATTTTAGAATTAGATCTTCAATATCAGGGTCGTTAATGGTGTTAGCTGGGAGGCAGCTTGTAGGTAAATATAAGTCGACATTAAAATTAATTGTATGAAGTGGAGTATTTATAAAGTAAAATATAATGCAGTTTCATCAATCTGTCTTATGCTATATATATTCTATGAGATTGTTCTAGGCCTTGAACTGTGTTACTGACTAAATAATCCAAAGAAACAGTGGGAACACACCAGAGCAAAAATTTCGATAGTCCTATTTTATTTTGTTTAACTTAATTTTATATTACATTGAAAAGTAATGGAAGTGTTTGAAAACCTTAATATTGCATGGATAAACTTCAATACTTTGCATAATAGTAACCCTGTGATAACTTTTATTCAGTCTTTTATAGTCTGATAATTTGCATGATTCTATGTTCAATGTGCTTTAGACCAAGAAGATATCATTATAAAGATGTTCCCCCTTTAAAACAGTGTAATTTTTGTCTAAGATTACACAATGACCTTAAAAATTCTCATTCCATGAAATTTACCCAACACCCCTTTTGTTCAACCCCTCTACCTGAATTAAAATGCTAAAGTTTTGTGTTCTTCCACTCCAGTGAACAGTGTTTCCTCTTTAATTCTAACCTTTGACCCTCTTTCACCCAACAATTGACATCTGGTCATTATTTCTTTTACTGCTTTCCACCCCCTGTTGTCAGATGGACTGTTCTGTTGTCTAAAACACTTGATAGGTGGACAGGTTTATATAATCCGAGGTGAGTTCCTGTAGAGGCTAATTGGATGTTGTCTTTTCATGCAAAAACAAAATACCCTAAAACTTGCCAGCAGTGAAGCTGTCCACCATGTTGGTTTCCAAAAAAAAATGCACATTTATTATCTGTGGTACTTTAAATAAAACTAACTTAGAATTTATCTCTGATTATGGATGATGGTATACAGAGTACGTATAAAATAAGCAAAACTTTTTAAATTAAAGGTTTTATTTTTCATTTATTGTATTTTGATTCATACAATAGATATTTCATGAGAAATATTGCAATTTTCATTAAAATTAATTGAAATTTTGATATGAAGTACACATGATGGATCACCATGCTGAAGATCATTTGCATGAGTCTAAAGAACTTGAAAATACATTTGTTTGAAGAGAGGGTTTATCTCCCAAATAATCAGCCAATGAACTGTTATGTTTCACTTTGTACACTAAACATCACATCAATTTTTTTTGTAACTCATGAAAATAGTTAAGAATACCATACTTTAAACTTCACATTAAATTCTGCCAAAAAAGAATCCTACAGTATTTATTTTAACTATCCAAAAAGCACATTAAATGTACTCTTGCATGAAATCAGGAGAAAGTTTTACTTGATTTGCTAAACTTTGAGCCCTTAATGCATTTGGCTTCATTTTGGCCCTTTTAAATGTTTTTAAAATATATTTAAAAACCACATCCATGCAGAGATTTTTTTGACATTTCATCCTAAGCTGTTTTGATGTCATCTTTGCATTCTTGTCTTCTTTTCCTCTTTACCATTTGCCTTCATTTCTATTTGTTTGTTTATTCTTATTCTCTGAAAACACAGTGGAATGCTTGACAGTGTTGTGGCTAATTGAGCTTGCTAAGTGTTTATTAATGCTATGACGTCCTGCTTAGTGAAGCTAAATGGGGATGGGCTTGGGCGGGGGGGTGGGGGTGGGAAGGATTGAGGGTGGGAGGGTGGAGGAAGGATTATGAGGTATACCTTTCAATTCTAACTGTAATGCAGAAATAGTGAAGTTGAGATATTATGACCCACAGAAGATTTTATAAGCATCTACATCAAAATGGAATTCGTTGAATTTCCATTAAACATGGTATACACCATATCCTTATAAAGTATGAATACTTCATGTTCTCAGCAGATGTCACAAGAAAGGTGTTTTGAGTTTGTTTCAAATGATATTTGTGGTATGTTGTTTTGTTTTGTTTTTTCTGTAGATACGTATGTTAAATTAACTCTCCTGAATTCCATGGGTCAAGAGATGTCCAAATGCAAGACATCCATCCGCAGAGGGCAGCCTAATCCAGTATACAAGGAGACTTTTGTTTTTCAAGTGGCCCTATTTCAACTTTCTGATGTGACACTCATACTGTCTGTGTATAACAAACGCAGCATGAAAAGAAAAGAGATGATAGGCTGGATTTCCTTAGGTCTGAACAGCTCTGGAGAAGAGGAGCTCAATCACTGGACTGAAATGAAAGAGTCGAAAGGACAGCAAGTGTGTAGATGGCATGCGTTACTAGAGTCATGATGAATAGGATAAATGAGCAATTACAATCCAAGGCAGCATTATCTCTGATTGCAGCGTTACTGTTTTTACCTAGTCACCATTAGAAGAGCTGTTCTTTGAAGCCTCATCCTCAACATTCTACCAGAATGCTTTAAGTTCTGTGGAAAGAACATCTAATATTGACACAAATGAAGAAAAGATGTGTCTCTGGTAGAGCTTGTTTGGGAAATGAGACACTTGCATCATCATTGTTAACAGTCCTCCAGAGTTTTAAGAGCATGCTTTTTGTTTGAAGTTAATTTTACTTTAAAAGCAGAAGAGCCAGTCATTTCATGAAAAAAAAAAAAAAAAGAAAACTATAAGTGATTTTTTTTTTTAATTAGAATTTTTAGTTGCAACACTGTTTTAGGATTGTCCTGTTAACCAGGAAACTCGTATTTTGACTGGCTCATCCCTGGTGTTGGAAATGTTCCTTAATCTGAAAAAGTAGGTCTCAGCTCTATCATGAGGCATATCCGATGGTGAGGGGTTTCAATTACATAGAGAATTGTTTTATTTCAGACATTTTCCCTCTGTGCACTTAGATTCATTGTGCCTCCGTTCTTCTCAACAGCACTAAATCTCAAGTGCAAGCAAGTATTCATTTTCATAAAGGAATTTTTTTATATGTTATTTAAAAAAAAAAAAAGCTCATTTCTTCATTTGCCTCTGCTTTTGCCTGATCCAAAGAGACCCAGTCACTGGACTGGTCCCTTGCAAGTCTTTTAGACAGGTTGTACTGTAGAACTACGTAACTTTCTGTTGAAAGCACTTCCTGTATTCTTGTATTCCAATGTAGGAAGCTAATAGAGCAGGACTTTACTTTAAAATTTCTTTCAACAATTGACTCTTTAAAAATTGTAGTAATGTGAAAATACATTTTTTTACAAACTAAGAAAATACAGTAGATAAGCCGTTGAGAATTGAAAACAGTTCAAGTTAAAGAAAATGTTAATTATCTGCTCTGAGAATGGAGTGACCAACACTGCATAAAGCAGGTAGCGTTCCAGTAAGAAACTGTTCTCTCTCTAACTCTTCTTCACTCTTACTTCGATTTGTACTTGTGATCTAAAGACTCTCCAGTTCTCAGTTTCAATCAGAACATCATGTTAAAAACAGTTCTGAGATTCCTTATGAAATTTCTAGTGACCTGTGACTAGATTTTATGAAATTTACAGATACGTTCTTCAACGTGACGTCATCCTGTGCCTTTCATGTAAGTTACATTTGCTCATACAGCTTGAAAGTTGTATTTGCAAAATTAGGCCTTCGATTTTTATAAATGTAAAGATTCCTCAGAACAATGTCACAGATCTTTATTTCCTCTGAAGTATGTAAAAGTTGTATAATGTGCTAATTTTTTTAAATGGCAAGGCATTTTCATTTGTTGTTTTTATATTTAGGAACTCTAATTAATCAGGAATATTATAAGCTGTTTTCTTTTTAATTTAGCTTCTTACCCAGTATATAATTTTATGCATATACTTTATTAAATAGAATGTTTCGTATATATGAAAAATATTTTCTTTCTAATTTCTAATTAAACTAGACAAAAATATACTATTTACCAGTTATTAAAAAGCAGCATACCATTATTGTTCCTAGTCCCCACTAAGCACTATATATTATTGTAAGCTGAGGACTTGTTATTGCCACAATAACAAAACCATGCATAGACATTATTACTTCAGCTTGGCTGTACTGAAAGGCCTTAAAAGAAATCCAAAAAGACAGTGAACTCCTAATATTTTTTAGTTTAAAAAATGGCAGCTCTATGCACTCATATACACGAATTATAAGATAAAATACAAATGCTATCTTGGGTGACATGAGGTTTAAGAATGTATGTTATAAAGTTGCATTAAAGAGGAAAACCCATTCTTTTATTGTTACACTAATGAGCTTTTTCCAGGGTTGCTTTTTTTAAATAAATGAGTTAAGTTATAAAGTTAGAATGTGATCAAATGGTGAAATATCTCGTGTATGTAGCTTCAGCAAGAGTAGGGAAAGAGATTTGAAGAGAGTAGGGTGTAGACCCCAGTGAGAAATTTTATTTAAGCATTTAATGCTACCGGGATCTTTTCTGCCTTTGAAACAACTGACTGCATTGCTAAGAACTGGGATCTGCTAATGGAAAGGGTTAGTCTCATTTGTAGCTGTAACAAAGCCTAATCAATAATTGAACACATTATGAGACCAGTGCGGTGCTTTCTCCTTCAGTGACAAGACCTAACTAGCTTATTATTTGCTACATCTGTCTTTCTTCAGCCTCTGCCCAGAACTATGTGTGTGCTTTTGATCTATCTTTACGGGGTTATCTGGTATAGATATCAATTCCAAAATGGCTTAATAATTAATTAACAATTTTAAAAGTTTTCAAGAAGGACCCTACCTCCACCCCAGCTGCCAAAGTCCTCAAAGATTATGAATTTCTATGTATGTGTATCTGTATACACACACATGCCTACACACATATACACACACACACACACACTTTTAAAGGTGAAGGTGCCCTGGCTTTTTCAGATAAATAATTAGAAGACCATTTATTGAGTTTGTGGATTATTTTTCTCCTCTCTATATTTACTAGAAATTATATTTGGTTTGGGGTGCTATTTGCTGCCATTCTCCTCTACACACAGCAAAATGTGTATCTTTTTATCATGTGGATTGACACAACTTAGAGTAATTATTCTCCAAAATTTGTCTATTCTTTTAGAAAAAGATTAACTAGCTCTCGAGAGACCCACTTCACTCTACTGAATCTACTGTATAAGACAGCACTACTGCTCTTTTGTGTGCTCAAATTTGCGTGGAAGCGTAGAGGCAAAATCTTACATCTCAGCAATTTGCAGCAAATAGGGACCCACCAGTGGGCAGCAGGTGCTGTTTCAGAAACTTGAGAAAGACAGCCCACTTTCTTATTGTTCTCTTAAAATCCCCTAAGTTTTATAATAAAATGAGATAGTCCAAATATGGCAAGTGACTGACATTCACAGGAGCTTCCAAGCCTAGAATTATAGGCTCTGTCTGTCTCCCAAATGAGCTGCAAAATGTAGTTGTTTATTACTGCCCAGGAAACAAAATGTATTTCAGATCAGTAAAGAATTTGTTTAGTAGAATATCGTCTTACCTTTCAGAAGCTTTTTCTATACTCTTGTGTCTTCTGTACAGTCCACATTTTGTGTGAAATCTATTTATTTGCCTGTCTTCTTACTACACATTCAGTGGATTCTCAACAATGCTGTATTTAGTGACAAAAATAATAAATTGGACCACAATTTTAAAAAAGAAAAACCAGTAAGAAAATGTCAAAGCTACCTTGATTGGTACACACATGTTGAAGTGCAGGGCCTGGTAGGGTGGTTTCATCCAGCCTGGTGCAGAGAGATGCCCAGGGCTTCCTCTTAAATCATACTCTTGACACCATCATTACTTTCATTTACTTATCAAGTAAATCAGAAGCATAATCAATGATTGCAAAGTAAAACAGCACCCACGAGGGAAGAGGTCACAGGATTGAGGGTGGTAAGATGAAGGTGGAGACCAAATGATATTGTAGCTTTTTAAGTGAACTGAAAGCCTATTTGAAAGTATAAATTTTAGATGAAGGAAGAACAGTAGTCACCAACAAATTTTTCCCAGATATGAATAGAAATGACACAGATCTAGTCGCCTAAAATTGCCATTTTTGCCTGCATGGACTAGATGGGCAATTCATAGACATTTTTCTCATCAATAGTCACTACATTATTTCACAATGATAGTTATTGCCCGGAAGGTTTTTTTTCAGTTCACAAACCATGGCCTATACCGGAGGTAGCCATCATTAACCCCACCAACTAAACTCAATATTTAGCAGAAAGTTAGATACCCTATGAAACATTTTTTTTAAATTAACTTTTAAAGCATCATCAGTTCCCACTAAAATGTATAATAATGATGGTGGTATCTGCTATAATGTATTAAGGTCTAGCCTAATAATTTATTATTTTGTTTGATTCTCACAACAGTGCTATGAAGTAAGTAATACTTTCAAGTTTTGTAGATGAAGAAACTGCAGCATAGGGATTAAGCAGACTTGCCCAAGGTCGTCCAGTAGGTAAATAGGAGACCCAGGATTAGAACCCAGGTATAAATTACTCTAAAACCTCTACTACATGTGTACTGCAGTGGCATCCCTCTTCACCAGTTACAAGAAAAGGAGTTAGGATAACATTGCACTCATCAGTCATCCCACCCACTATAACGGGACGGCAGAACTAGAAAAAGAGAAGGAAAAATCAGAGCTTGAGAAAGAGAAACACAAAAGATCAGGGATGTGTTTTCTTCTCAGGATACAAATGGTACCTCTGTGTAATACTTTGTATATGACTTTGATTTACTCTACAAATTCAGCCTATACTTAAATTCTGGAAGTATGTTAACCAATTTGTTCTGCTCCTTGTCCACTTTTGGGAATCTAAGATATTTTAATTGTATATGATCACCTTTCTATGAAGTGGATATCCTGTGTCCTTCAGCAGGTATCTTGCCCATATCAGTGGTGAAAGGAACGACTGTGTCTTCCTCTGTGCTCTCATTATAATTTATTTCTTACATACCCTTTATCAAGGTTTTAACTGGATTACAGCTAATTTATTACATGTCTTTCTCCCTTAATTTTAGTTAATGCCTTGTCTTATTATCTATATGTGCCCCTTTGCTCATAGTAGGCCTATAATAAATACTGAGTCGAACTTAATTTCCTATAGAAGATATCAATAACACTGTTATATAGGTCTCAATTTTTTATGAATCCTATGTAATGCATGGATTTATTTATTCATTTATTTTACAAGAAGACCTACTATGAGTCAGGCATTGTTCTCAGTGCTACAGGTTAGAGAGAGTATATTAGAGAGACAATCTTTTTCCCCTCATGGAGCTTACTTACATTCTGAGCTAGGAAGACACTACAGAATGATATACATTTAGTGGACGGGTACAACATGGGATCAGAACAATCTTCCTGGGAAAGATTACCCTTGAGTTGGATCTCCAAGAACAAACAAAGGAATATATTCTCCCCAGGAGCGAAATTTGAAACAACTATAGTGTGTCCCAAACTACAGTGTGTTTCAGAATCATTTTGAGAGCTTAATTTGTTTTCCAAAGCCCCACCTCCAGAGATGTTTCTTTCATCTGGTGTGGAGTGGAACCCATGAATCTACATCTTATTAAGCTTCCCAGAAAACTCTATCTGATATACCTTGGTATAGAATATTGAGCTCATGATATACAATTCCTGATAGCAACGTTTCAGTGTCCATAGATTAAGCGTAATACTGCTAAATAAGAGCGAGATTATGACTAGGATTAGTGCTCCTCATATACTATTTGTGCTTCCTTAAAAAGAAAAATAACGAAAACATTAAAAGTGATATTTAATTATGAGTTCCTGTACATTCACATTCAACATGACTTTTTCCAAGTGTTCCTTGGACTAATAAATTCTATTATGTTGGTTTTATGATTCCTGAAAATTACTTTGGATTATGGTTCACATATTTCCCCCGGAAGCTGTCTTTACAGTGTTAAATATAAGACAAAGAGAGTCAGAGGAGCTATTTGCCGATGATATCTTCGTCGGTATTCTCAGTGAAATTAGGCTGACCCCTAGGTAACTATAACAACCATAGATGGTGGCATTGTTTATTGTGTATAGTAAGCTTTGTTGCCTTTTATCATCATCTTCAGTGGCTTCCCTGACCTCACACTCCTCACATGAACCCCATTGCTGGCTTCTTCCCTAGCATCACCAATGTTTCTGTCACCTCTTCTCTGATCTCTATTTCCTTGATTGTTTTTGCTTTCTTAGGATCTTTTATTTCAAATAGCAAATTAATACAGCAGCCTCACACCTTCTTCTTTCTCTAAAAATAAATACTGTGTATACAGTTCATCTGATTTCCTATCCTCCCTCATTTAAAATGTAGACATACCTTCTTCTCTGCTGTAATATTTCACATGAATATTTTTTACATTTGGAAAGTTTCCCCCCCCCAACAAAGATCTGTGATTAACCCACTGAAAAATGAGGTTATTTGAATATTTGAAATGATCTGATATGGAATTGGGCTGTTTTCGTAACTGCTGCTGTGTTGTGTTTGGTCTGGTTATAACCTGAGGTCTGGTTAGTGCAAGTTTAATGTGGAAGCATGTGATAGACTGGAATTATCAGCCTGTTATCAAAAATGAATCTTGCTCTTTTCTCTCCCTGCTTAGCCAGGTATGTTTCTTCTTACAGTCCTTCCTTCTTTCTTCTTCTCTGCCTTTTTTTCCCATCTGGATTCATGTACATTCACACCAAATACCAGAGTACATCAAAACTGAATAATACCTATTGAAAAGTGATACCCTGCCTTTTTTTTTTTTTTTTTTTTTCCTAAATCACAAGAACCAGACAGTGAGAGGACCAGTCCGGTTTTCCCCACAACTAGAGGGAGCAAAGCATGATCCCTAGAGGTCAACTGTTGCTCTGGGTGATAGTTGTTGTTGTACAATTACCTCTGCTAGTGTGAAGTACCTTCATACGTTGTGTGGGTCAGGAGCAGAGAAGGAAACTTGATTATTAATCTAACAAAGATTTGGCATAATTTTATTATAGACTCTCAACCCTTTGCACATTAAAAATGTCTAAACTGCAAACAAAGTCACTGCTATGGCAATAGTTTTGCAAAATTTTTGACATTATTTCCATGTCAGGTTGACAGTCTGTATCTTAAATTGTCCTATTATTTTACTTTCCTTCTTCACCCTTTTCTTTATTATTCTGATTGGTATTTGATGTTTGAGCTTGTCTTTTAAATATTCAAGACTACTTTAAAAAGAAAACCCCTTACTACCTTTCTGTTTATTCCTTTAACATGGGATCTCTCAGCTGACACATTGTTTTTAAATTGAATACCCAATAGATGAATATAATACTCCATTATACACTGAAAAAATAATTTTCTGAAATCCGTTTATATATTCAGCTATTGCTGGAATGCTTATTTCCATAAATCTAAGCAGTTAATACTATTTTTTTCTTCAAATTTTTATATAAATTATAGTTAGTCAACATCCAGTGCAATATTAAGCAGTTAATATTAAATGCGACTATTTTGTTTAATGAGAAAATAAGAATTTTCCCATACCTCTAAGATTTATTGTTTGTCTTGCCTCACATCGGGTCGAAGGGGGATGGTTGTGAAACCTCTTACCAGCACTTCATCTTTGAGCTTCTGAGTGTGCTCACCTCCTCCATGTGGTGTTGTTTTCAGTAACAACCCAACCTTTTATACCCTGGGGGTAGGTCCTCACCACCGATTCCTGTTCATAACCTTCATTAATGTGGATGAGGGTACCACATAAACACCAATAGGAAAAAAAGACCCCTAAAGCATAAAGGAACAACTCGAATACCTACAAGTGATTCTAGTCATGAAGGAGTAGAAGCCAACTTCTTAGAAATGAGGTTTTAAGACATCTTGTCCCTCCTTTTGGTCTTCTATCTTCTTCTCACTTGCACTTTTTTTTTTTTTTTTTTTTTTTAATTTTGGGAGGAAGCCTTAAAAAGCCATGGTTTTAAAAAATGTCAAATGTTGACTTCACTGGGCAGAATTTCAAAAAGGGAAAACTGAAATACAGACCACAGAGTCATAGGAAGGCTTGTGTTGGGAGGGAGGGGGGCAGATGGCGTTTGTTTTTGTTTGGGGCAGTCCTTCTGGACAAATACTGAGAACATTTACAGCATTCTATAATTATGTCACATTTGTTTTGCGAGGGGAAACCAGGGTAGCTTTTGCATATAAATTGGCTCGCTTAGTATTTAAGTTTATTTAAACAATTATGTGAAGCACAGCTAGAAAATAATGGTGATACTTCTAACACTACTTTGAAATCATAAATATTGCTTTAAATTTACTACGAGAAAGTTTCCAGTAGTCGCTTGCATTACAAAATTAATTTATAATGTTTCTGCATAATTTTAATTAGATGATTTCTGTTTTTGTGGTGAAACTATAGTGGCAACAATTTTGAGGAATCTTTAAAACTGTCATAGAGAGGACAGCCAAACTTTGGCTGGATTTTTATTAGAATTTTGAAATGAGAAAGTGTTATCAATGTTTCTTTTCAGTTCAGTTGGTCTTGATGAAGAACCAATTATTATGTGAGCTTTGAGGTTCTCAATAAATGTTAAGATCTGTTCTTTTTCTAAAACTCATGATGTTCACCCCTGCTCAATACTCTTGCATTGTGTTTTATTTCTCAAAATAATGTAATTTTTTATGGAAAAGTCAATTAGTGGAATCTTATATTCAGTATCCCCTTACTTTGCTTCTCTCCTTTCTTCTTGTTTCTTTGTTTTTCTTTCTTTTTTTTCCTTTCTTTTTCTTTATTTTTTTTCTTTTTTGGAGGCAAAGAAGCTTCCTTAATAGTATAGTTTCTACAGAGCTTTCTTACTTATTTTTCTAATAATGGCTATAACAGTGTGGTGAAGATTAAATGCTCTGTGAGCAAAACTCTATTAAACAACCTGAAGAAATGCACTGCTGATTAACATTTCCCTTGGTCTTCAATTGTCTCCAACATATTTTCTAGTGACTCTATACCATTAATGGATCTTATTAATATATATAAGTGTCTTTATGGTTATCACAAGTGTTGTACTATCGTCACATATTCATTTGCATTTGGGGTCAAAAATATAAAACAGATGCGTGTGTGAAACGACCCATTTTATAGAATGAGCATATATCTAATCATTTTCATGTAATTGAAAATGTGCTATATGTGGCATTTTATTCTCCTATCTACTTTTCTACTATCTATACACCGATTGTCTCGGTGCCTTTTTCCTTTTGTATAATTGTATTACGTAAAGAAATCACTGACCTCTCTGTAAACAATATAAAAACTGTTAAAAATATTAATTCCAGGAGATTTTAATGGCAGTTTGATTTTCCAGAGAATAAATTTTTGTGTGGGTTAAAAGTTACTTTTCTTCACCTTTCTGTCAGAAACTTCTTCACATTTTAGCACTCACTTGGAATGGGTAAGAATCTGTCTTCTCCGATGATGATACACAAAAACCAGCCCAAATTCTTATCATTGACAAGTAAGTGTCACGATGATCATTACCCAAAATAATGTCTAACACATAAGCAAATATCGGATGGATACATGTTAATGTTATTAAGATGGCAAGTTTGAAAGGAATCTCATTTCAACACACTATAAAACATTGCTATCACAGTGTTTGGGTCATTTTATTTTCTTTAATTCTAAGTCAAAGAAAACAGACTACAGCAAATTTAAACATTTTAAAATCATCTCCTTTGAAGTTCACAAATATACGCAAATAATAAATTATTGAGCACAACATCTAAAACTAATGATGTGCTATATGTTGGCTAATTGAATTTTTTTAAAATAATAAAGTTCACAAAGAAGTCAAAAATGAAAGTAGCTTCAAAATTATCTCAGCATCTTCAGCTGGAATAGGCATATGCATACACTGTTACCTAGTGTGCTCTTCCATTTACTGTGAACATGTCATAATTCATACTGGTATTGTCAATTCTATTTGACAAAATCACTTTTTATTTGGTAATAGCAGTTTGTTGATTTTCAATTCTTTCTTATTAGGCATTTATTGTATTATTTCTTAAAGACTTTGAGTTTAGATATATTTTTCATATTTTATTCCCTTTTCCATTTTATTTCCAGCAACAGAGATTTATAAAAACAGACTTTACATGTACTGTTTTCCATAATGAAAAGAATTTAAACTTTTGGTGCTCTAAAACTGACAGAAATTAAAGTTGCTGCAATACTATCTAACCTCTGATTGTCTTTAAATCTTAAGTTCCAAAAATTAACCAGTAGCTGTTTTTTGAGTTAACTTTTTTAAAAAGTAGAACACCAAAGCTCAATTTCTCTGGCTTAATTTTTTTTAATTAAAATTAAATTTCAGTAGAGTTGCCTCTACTGAAACACAAAAAATAAAACACTTCTGCTTAAAATAAATGGGTTCATAATTTAATCTCTAACTAAGTTTAAGGAATGTATTTCCCCTCCCAGTACTTGCTGCTGAATTCATTCCCCTCCCCACAAACAAAACAGGTTGGGTTTCCACCATTAAGACATTTAAGGTTGAAGAAGCAAAAATAATAGACTTGCTTACACATTTACTCCAAAAACAATGATATTCATTTGGGTCATGGCTTATTGTCTTGCACAGAATTGCAATTGATATAAAGTGAAATTCCAGCAGAAAATAGGCACATCTGCATTCTGACTAGAAAACCATTAAATCATCATGTTTTTATTGTTGTGGAGAGATTTAGGTATTCATCATACCTTATTTTATTTATATATATATACACTCAAGATTACGTTTTAATTGCAAATTGATTGTAACTTTCCATCTCCAGTATGCAAAATATTTAAGTCAACGTTTTCTCTCCGTAGACTATCAGAATATTCCATGATGTTTCCCATTTGAAAATAAAGTAATTCTCAATTTAAAAATAAAAAGTCTCAGCAAATATGTGAAAGATTTTGTTTAATTAGTACTTTTTTAATGACTTATAATAAAATACACTAAATGCTTCTATGTAATTAAAAGCCAAATAAACAGGGACGAATTTTTTAAGAATCTCATAAACTTATTATTAATAAGAGGGGGGAAATGAAGGCATAAATTAAATTGACATAAGAAAAACATATCTAAGGGAAAACTTTCCAAGCAATCCTTTTAATAATCCTTTTAATTGGGCAGTGATAGAAACTGCCCAGTCTTTACCAAAATCCATGTTTTCCTTTCTGTGTCCTATGACTACTTTACATTTCTTGGCCTCCCTTGAAATTAGGACTGGCCATATGACTGAGGTCTAGCCAGCAGAGTATGAGCAGACATGACGCACACCAATTTCGAAGAGGCTTTTTAAGAAATAAATGTGCCTTTTCCATGCCTCCTTTCGCTTCCCACTGGCTGGATACAGAGGAAAATGAAAGCCCAGGACACAGCAGAGCCACCAGTTGGAAAGATTCTGGGTCACTGAGTCACTTCACAGGAAAGAGACAACCAGATGTATTTGCCTTGGAATGTTAACATAAGTGAGAAGAATAACTTCTATTGTATTTGAGCCATTACACATTTTAGAGTCCACTTGTTACTACAAACAATCGAAACCAAAACAAATATTGGGACCTTCCAGGGGGTTCTGTGAGAATGGATGTTTACAGTATGTTAGGTTGGCTTAGCAGCCAAGCAGCTAGCTGTGGGGAATAGCTACAGCAGACAGAAAGCTGTAACCCGTATCCTGGGGGAGCAAAACACGAGATGAAACAGTTGTGTGTTGTGCTAAGAAGGGGGTCGGTGTGACTAGGAACCTGTAGTTCAGGAGAAATGAACGGAAAGAGCCAGAATAACAGTGTATTCGAGATGGTTTCTGCTGAAAAATATAAATAAACCCGGGCAGAAAATCAATGGTTTTCTTGCAAAGACCAAAGGGAATGGAGAGAGCCCCAAGATTAAGTGCCTTAGGGGCTGGAAAAGTCTCCTGCTTCTGAACCCCACATATTAAGACCCCAAAAGAGGTCTTCAGGAAGAAAGACTCATCAAGACTGCACAGCTAAACAAAGGGACTCACCATATGGCAAAGATCAGAATCTATTTAAAATGTTGCCTCAAAAAAATAAAATAAAATAAAATAAAATAAAGTGTTGCCTCTTGGGGCACTGCGTGGTACAGTCGGCCAAGTGACCCACTCTTGGTTTCGACTCAGGTCATGATGTCAGGGTCGTGGGATTGAGTCCCGCACCGAGCTCTGTGCTCAGCATGGAGCCTACTTCTCACTCTCTCTCTCCCTAAAATAAAGAAAATCTTTATAAGTAAATAGAGTGTTGCCTCTTATTTCAGAGCAATCTCAGGGAAACTTGGATGCTCATGAAGCAAGCTATGAAAGTTGTATAACCCCCAGGAAGGAGACAGTTCTTAGCACCTGCTTCAAATGAAACCACCGCATGTAAACCTTCCCAGAGGTCAGAGCAGAAGGCCATGGAGAATGTGGGAGCTTCTCTCAGAGAAAAGATCCAGAGTAAATCCAAATTCCTCTGCTGGGGCCCCTGGGTGACTTAGTCAGTTAAGTATCTGACTTGATTTTGGCTCAGATCACGATTTCAGGGTTGTGAGATGGAGCCCCACGGGCTCTCCATCTCCCTATGCTCCTCCTCTCTCCATCTTTCCCTCCCCTTCTTCCTTTCTAAACACAAAACAAACTCCTCTGCTAAGAGGGAAGTAGGGGTCCCCCAATTCCCTACTACAAATCCTTGGCTATTAAGTTTCTCATTCTTCCCTTTTTCAAATGAGAACTTTAATTGCACTTAGCAACTTCCTGCTGTACATTGTGTATTTGGTGGAGGTTGGGGAGCAGATAATTTGTCTTTAAAGTCCCAGGTCACTGAGCATGATGTAAAGGAGAGAGCCTCACCAGAGATAACAGGATTTGGAAAACTTTGTAATAACTGGATGGGACTTGAGGTTGTTTTCCTTAGGAAGAATGTAAGCTATATAACAAAATTTCTGTTCTCCTCCTCCTGGACACACACTAGACCACACTTGCCAGCCTTTCTTGCAGATGTTTGTAGCTATGTGACCAAGTTCTAGCCAAATGGAACATGAGTGGGAGAGAGAGACACCTCATTTCTAGGTCAAATGCCTCCTTCAGGGTCTCTTTCCCCATCATTAGCTGGCTACAGATGATGATGAATGTCCAACAGGACAGTGGAGCCCTAATACAAGAAGAGTCTACATCCTGGAATCACGGCTTGGACATCATCTTTCCAACAGCCAATAGTTTCTTCTAAAGACGTGCTACGTGGACAAGAAATAAACTGTGTACTTGAGCTGGTACCAATTTCAGGTCTATTTTGTGCTTTTAGCACCTACCTTAACACTATAGGTGAGTTCATGGTTCCATGGTTTGCTGGCTTCTGAAGCAAATATGGCAGTGCTATAGCCAACAGCACAAAACTGCCATACAGTCTGAGGAAGGACAAGTCTGACACCTGACTTGGGAGGACCAAAACCAAAGAATGAGGTAGGTCCCAGGAACACAGTCTGCCCCCACTCCCTGAAGAAGTTATTTTTAGGAGCGACTCTAAGGCTATAAGAGTAATTCAAAGTACTTGTCTCCCCAATTTGAGCAAGCCAAGAGAAGCGAGTTGAACTGTGAGCCAAGAGATAAAGTGATGGGTTGAAAGCCAGAGAAGCAGCTAAAACCTAGGCATCAACCCTAGAGACAGAAGTGAAGCAATAAGAACGTTAGAAAACTCCAGATTGAGGGGAGGAGGAAATCAAGCAGCAAACAAATCACTCAGCAGAATTAAGGCAAGGTGATGGCCACACTGAATCCTGTCCGGAGACTTTTGGACTTATTTCCATGAATGAGTGAGTTTAAGAAGGGTAGTCTAATGGGTCACTAGGGGAGCCATTTTCTTTAAACCCACGCATTTTTAAAATCTTATGTAACTAGATATGAAGTACAGTGCCAGCAGCTTTACAACCGTAAGGTGGGTAGAGAATTTTTTTTTAAGTGAGATTTGTAAGGGGCACCTGGCTAGTTCAGTTATACAAATCTTGATCTCAGAGTGGTGAGTTCCAGCCCCACATTGGGTAGAGATTACTTTTAAAAAATACAATCTTTTTTTTTTTTTTTAAGTGAGATTTGTGACACTATAAAGGGTTTCTGGGATGTGATGACTGAGTGAACCCGGGTCGTGGGGGTGATCATTGTGAGAGGATGGAATGAAATAGAGTGGTTTTGAGGAGGTGAGTGAGGAATGGGGTCACCCAAGAAAGGAGCCCAGAGAAGAAGCTGAGTCGTTAACAAAAGTCAAATGACATTTGTGGAAAATGTCCATGATTTGGAAACAAAGGGTTGGAACTGAGGAAAGAGGTAAAAACTAGAATGGGTTTGGGGCTTCACGCAAAGCACTGGAATGAGTAACTCACAGGAGCTGAGAGCGGTCGCCACCTCTCACTGGGCTGTGCGTGAGCCCTCCGACGGTACAATGTATTGACCTGTGTCATTCACACCTGCATGGTGGCACAGTATCTAGGCATAACCCACATTAACGAATCTGTTTTCAATCGAGTTTGAGGCCTTGGGAAAGTTTGGGCAAGGAGGGGATTTTTGGTGTTTTGCTTTTTGTCTTTATTTTTGGGTATTTATTTTAATTGCACAGAATCATCCAAAAAAGGTTATGTTTAATGTGCATTATTTACCAAGGCAAGAAAAATATGCAAATACATTTTTGAAACATTTTCATAACACCCGAAATGAAAAGATTTCTTGTTTAACCATGAAATTTGACTTAGGGAACTCCATAGCCTCTGTGACTTCTGCTCGTTCATTAATTCATGAAAACTCCATTTCTGATATAGCTATAATTTTTAATAAAACAATATATTAAGCTAAAACTAAATTGATTTTCTTTATCTTTTTTTAAGTAGGCTCCATGCCCAATGTGAGGCTTGAACTCACGACTCTGAGATCAAGAATTATATGGTGTACTAACTAAGCCAGGTGCCCTAAACTTACTAATTTTAAATAAACTTTATTTTAGAACAATTTTAGATTTACAGAAAAAATAAGATGATAACCCAGAGTTACCATATACTCTGCACCCAGTTTCCTCTAGACACCTTACATTACTCAGACACATTTGTTACAATTAACAAAACAATATTGACGTGTTATTAACTAAATCCATTGCTTCATCAGATTTCATTAGTTTACTTAATGTCCTTTTTTCTGTTTCAGGACATCACATTACACTTAGCTATCCTGTCTCCTTAGGCTCCTCTTGACTGACAGTTTCTCACTTTTCCTTGTTTTTGATGACCTTGACAATTTTGAAGAGTATTTTAGTGAATATTTGGTGAGGTATTTTGTAGAATGTCCCTCAATTGGAATCTGTCTGATGTTTCTCTTATGATTGGACTGAGGTTGTGGACTCTAGGATGGAAGACCACCATAGAGAGAAAATGTCATTTTCAATACATCATATCAAAGATACATACTAGCAACATCAGCTATCACTGTGGACATTGACCTTTGACCACCTGACTGAGGTGGTGTCTGTCAGATTTCTCCACCATAAAGTTACTCTTTTCTCCTTTTGTATTTTGTAGTCTTTGGAAGGAAGTGTCTGTGTGCCCACACTTAAGGAGTTATGCTCTACTTTCTTGAGGGCAGCATATCTAGGTATATTATTTGGAATTCTGCACAGAAGATTTGTCTCCTCTCCCATTTTTTTAAAGATTTTATTCATGAGAGACACACAGAGAGAGGCAGAGACACACAGGCAGGGGGAGAAGCAGGCTCCCTGTGGGGTGTCCAATGCAGGACCCAATCCCAGGACCCCAGGATCACGTCCTGAGCCCAAGGCAGACACTCAACCACTGAACCACCCAACCAACCTCCCATTCTCTTCTATTTATTTATTCAATTACTTATTTAATATCAATAAGGGATTATTGATTTTAAAAATCTGATATCACAAAAATTTTTAAAAGATTGATTGATTTTAGAGAGAGAGAGCAACAGAAGGAGCAAAGGGAGAGGGACAAGGAGGCTCCCCAGCTGAGGGCAAAGCCCCAGGCTGGGCTTGATCTCACAACCCTGAGATCATGACCTGAGCCGATATCAAGAGTCTGCCACTTAACTGATTGAGCTGCCCAGGTGCCCTTCACAGATATTTTATGCTTTGGGTATATAACACTATATTTATTTCATTTTTCAAATTGTTCCAGCTTTGGCGATCAGGACAAAGAGAGGTCGCTTTTGGCGACCCTTTCATTTGGCTCCTGTGTCCTTTTGACATATCCCTGTCATTGTGAGTAGATTATTAGTTTTGCTTTGCTTTTTCCTAGAAGTTTATAGTTTTGCATTTTATATTTATGCCTAGAATCTGTTTTGAAGGGAAAAATGGAAAGATATAAAGCTCTGTGTCGAGGCTTATTTTTTGCATGTGGGTGTACAATTATTCCACAACTACTTCTTTTCTCTATTGAATTGCCTTTACTCCTTTGCCAAAGATGAGTTGACTATAGTATATAGGCTTTTTTTTTTTTTTTTGGTTAAAGAGAGAGAGAGGGAGCGAGTATACACAGTGGGGAAGGACAGAGGGTGAGGAAAAGAGAGAGAATCTCAAGCAGGCTCCATGTGTTGATGCCATCCCATCATGGGGCTCATCTGATCCTATCGCGGGGCTCAATTTCATAACCTGATTCCATCACAGGGCTCAATCTCATGACCTGAGATCATGACCTGAGCCAAAATTAAGAGTTGGGTACTTATCTGATTGAGCCCCCAGGTCCCCCTAGTTTGTTGCAATTTTGACTGGGATTGGGTTGAATCTATAGATCAACTGGGAAAGAATTGACATCTTAATAATAGTCTTTAATCCAAGAAGCAATATATCTCTTCATTTACTTAAACCTGTGGGTGATGTCTTCATCTGAGTTGTGCAGCTTTCTAAATATAGATCCCATACCTACTATGTTTATAACCTCATATTTCTCTAGTGCTATTGTAAATGGTAATGGTAGCTTTTTAAATTTCAAGTTTCAGGAGATCCCTGGGTGGCTCAGTGGTTTGGCACCTGCCTTTGGCCCAGGGCACAATCCTGGAGTCCCAGGATCGAGTTCTGCATCGGGCTCCCTACATGGAGCCTGCTTCTCCCTCTGCCTGTGTCTCTGCCTCTCTCTCCCTCTCTCTCTCTATCATGAATAAATAAATAAATAAATCTTTAAAAAATAATAATAATAACTTTTTAAAAAATAAAATAAAGTTCAAGTTTCAGTTGTTCATCACTGGTTTGTCAGAAAGCAATTTACTTGTATATTAATCTTGGTCCTATGACCTTGTGTACTCGCTTATTAGTTTTGAGTTTTTTTGTTGTTATTGTTAATTCTTTGGAATTTTCTACATAGACAATTACATCATCTGCAAACACAGACTATTTTATGTCTTCCTTCCCAATGTATATATTTTATTTCCTTTACTTATTGGACTAGCTAGCACTTCCAGTACTCAACACTGAATAAGAATGCTGACAGAGAACATCATTGCCTCGTCCTAGACTTAGGGGGACGGTATCTAATCTCTCACCATTAAGTATGTTCACTGTATGTTTTTGTAGATGTTCTTTATCAAGTTGAAGTTTTCCTTCGTTTTCAGTTTGTCAAGAGTTGTTATCATGAGTACATGTTGAATGTTGTCAAATGCTTTTCCTCCATCGATTGATAATGATCATACGGTTTTCTTCTTACATTGGTTGCTTTTCTAATGTTGATCCAGCCTTGCATACATGGAACAAATCTCAATTGGTCATGGTGTATAATTTTTGTAATATATCGTTATATTCAATTTGCTAATATTTTGTTGAGGATTTTGACATCTGTTGTGAGAAATACTGGTTTGTAGTTTCCTCTTTGTAATATCCTTATCTGGTTTTGGTATGGGGTTAATGCTGGTCTCATAAATGTTTGGTGAAAGGTATCTGTGAAACTGTCTGGACCTGGCACTCTCTTTTTGAAAGTTATTAATTATTTATTCCATTTTTTAATAGATTAAGGCCTATTTAGATTTAGGCCTATTTATTTCTTTTTTGGATGAATTTTTATACTCTGTGTCTTTCAAAAAATGTGTCCATTTCATCTAAGTTATCTAATTTGTGGGCACAGAGCAGTTAATAATATTCCATTGTTACGTACTTCATGTGTGTAGGAACTGTAGTGATATCCCTTCTTTCATTTCTGATGTTAGTGATTTGTGTCTTCCCTCCCTCCCCACTTTTTTCTCTCCCTCCTTCTTTTCTCTCCCTCTTTCTCTTTCTTTCTCTCTCTCCCTCTTTGATTCCTAAGCTAGCCTAACTAGAAGATTTTCAATTTTACTGAGATTTTCTGAGGCCATCTGTTGCTTTTCGATTTTCTGTATTCATTTCCTATTTTCAATTCCATTGATTTCAGTTAGATTTTTATTATTCTATTCTGTTTGCTTTAGGTTTAAATTGGTCTTTTTTTTTCTAGTCTGTTAAGGTAGAAATTTAAATGATTGGTTTTAGATCCTCTTTATTTTCTAGTATATGCATTTAAATTGGTAAATTTCCCTTTAAGCACTGCTTTCCTGTATCCCACAAATTTTTATAAGTTGTATTTTTCATTTTCATTTAGTTTAAAGCTTTCTTTTCTTTTGAGACATTTCTTTGACCCAGGTGTTATTTAGAAGTATGTTCAATTTCCAAACAAGAAAAGTAATTTATTTTCAGTTTTTTCACCTTTTTTCTTTAAGAATATGAGTGACAAAGTCCAAGCACTACACCTTGGAGCTGAAAGCATAAGTCCTTGGAAAGATTTTTAATCACCTGGACTTATTTTCTCACCTGGAGATATTACTTACTCAACACAGAATTATGAATTTAAGTGACTTGACTCGGGTTATCTAGCATTTACCTAGTAAGTGTTTATGTTGTTTTATTTCTTTATCTATCTTTTCATGCTTAATGAAAGGAAATTTGTGATCTTTAGCAGAATAACTTTGTACGCTTGAGGGACATTATTAAATCAGCAATCTTCAGTCTACATAATACTAATACATTCAATAAATCCTATTTTCCAGCTTTTCCATCCTCTAGATCCTTTTGAACTATCTTAACATCCTCTTAATCTTTGACATCTGAGCTTCTACTTAATTATCTATTGAGGGTAAGGGCTTACTTTATGACTCTACATTTTATACCACTTATCTTACTTTTTATTTTTGAATCACAAAATGACTATGATGATTCAAATTAATTATTTACAGGCTTTTAGGCAAAAGTTATATTTAAACAAAACAGAATTATTTTTAACTACTGAGTAGTAGCATAGTTACTCTCAAACTATGCAATGTGTGTTCACCCAAAGTACTAAATTGAACACCAATAAAAAATAAATTTATATTAAAAAAAAACAAAAACAAAAAAACAAAGTACTTTCACATTTGGTTAACTGAAAGTTATCGTACATGCATGTAGATATTCAGAGAATTTGAAAACAGCGAAAAATATGTTCAACTTCAGTGGACATATGTTTTAAATGAATCCGAAACTGTACCCTAGAATATTTATTAATTATGGATACAAGTGATAGGATTTCAGAATAGATGTGTGAGTATGAGAGAATGTATGTGTGTGTAAAGTCTTCTTATGGACATTTTCATACTTTACAGAGGACTTTAACCATTTATAGTCCAAACCTATACTATAGATTTTGTGATATCAGTTTTTTCTTATTATTTGATAAAAGTAAAATATCAAAACTATTTTTACTTGGACTGATTCATTTAACAAATAATTTTTTTAAAGATTTATTTATTCTAGAGAGAGAGCGAGCACAAGCAGAAGGGGAAGGGAGAGGGAGAAAGAATCTCAAGCAGACACCACGCTGAAGTTGGAACCCGACTCGGGGCCCCAGGCAGGCCCGATCTCATGATCTGAGTCGAAACCAAGAGTCAGAGGCTTAATTGACTGTGCCTCCCAGGCACCTCAACAAATAGTTGTTAAACATCTACCATGAGTTTAAGACTGTATTCATCTCAGAGATATAAATAAAGGGGCACCTGAGTTGTCAGTTGGCTGAGCATCCAACTCGATTTCAGATCAGGTCATGATCTCAGAGTCCTGGAATTGAGCCCTATGTTGGGCTCCACACTCAGAGCAGAGTCTGCTTGAGATTTTCTCCTTCTCCCTCTGCCCCTCCCCCCACTTGCTCACATGCCATCTATCTCTCTCATGAATAAATAAAATCTTTAAATACATACATACATACAGAAAATATATGGTTCTTTCCCAAATGAAGTCTGTTGGAAACTGACCTGAAAACCACACAAGGCAAATAATTGTTAAAGATGCAATTATAGAAGCCTATAAATGGTGCCAAGGACTCAGACGCTATGGTGGTTGGTTCTTCATTGGGATGAGAGCACATCAGAAAGAATTCAATAAGGATCTAATACATGAATGCGATGTCAAAAAGGAAGTACACATTATCAAGGAAATTGAGATTTAGAAGTAGCCAGTTGAACATAGGCAGCAAATTTAAAACGTATGCAAAGTAAAGAAAATAGAAAAATAAAATTTTATGTACTGCTCCCCCAGATTTAATAGTTAACAATATTTTGTCATTCTTACATCCTCTATATCTTCACTTGTTCCCCACTCCCACTTAGTTTTTATTATTTTTTAGTTTTTAAGATAAATTTCACATACATTGAAATACACAAACGTTAGCTGTGTGATTTTGACTATGGAGGCACCTTAACAACCTCCATCTCTATCACAACATAGACCATTTCCATCCACCACGAATGTTGTCTTGTATCACTTGTTAGTTGCACCCCGAAGCAACCACTGCTCAATGTTTTCATCTTACATTAATTCTGTTTTTTCTAGAATTTCAAATAAATGGAATCATGCAGTACATACTCTGCCTGTCCAGCTCCTTTTGTTCATTATCAGCTCTTTGAGATTCATCTGGGTTGTTGCATGTCTCAGTGATCTGTTCCTTTTTATGGCTGGATAATAATAATATCCCATACTATGGATATACCACAATGTGCATATCCATTCTCCTTGTTCCAGTTTCCCGTTGTGCATAAAAGAGCACTACAAACTAAGTGGCTTTGAAAACTGTGTGAATTTGCTCACGAGTCTGCATTTTGTGAGTGGCATGGAAAGGACAGCTGCTTCCTAGTCTACATGGCATCGACTGGGGGGACTCAAAGGCTGCAGGTCACTTGATGGCTAGAGGCTAGAATCATCTGAAGACTCATCCACATGCCTGGTGGTTGGTGCTGTCAGCTGGGACCTCAGCTGGGGCCTGGGCTTCCGGACAGCCTGGCAGCTGGGCTCCAAATCAAGCACTGTGAGAGAATATGGCAGAGGTGTATGGCATTCTTATGAGCTGGCCTCAGCAGCCACGGAGCTTCACTTTCTTCCTACTCCTGGCCATCATTCATAAAGGTCTATTTAGGTTCCTTCCTTTAGATGTAAGCCCAAGCTTACCGCCGAGGAGTTTTACCAGACTACTTGCTGCCTACCCAACCACGGTTATGGGTCCAGTGGCCTCTTTTCATTGTGTACCATCTTTCTTCCTTTTAGTCCAGGCGGTGTAATTTTTTTTCAACTTTGTGGGCTCTTTATGTATTAATTTCCAATCCATGCCATTTAGGGAAAAGCCACACCACAAATATCTTTAGAAAAGCCCTTCTCTATTTAGGCACCTCTGTGGTCTATAAGACAACACCCAAGGATCTTGAAAAGATCTTGTTATCTATTTGAAAAGATTTCTAAAACACCATCTTAAGTATGTCCGAGGTCTTTTTTTTTTTTTTTTTTTTTTTTAAGATTTTGTTTATTTATTTGAGAGAAAACCTGAGAGGGGAGTGGGGAGAAGAGTCAGAGGAAGAGAATCTCAAGCAGACTCTCGGCCGAGCACAGAGCCCAGCTGAGCCACCCAGGTGCCCACTATGTCCGAGGTCTTAACAAAGATTGCCAGTGTGTTATGCCCTTGGCTTCATATTTAGACCACATTTTTTGCAGCACCACTAATTTGCCCAGAAGCTGTTTCTTAATTTGAGCATCATTCACCATCTGGAGAGGCTGAAAATGAGAAACAGTTTAATTTTCGTACCCAGCAATTCCTAGCTCCTTATAAATTTACTGTTCTTTCTTTTATTTCTTTTCTAATGCAGAGCCAGTGAGAAGTCAGCTGGCACCTCCAATACTCTGTCTGCAAATCTCCCTAACCAGATTATTGACTGCCTTAGGTACATTTCCTAGTTTTCCATATTACAGCAGGTGACCTTAGGCACAACTCTCCACCGTTGCAAAATGAAGGTCTTTCTCCTCCCACCCCCACCCCCACTTCCAATAACACATTCCTCAATTTCTTTTCAGCCCCTGCTGACAGCCTTAGAGTCCTTTAGGTCCCTGCAAATCCCCTCCTCAAGACCCTTCCAGCTTCTGCGTACTTCCCAGTCCCAAAACCAATGCTACACATTTCAGGCTTTGTTTCAGCAACTCTGTACCCCCAGGTGCCAAAATCTGTTCCAAATCTCCATTGCTGAGTAACAAACCACCCCACACTTAGCAGCGTAAAAGAACAACAATCATTTATTTTGCTCATGAATTTGCCATTTGGGCACAGCTTAGCAGAGACACCTCATCTCTGCTCCACACAGTGTCAGCTGAGCTAATCACGAGCTGGAAATGGTTCAATAGGTGGGGGCTGAAATCATCCAAGGGCTCATTCACATGCCTGGTAGTTAATAATGGGCTGTCAGCTACGCTCACTGGTTTTCAGTGGCATGGTAGCTGGGTTCCAAGTGCGAGGATCCCGAGAAACCAAGGCGGAAGTGTGTGGCCTTTGTATGACCTAGCCTTGGAAGTCACAGAGTGTCATTTCCTCCATTCTCTGTCGATTAACACAGTGATAAAGGTCTATCCAGGTATAAATAGGATGTGGCAGATGTGATAGAAGGTGGCAACCATCTCTGGGAAATAAAATCTGCTCCCTACTGTTAAGGGATATGACTTAGCTTTAACCTACAGTTTGAATTTGTATCGTATTCACAATTCTAGATACCAAGTAGTATTTTTAGGGATTTCCCTAGGGTTGAGCCCATTTTCAAGGAACTATAATTGACGTACTTTGAGGATTGCAGGGGAGGCCTGCAAATTCCAAAAGAGTTTTTAAAATGTTTTTGAACAAAGGCATCAAATTGGAAAAACTAGTTTGGACCTATATATAATTCGAACACAATCTTTTAAAATACATTGTTTATATGTGTAATTGAATGCACTCTCTATGTTGACTATCAGTTACAAAGGTTAGATTGTCACCATCAAGAAAAGGATTAAATTTTGCTGCCAAGGGGCAGACGAATTTCTGCTAATTTCAGACTAACGCTCCAACATCTGCCAATACTTAATGAGAATTTCAGTATTGTTAATTATTAGCATGCTTGGTTTTTCTTCCCTACTAGCACATTTCTGTGAAAAATATCAATTACTGTGTACTTTCTGTGAATATAACCCAAGAGTATATAACAATTTTATTGTATGCTTAATTCTTCTAAAAGATAGCCTTTTAAAGTTGGTTGTAGGATCTCTTTCGGTAAACTCTGTATCCAAAGGAGAACATACTGGCACAGACTTTTAGGGAAATCCCTAGGAAGTATTTAATATATAAACCTTTCTGCTATATTTGAGACACCCAACTGCATGGAGAATATTCTATAGGTCCAGGGAAGATGCTTCCTCTCTTGTAAACTTCTAAGTATGAATAAACCAACAATTCTGAGTATATACATTCTTGTTACCCCTCTGCCATTTATATAAGGGAGAAAGCCAAGAAAAAATGACCATATGGAAATATCAGTTGTGATTGTTTAGTCTTATTAGTCGGGACCAGCCGGAGAAGAAGAACATCACTTATTAAGAGAGTGACAACTCAAAGTTGATTAGTAAAAGATAAGTTACACATTCATGAAAAATTAGCAGGTTCTACCGAAGTGCTTTTCTGTATATACTTGCTTTATAGGTAAAACATTTTAAATCATGTTGGTCATAGTTACAAGTTCAACTTTAAGACATATTTTATTTTTTTAAAGATTTTATTTATTTATGCATGAGAGACACAGAGAGAGAGAGAGAGAGAGGCAGAGACAAAGGCAAAGGGAGGGAAGCAGGCTCCATGCAGGGAGCCCGATGTGGGACTCGATCCCAGGACTCCAGGATCACGCCCTGGGCCTAAGGCAGGAGCTAAACCACCCGGAGATCCCCTTAAGACATATTTTAAAAGAAAGTTTCATATTTACATGTTGGATAAGCACGCCTAGAATGGGACTGTAGTCATTCAGTTGGGACCATATAACTAAGATCTTCCTGCCACTTACTGTTGCTCCACCTTAACTGCTGAAGGAAGGAAACACATGACCTTTGAGTATCAGACTTACAAAATTATTACAGAAAGGTTCATGGTTATTGTTTCAGAAGAGAGTTTAAGTATGGTTTTAGAGAAAAATGGACAGAGATTCTACTCCTGTTTACATGGTCTGAGCCATCCTTAGGAGGATTGCTGCAGCTCCTCAGCTTTCTCTCCTAGCTTTAACCACTAACCTATTTTTTCAAAGTCATGTGGTCTTCTTTTGATTGATTCTTCATTTCACCCTCCTTTGCTATTGAGAATACTTTCCAAATAACCTTCTTCAGTACTGTACAGATTATCGGTTGGCTATAGGAAATCTTAAAAGGTGAAAATGAATTTGATTATTCGTCTTACTTTAAAGAGTTTTCAAAAAAAAAAAAAAAGTTTTCATCTTTATTTCTTGAAAACCAGTAGTGGATGGTTGTCCTTGCCTTTCATGGCCACTACAGACATAATCACTTTGCTCCTAGTCAAATTCCTTCTGATTCTTTCCTTGATTTTGATTCTGTTCTACATGGGTCTCTCATTGACAGCAATAGAGTGAAATGTCTTGACAGGCATTTGAGAAGTTATGTAGGGCAGGGAGGGACAGGGAAAAGACCCAGGCTCTTCAATTCAATTCTTAATATCAATGGCTCTCAAATGTTCACATGCTTAAGAAGCACCTGGGGAGGGAGGAGTGTTAAAAATACAGACTGACATGGGCAGCCCAGGTGGCCCAGCGGTTTAGCACCACCTTCGGCCCAGGGCGTGATCCTGGAGACTGGGGATCAAGTCCCGCATCAGGATCCCTACATGGAGCCTGCTTCTCCCTCTGCCTGTGTCTCTGCCTCTCTCTCTCTCTCTCTCTCTCTGTCTCATGAATAAATAAATAAAATCTTAAAAAAAAAATACAGACTTACAGGCCTCATCCTAATGGATGCATTCTGAGCCCACCCCCCCTCCCCCCCAAGATGAATTAGATTTACCTCTAGGACCAACTGAGTAACTCTTGACCAGATCCATATACTGGTCCCTCTCAACTTGGTAGAATCACCACCCTTCTTGGTTCCATCCTCTGAAAACACTTAGGATGTTTCTTCTGAAGTAGCAGGTACCTAGAGCTAAATCCTGACCAAACCCATAAAAACTTCAGGTGCGGAATCTACTCTCAAGCATCTTCAGGCTTGCAATCAAAGTGTGGTCTTTGGAGGTCTAAAAAATGTTAGCTGGCAAGCCAACTAGCCAGCCCAGATTCAAGGGGAGTGATATTCGACTCTACCCCTTAATAGAAGGCAAAGCAGAGACTCTGCAGCTGACTTTGTTTTAAAGAGATCTACTTTTTTTTTTTTTAAGATTTTATTTATTTATTTGAGAGAGAGAGTGAGAGAGAACACAAGCAGGAGAGAGGAGCAGGCTCCTCCCTGAGCAGGGAGCTGATGTGAGGCTTGATCCCAGGACCCTGGGATCATGACCTGAGCCCAAGACAGATGCTTAACTGAGTGACCCACCCACGTGCCCCAAAGAGATCTACTTTTATAATATGATTTTGTTACTTGGGACATGAACATGTTTCTATATTGCAACACCAGGCAATAGGACATATGGTGGGAGCAAACAGAAAGTGAAATGGTGAATCAATATAATTAAGAAGAAACTCAAAAACCATCAGATTGATGAAGTTGATGTGGTTACTTCGTATTCAGATTTCTTTGACTTTGCAAAATTTCTTTCAAATATATTTAGACACAAGGTGTCAGCACAGCCTTGAGCTCAATTAATTCTCATCAAAATAACCAGATAATTAGGGATGGAAAATTTGATCTAAAGATGGCAACATAGCTTAGTTTCTCTATTTTGTGTTAGGCATTCTGCTTAGTTAGTACCAATGACTTTTAAATGCTATGATATGAACTCAAAAGGGTGCTCAAAAATAATATTAAGATAAAGCACAGAACCACAGGAAAGCAATAAAATTTATCCAACTGGATAGCATAAGTCATATGTATTTTACAGAAACAATTTATATGGTAATAAATCCCTAATATGATTATAAACAATGTGTGAAGTTTACTGTTGTTTGTTTTGTGCCTAATTAGAAGTCATGTGTCTCAGACTATTGATAATAGAAAGCTATTTTGTAGCTTTGTTCATTGCTAACATGTACCTGCTCAGGCTCAAGCAGAATTGGAGCAACTGTTTCGAATAGTTAAGTTAAAGAATATATTTTTCTAGATTCCCATTTATTATAACAGGAATTTATTTGTATCCCTCCATTGACCAACAGAATCTTACCCCACCCAAAATGCTTAGCAATAAAGCAGGGCAATTACCTACTGATAAAAGGGTCAATTCAACAGCAACCACAAAAAATAACAATCCTAAATGTGTATGCACTACTAGCTGAATCTTTCCATTCATCTTCAGTTATTAAGATAAACTTGCTGGATCACAGTATGCACATTTTAAACCTTCTGATAAATCATATTATATAGCACTCCAGAAAGGTTGTACCAATTTTTACTCCTAGCCAGAAATATATGAAAAACACCTGTCTCTTTATTTTCACCAAAAACAAATGATCATTTCACCTAAAATAGATTTTTTTTAAAAAAAATATTTTATTTATTTACTCAAGAGAGAGACAGCATGAGGGGGAAAGGGAAAAGCAGAGGGAGAGGGAGAAGCAGACTCCCCACTAAGGGGGAGCCCGGCCAGGGGCTAATGCAGGACTCGATCCCAGCACCCCAGGATCATGACCCTTATAAGCCAAAGGCAGGCAGATGCTCAACCAACTGAGCCACCCAGGCGCCCCTAAAATAGATTTTGAATATGTTTTTATTACTTTCAATTTCTCCTAGTAATACCAACTATAAAAGCATATGGATTTTCAAAAAAGTAAGGATTCTTATATCTGCTTTCAAAAACAACGAGAATGATGTTATATGTATGTAACTTTTGTGCTTCAAAAGTGCTCCAGTGGTTCAAAATTACTCTTTAAAATTTGATGTGAGGGGCACCTGGGTGGCTCAGTCGGTTAAGCATCTGCCTTCAGCTCAGGTCAGGATCTCGGGGTCCAGGGTCTTTTAAATGTTTTCTCTCTCTCTCAAATAAATAAAATCTTTAAAAATTTTTGATATGAAATGGTCATCACTTCTCGACCTTTTGGGTAAAATCAAGTGTAATATGGGATCCCTGGGTGGCGCAGCGGTTTGGCGCCTGCCTTTGGCCCAGGGCGCGATCCTGGAGACCCGGGATCGAATCCCACGTTGGGCTCCCGGTGCATGGAGCCTGCTTCTCCCTCTGCCCGTGTCTCTGCCTCTCTCTCTCTGTGTGTGTGTGTGTGACTATCATAAAAAAAAAAAAATCAAGTGTAATATGAAATGGTCATTTCAAACAAACTGTGTGTGTATGTGTGTGTATATGTGAAAGAGAGAGCACACAAGGTAAGTGAATTCTCTCCTCCTAGCTTATGTATAAATTGTCACATCATTTTATAATGATGAAATTAGATGCTTTGCCTGATAGATTGAGTCTCTTCTTAAGGTCAGGGATTTTGGTTTCCATGTTTTTGAGTTATCTCGAAATTAAAGTCTGATATAGTAACCACTCAATAAATGTTTGGTGAAGGAGGACTAGAATGAAGGGAAAACGTGAGGGAAGGACATGTAAATTTCAACTTAGTCCTTATCCAAAATATCACAATTTCAATTAGCTTAACCCAGTTAAAAGAAGTTAACTGTATTTTTTAATTATTAATTTGTTGGCTTCTAAATCAGTCAACTAAAAAAAATGCATAGAATGTATTACATTCTAGAGTCTATCTGGAGCCAATCAGAAAATTCTCTCGTTTAAATTTTTTATAAACACTAGCTGATAATCTACATTTCACACTAGTGAAAGAGTCTGAACTAGTTGACAATTGTCAGAATGTTATATGTGAACTTCCTAATTATGAATAAAGAATTCATATCCCCTTCTCTTGTGGTTAATTGCAGAATTAGATTTTGTTTTATAAAAATGAGGGTAAATTTTTTATTACAATTAAAATTTTATATTTGTGTGAGACACTTGTGAAAGCTAGTCTAATGAGGTTTCCATTAGTCTGAAACTTCTGTTTAACCAGAACTTTGCTAGGCCTTAATAGCAATGACTCTAAAGTGTGCTTGGTTTTGAAACGCATTCTGAATTATGAGGGACATAATTATATTTAATATAGGTTTATACATCATGTTCAAATAATTTGAAAATTGATGTTTCATGCAATGAAATGATTTTAGAACTATAGGGGCACCTGGGTGGCTTAGTGGTTGAGCATCTCCCTTTGGCTCAGGGCGTGATCCCAGAGTCCTGGAATCAAGTCCCACAACAGGCTCCCCACAGGGAACATGCTTCCCCCTCTGTCCATGTCTCTACCTCTCTCTCTCTCTGTGTCTCTCATGAATAAATAAATAAAATCTTTATTAAAAATTACTATGATTTATTTTAGGGATTATCAGATTCAATCACATCATCATATTCAGGAGAAAGCTGAGGACCCAGATAGACAAAGTCACTTGTCCAAGGCTGCACAGCTAGTTAAGGCCACAGTGTAGCTGGATCCCAAGTCTACTGAACCCTGGTTAATTATTGTATCCATTGATTGGCCAGATTGATTAACTACTTTCTTATATTCACCATAATTCCTTACTGACAGAAGAGAGAGGTTTTTCTGTAATAATATGTAAAAGAATGATAGGCCAAATGGCCAAACACATGAAAGAGATCAGATTTCTATGATGAAGAAAAATTAATTTCCTAAAGAAAAACTAATTTCCTAATTAGTTTTTCCCAAGGTCTGACTTTTTTGAAATGGAATCTCTCAAAACTAATTCTTCAGCCTAAGGTCCCCCTTATCTTTTTTATAACTCTAGTTTTGGCCCAAACCTAAGCATCCGGAACCCACTTGTTAGCTGACACTGAAGCATGATAAGAATTAACAAGAAGTAACTCATGATAAAAATTAACAAGAAGTAACTTCTCCCCCTTAATGACCAAGCTGAGCATCTTTATCTCATTAATATCTGACTGTAAAATCCCTTGACACCTGAAAAGACTAGCAATTTATTTATAAGGATATGGAACCTGATTATGAAGCTTTCTGCTGGCAGAGATTTCTCAAAGATTTATCTTTCTCCTGCAGTAAATATCATATTTTTAATTATTCATAATGTTTCTCTTGTTTTACCACAAGCTTCCTCAGAGGACAGAAGTGCATTAAGTCTCTTCTGTTACTTTAAGAATGTGAAGTATGAATAGAGTATATATATATATACACACACACATATATATAATAATGGAACTTCTAATTTTATATATATATATTAGAATTTCATTGTTACATTCTGGGCAAACAAAATTAAACATGATCTGCAAAAGGTATAAAGTGATACAACAGACTTTATGTTGCATGTGCACTAGAACACTTAAATGAAAAATGCTCATCATTGAAGTGGAAACTGAAAAGATTTCATATTCCTAACAGCTATATTAGGGAGGTAAAAATGTGAGCATGCCTATAAATATAACCAGAAAAGCTTTATTGAGATTTATGCTAAGGAGATACTCAGCAATTGTGAACATCTTCTATACAAGCTCAGTTTGGTAACCTTCCCTTTCTCAGGATGAATACTTAATAATAGTGAAAAAAAGAGATACTGTCTCCATATTGTAAGGTTACCTGGAACGGATGGGTTACTTACTATCTTATAAATGCTAGAGCTGAAAGTAGTCCTATGGGCTTTTCTTTCAGGCTCATTAAAGAATAATTTCAGAATATATACAATGGAATCTGTCATCTTCAGTGTACAGTGAACGGTCCTGTGAGTTATGACACACTCACATAAGCACCACTACAATCAAGATACAGAGCAGCTCCTTCCTTTCAAAAGTGTCCTCATGTTTATTTTTTTTAAAGATTTTATTTATTCATTCATGGGAGACACAGAGAGAGAGGCAGAGACATAGGCAGAGGGAGAAACTGGCTTCCCATGGGGAGCCCCATGCGGGACCTAATCCCAGGACCCCGGGATCACCACCTGAGTCGAAGGCAGATGCTCAACCACTGAGCCACCCCAGGTGCCTCCTCATGTTTCTTTATATTCAGTCTCTCCCCTACTTTCAAACCCCCTGTGCTACCAATCTTTTTTCTGTGGTTTTGCCTTCTTCAGAATGTCACATAAATGGAATTGTACGGTACTTAACCTTCAGAGTCTTCTTCTTTGGTTTTGTGTAATGCATTGGAGAGTTATCCATGCTGTTGTGTCTCTCACTGGTGTGTTCCTTTTTATTGCTGGGTAGTGTTCCATTGTGTGCATGTACTGGTTTCACTCACCAGCTGATGGGCATTCCCCCACATCCAGTGTTGACTAATTATAAATAAAATAACTATAAGCATTTATAATTTCTTGTATGTGAACATTAGTTTTTATTGCTTTTGGGTAAATACCTCGGGGGGGATTTCTGGATCATATACGATAACTATATGTTCAACTTTATTAGAAACCACCAAATGTGGATAGGCCTGGTGGCCTAGCAGTTTAGTGCCACCTTCAGCCCAGGGCTTGATCCTAGAGTCCCAGGATCGAGTCCCACGTCGGGTTCCCTGCATGGAGTCTGCTTCTCCCTCTGCCTGTGTCTCTGCCTCTCTCTCTCTCTCTCTTGTGTGTGTGTGTCTTTCATGAATAAATAAATAAAATCTTAAAAAAAAAAAGGAAACCACCAAATGTTTTTTAAAGGGTCTGTCATATTTTGCATTGCCACCAACAAGGTCAACTTGCTTTGTGTTCTTGCCAACACTTGATATTAAAAGGTGTTTTGGGGGCACCTGGGTGGCTCAGTCAGTTGAGCGACCGACTCCTGGTTTCAGCTCAGGTCATGATCTCAGGGTCCTGAATTCGAGCCCCACGACAGGCTCTGTGCTGAGCATGGAGGCTGCTTGGGATTCTCTCTCCCTCCTCCCCTTCGGCCCCTCTCTGTATCCCCCCACACACCAAAAGAAAAAGGGTATTTCTGTTTTGCTTGTTAATGCTACCCATTCTAATAGATACATAGTGATAATGCGTTGTGATTCTAATTTGCATTTCCCTAAGGACTAATGTTGTTAAGCATCTTTTAATGTGTTTATTTGCCATCTGCATATGTTCTTTGATGTGATATCTTGATGCCTGTTCATATTTTTTGCCCATTTTTTAGGTTATTTATTTCTTTATTACTGAGGGTGTTTTTAGTTCTTTATATACATCATGTGGTCATGTGGTCACCATCCTTCAGAAGAAATGTGTTTTGTAAATATTTTATTCTAATCCTTGGCTTTCTTGCCATTCTCTTAACAGTGTTTTTGAAGAACAGAGGTATTCAGTTTTTGTTTGGTTTGGTTTTTGTAGGTTTCTTACATCTGGGTGTCCAACTGTTTAAGCACCATTTCTTGAAAAGACTGTCTTTTCTCCACTGAGTTGCCTTTCCACCTTCGTCAAATACCAATTGCCCGCATAAAAGCAGGTGTATTTTTGGACTCTCTGTTTGGTTCTATTGATCTGTATGTCCTTTCTTTCACCAAATAACACACTGTCTCAGTTGCTATAATCTTTTTTTTTCTTTTTTAGTTTTTATTTAAATTCCAGTTGGTTAATATACAGTGTAATATTAGTTTCAGGTATAAAATTTAGTGACTCAACACTTCCATACATCATTCGGTGCTCATCACAGCATATGCCCTCCTTAATCTGCCTCACCCGAACTTCATAGTAAGTTTTGCAATCAAGTAGCATGAGTTCTCCAATGTTGTTCTTGTGTTAGTCAATAGACAGTAATGAGAAATAGGAGTACAATGGGGAACACATGAACAATCCGTAAACATTCAAATTTAAATTTTAAAACTTTGTGAAGGCCAATAATCGATGCCTGCAGGCTGAATTCAATCCGTGGGCCACCATTGTGTCCGGAGGGAGAAGTCTTTTTGGTGGATGACTTGTAGAGTACTAGCCCTTCTAGAAGTCTTCTTTAGCCTTCACGGTAAGCCGGACTTGATCTCAGCATCATATGCCAACTTAACCAAAATAGAAAGGAACTGTGTGGCACGAATAGCCTGGGCCCATTTTCAGTGAGGGCCTCAGGCACTCTGCAAAGCATCGGTAAAGAATGAAATCAGAGTTCCCTACAGTGAGAGTCCACCATCTCTCCAACTTTATGTCTCTCCCTAGCTTACTGATGGTTGAAATTCCTTTAATTGAGAGAAAAGTCTTTAAATCCACATTCAGAGATGCAAATAAAATACAAGTTGCTGTTTCTTAAAAAGTCAAACACAAACTTACCATATGAGCCAGTGATTCCACTCCCAGAGAAATGAAAGATTTGTCCACATAAAAATGAACACATGAATATCCATAGCAGCATGATTCACAAAAGCCAAGAAATGGACACAACTCCAAGTTTCCACCAACCAGTGAGGAGACAAACAAAATGGAGTACATCCACACAATGAAATACTGTTCATCAAGAAAAAAGGATGAATTTGACACATCTCAAAAATGTCACACGAAGCGAAGAAAGCTAGACACAGAAGATCACATCAGGTATGCTTTCATTTATATGAAGTATCTTGAAACATCAAATCTATAGAAACAGAAAGTAGATTAGTGGTTGTCTGAAGTTGAGGGTGTCTACAAGTCTATATTATATATAGATATGAGAGAATTTTAGAGGTGACAAAAATCTTCTAAAACTGGATTACAAGTATGGCTGCAGGGCTCCAAAATTTCTGAAAATTGGACACTTGAAATGGGCAAATTTTACAATATGTAGATTATATCTCAATGAAGCTAAAAAATATTTAAGTGCCTGACTGAGGTAACAGTTTAGTATGAATGAGGTTCAAGCACAGGTCTTCCTTTACTTACAATGGGGTTGTATCCCAATCAGCTCACCACGAGGTAAAAATATCAGTAGTGGAAAACACATCTAATACATCTAGCCTACTGAACATCTCAGCTCAGTCTAGCCTACCTTCAACGTGCTCAGGGCACTTACGTTAGCCTGCCCTTGGGCAAAATCATCTGACACAAAGCCTGTTGTATAATAAAGTGTTCACTCTCTCGTGTAATTTAATGAACCCCAAACACTGCCATACAGAACCGTTGTAAGTGTGTTGGTTGTTAACCCTTGGAATCATGAAGCTGACTGGGCGCCGTGGCTCACTGCTGCTGCCCAGCATCACACGAGAGGAATGTGCAGCCTAACACTAGCTGGGAAAAGAGCAAATTTCAAAACTTGACATATGGTTTCTACTGAATTCATATAGCCTGTACAATACCATAAAGTTGAAAAATCGTAGGTCAAACCAACCTAAGTCGGGACTCTCTGTACACTGCAATTACTCAAACTCTGAACTAATACAGATGGTTAATTACAGAGCTTACCCTCTTTGATTTGGGAGGAGGAGGAAGGTAGCAGAAAGGCTCTGAGTGAGGGGAGGAAAGAAGAAGAGGGCTGCCAGAGAGGCAGTTCTGGGGAAGGAGTAAGAGTGTGGACATCTACATCTTGACTCCTGTCCTGGCTCTACCACTCACTGACAAGCATCGTGGGCAAGGTATTACCTTCTTTAAATCTCCGTACTCCCTCCGTGAAATGCTGCCTCTTATAGGGGGCTACTGCAGAAAAAAAAAAACTCACAATGAGATAATCCGTGTAAAGTGCTTAGCAGAGTCCATTTGAAAAGCTTTAAATATTACCTATTATAATTATTAAAATAACATTTTGTGAACAGAAGACAAAATTGCAAGGTGCCACGAATTTGGTGATGGTATGCCTTATTTACTCTCAACTGGGAAGAGGTGGACCTTTGTCCTTTGTAAGGGGAAGTGCAAGCCTGGATAGTCTGTCTCCTTGCCCCATCTGTGGCTGCCCTGGGGTTTCTGTGACCTCACGGGCATGTGTCACCTTTAAGGAGGCACAGGAGTAGGGTTGCTGGGTCTTTTCTCAGGGATCTAGTAGTATCTCCACCCTAGTCTTCTACCTCCCGAATCTTCCTCCTTCTTCCACTCCATCCTTCACCCTTCATTTGTCTCCAGGCAAGGAGACACTGCTTTATTTCCCAGTCCACATTCTCTTATGCCAAACTTTATGTTTGGGTGTCCAAGCTTTGATTTTGATAAATGAAGAGAAGTCTTAATAATGTCTCAACCAAGTCTGGCTTTTAAGACTTTTCTCTCATTCAAGATGCAAAAACCAACCAACCAAACACAAAAACCTGACAGTCAGAACTGAGCAGTAAGTTTGTTTTTCTAGCTAGTATCTGCTCTCCCTCTAAAGCAATGAAATATTGACTCGGAGAATAAAGATATCACTCACTAAGCACACTTTTAAGAGAAATTTAGAAGTATGTTGGTTTAAAGTTTTCGAAATTGCGTAAAGAAAAAGCCATTTTAAAGAAAAAGAATTAAGGAATTTAAAATTACTTGAGATTATTGGTAGAGTGAGGAGAAGCAGACCTCATACACTGTTTTTACATGTTGCTGGGGACTGTGTACATTTACCGCTGAGTGATTCTAAGGGTCCAAGTGGAGGTATGCTACCTTATGTAACCTGCTCCCCTCTGCTCATCTCTCTCTGACTCTTCCTCTCTTCCTCTGAAATCTGAGAGGAGTGACAATAAATAGAAATCTCCAAACATGGGAAATATTGAGAAAGAAATTAATGAGCCAATTTTCTTTTTTATAAATAATTTTTAAAATATTTTATCTAAATTCAATTTGCCAACATAACCCAGTGTCTTTTATAAATTATTTAAATAGCAAACTTATTTAGGTACATCAGGGGAGTAACTTTCTGTTTCCAACTATTATCTTCTGAGATTTGAAAGATTTAACTAGTCCATCCATATCAAGAAGCATGTTATCGTGAAATATATAAATTCTTTTTTATTTTGGCCATTCAGTGAATTTCTAATTTCCCATAAATGTTGATGCTTGAGGTCCTCAGTGTCTATATTCTATATTCATTCATATATATTCTATGTTCATATTTTGATTCAAGTCTTCTATTCTCAGTAGTAAGCTTTGCTTCTGGAAGATATAGCACTTCCATCTAATTCAACCCCACAAGCCAAATGGGAGAAATGATTTCCTATCCCCTATCTCTTATAATAAAACCGTAAGAAGCAAAAGAGATTGCTGATCAAACACAACACAGTGAACACATATGTACCTCTAGTTCCTTCCAGGGCCTCACAACATGAAATAGAGTTCCTAAAAGACACAAATCAGGAAATGCAAGGAGGAGAAAAGAGGAGACAGTGTAACCTGTTAGAATTTAGAAAGTGAATAGATGAGTGTAAAATCCTTCCTAGCTAAGAGAAACTAAAACTTTTAAACCAGCACAAAGCAAAGTAGGGTAACCCAGGAGCAAGACCATCAACTGTACAGAACCCCAGGGTAGCCTAGAAATTACGGGTGTTACAGACCTCAAAGAGCTGGTCAGGGAGACCTTACAAAGGAAGGATAGAGTAAATCTGTATAGGAAGTGGTTAGAACTCACAGATCCCCTCCTCCACCCCACAGAGTGACTACCTCTTCCCATCCCGGTGGAAGACTTGGGGGTTTGCTCTGGGAAGAAGCTCCATCAAGTGGCTCTGGACAAAGGATATCAGGAAGCCATGGGGAGGGATACACCCTAATGATCAAAGTCTACATATGAAAGGTGAGAATTTCATTGCTTTTCTGTAACTTGGCTCCCTAGAATCCTGGCATCCAGGCTGATTCACCCTCCCATACACACCCTCACCTCTGAACAGAAGACTGAAAGATTCTCCTCTGGGAAAATTGACCAACTCAAGAGCCTCCCGTATACTGACTGCTGGGGGAACTTATAACATTGTCCAACCCTGCCACCCTGTAATGAAAGCCACCATTCCAGAGGCATCACCCCCACCCCACCATTCACAAGAAGGCTTCCATACAGTTTCTTAGTGCCTCGCTCTTAAATACACAATAGCAAAAATACATACGTACATACATACATACATTCATACATACATACACAACAGCAGAGAAAGACTATGGAATAGGGTTGCCTTAATCTTCCGGAAAAAAAAAAAAAAGAAAGGAAAGGAAAACCCAGATGGAAAATGAGAGAGAAAATTTAGAAAACTAGAAGACCGGTATAGAATATCCAACATCCATGCAATAGGAATTCCAGAAGGAATAAGTAGAGAAAATGAAGAGGAGGGTGCCATTATAGAAATAAATCAAAGAAAATATCCTAGAACTCAGTGACATGAGTTTCTAGAGTATTCCTAACACCTTGCCCATTCCGAGACACATCATGAAATTTCAGAATCCCGGTAATAAAAAGAAGATCCTGAAAACTTCCAATTTTTTTTAAATGTCATATACAACAGAATGGGAACCAGCACAACAGTAAACTTCTCAATAATAACAATGGAAAATAGAAATAAATGCAGCAGTATCAAAAATTCTGAAGGAAATTATTTTCAACCCAGAATTCTCTGCCTAACCAAGTGTTCAATCAAATAAGAGGATGGGGCGCCTGGGAGGCTCAGCAGTTGAGCATCTGCCTTTGGCTCAGGGCGCAATCCCGGAGTCCCGGGATCAAGTCCCACATCAGGATCCTTGTATGGAGCCTGCTTCTCCCTCTGCCTGTGTCTCTGCCTCTCTCTCTCTCACTGTCTCTCATGAATAAATACATAAAATATTTTTAAAAAATAAGAGGATAAACAAATTTTCAGATATGTAAAGTATATAGTCAGATGCAGGGAAAGTTTAATATGACAAATTATTAATTAGTAGAAGATGCTTAACATGGTAAAAGAGAACCCGAAAGTATACAGGAATACTAAGTGTAGGGAGCAGTTGCTTCTGGGGCAAGTACCCCAAGACAAGGAAGGAATAAACTTGGAAAAGCCTCCTCTCCCAAAGGCTGAAGTCCAGATCTCCTCATAGAAAGCACAGCTAAAGCCTGTGTCCTCTTCTGGTGGAGAAGTTCACTAGGGTGCCATGGGCCAAAGCTGGTCCATGGGAAACTGCCCACTGGGGTGCGGCACACTGACGCCAATGTGTAGGATGCCACCCACAGGAGTGAGGTGGAGCTGGCTTAGTAGGAGTCACGGGCAGATGAACTGGAGACACTTGCTACCTACCTGCTGGAGGTGAGAGGAGAAACTTGCTGGAGGGCAAGTGCCCCTGAGTTCCCTACACATTTGTTGGCAGCTCCCCATGGGAGCCAGGAAGAAAAGCCCCTTTGTTCTGCCTTCAATGTCTTTCCAGAGTCTTCCATTGATGAAACTTAACACTGCTCCAGCTGGCAAAGGAAAAGTATTTATAAGGTCCAGCTCTGGGACCCTAAAAGTGGGACAATAGAGCTGACAGTCCATAACTGACAATTGGCACACAATGCCTTAGAAAATGTCCCCCCCCCCCCCCGCCCCATGTGTCTTTTCTTGGGAAGCTACTTAAAAATGTAATCCACCAAAAGAAAGGAAGTTTGAAAGAAAAATAGATGAGATCTAAGAAACAAGAGATAAGGGATTGACCACAAGAATGAGGCAAATTGAACCCCAAGACGATAATGGAAGACCCTGAATGACAGCTGGAGGCAGTAAGTGTAGGGAGCAACCAGGGTCTCTGATTGGATCAGAAAATGGAGGGCTCCAGGAAGGATGCCTGGAGAAAGAAGGTGTATGGGCGAGAGGTAGAAGGTTAGGTGGGAGATGGGGGCGGGAGACATGAGGAGGAGAAGGAAGAATAATTGAAAGGAGATTTATACTCCGGCAGTGAGTTTGCAAGAGCATGAACAATAGATGCGTAGAAAAGTAAGGAGAAAAAAACAACAGGCAATTATCAATCCAAGAGGGTAAAAAAAAAAAACTTCACAAAAAGGGATATGTAGTCATAGTTCACTACATGGAGAGTTGTGGAAAGTATTTACCTACTTAAGAATCTGAATTCAACTAGCCAAAAATCATGATATATTAAGAAGATGAGCTGAGGGGCAGCCCGGGTGGCTCAGCAGTTTAGCGCCGCCTTCAGCCCAGGGCCTGATCCTGGGGACTCAGGATCGAGTCCCACGTCGGACTCCCTGCATGGAGCCTGCTTCTCCCTCTGCCTGTGACTCTGCCCTTTTCTCTCTCTCTCTCTCTCTCTGTCTCTCATGAATAAATAAATAAAATCTTAAAAAGAAAAAAAAGATGAGGTGAAAAGAGGGAAGACTAAGAGGACCCATGAGAGAACCAAACCCTCACCTTACATGGTGGGAAGTCAAGAACAGATACAACTAAAATGAAAAATAGAAGGAATGAACATTCAAAAATGGTATTTAGAAATATGAAGGGAAGTACCAAAAGAAAGACCTAGAAATGTCTTTAGTAGTTGTTTCTAGGTAGTAATAATTGGAGATGGGTAGAAGTGGGATAGAAATCATTGGTTTTAGTTATAAGCCTTATAGAACTTTGACTTTTTTAACTATACTAATATACATAGTATATTAGTACTAAAAAGTGAAGGAAGGGGCACCTGAGTGGCTCAGTGGGGTAAGCGTCTGACTCTTGATCTCAGCTCAGGTCTTGATCTCAGGAAAATAAGTTAGTAAAGGGAAAGTTCTTTCTAAAATTTGATCTTCAACAACAACAACAAAAAAAATAAAAAAAATAAATAAATAAAAATAAAAAAAATAAAATTTGATCTGGAACCTCAGTCTGGGCTTAACCATATTCCCTCAATTTATTTCAATTAAAGGCTGGTCCTTATATCTATCTTCCTGCTTTGGACATACTCTCAGCAACACTAAGTCCTTAGGCAGTAGGGATGCCTTCCTCAAACTGCGTGATAAACAAAATCAATGTGTTCCAGAGAGAATGACAAACTATAGGATAAGCGTGACCGTCTTTACAGTAGAAAGTCAGATTTACCCCTGGGTAACTCATGTAAAGCTTCTTTTTTAGATAAAATCCCAGGAGACCGTTAAGAGATCCTTCAGAATAAAAATTAAAAACTGCTGCCGAAAGTTACTCTAATGATGGGTAGAAGTCTGTATTAATTTAGCTGCTGAGTTATATACATGGTTATACTGTCATCAGAGCTTTGCCCATATGTCTCCTCAAGAAGTGCATGCCCTCCTAGCCCTTCTCAAGTATGTTACCTTTTAGTTCAGGGTTTCAAATATATATTGAACACTTGGTGTGTGTTATGAGTTGAATTGTGTCCCCCCCCTCCCAAATTCATATGTTAAATCACTAACCCCAGTATCTCAGACTGTGACCTAATTTGGAAATAGGCTCATTACAGATATAATTCGTTAAGATGAAATTATTAGGGTGGGCCATCATCCAATATAATTAATGTCCTTATAAAAAGAGGAAATATGGTTGTAGAGACACCCACACAGGCAAAATGTTTTGTGAAAATGAAGGCAGAGATCCAGGTGATGTTTCAACAAACCAAGAAATGCTAATGATTACTAACCAACCACCAGAAGCTAAAGGCTTGGTATGGATCAGATTCTCTCTCACAGCCCTCAGAAGGAACAAACCCTGCCAACACCTTGATCTCGGACATCTGGCCTCCAGAACTGTGAGAAAATTAATTTCTGTTGTTTGAGCCACCCAGTTGGTGGAACTTTGTTATGGTGGCCTTGGCAAACTATCACGGTGTGTAATGTGCTTTATCTATTAAGTGATGGTCTATTGCCCAGATGATTTTCTTTTTGTTGGAAGTATTTTCCAGCAAGTCAATATAGTAGATCTTCTCAAAGTAATTGTATCCTCAATCAAATTAAACCCATACATTTGTGTTGGTATGAAAAGTTGTGGGAAGAGATAGCAGGGAAAGAAAATGCAATTACCGATTTCTTTAGACTGAATGAACTTACTTTTATAGCAGAGGGTGGAAAGGATCAGACTCACTAAGATTTTCCAGTTGAATTCCTTATTTGATCTTCTAACTAATTCAAGTCCTTTCAGTTTACAGTTTGGTTTGTAAGCTTCCCTGAAAGCATGACTGCCCATTGTTATGTATAGATTGCTTAGGATCTAGACACCGTATAGCAAGGGTAAGCCTGCCTTTTCACTGAAAATGTCCTCTACTTGCAAACTGCTGAGGGTCTAACTAGACAACACTGTCCTCAGACATGTGTGTTATACAGAAGTCCAAGTGCTTTAGGGTCTGTGGATACAAATGGAATTGAAAATGTCTACCCAGCACAGAAGAAATCTCTAATCAATGATATGCACATGTCCTGGTGCACAACCATCAATGTCTCTTAGAACACATGAGCTATCTCAGTGTGCACATTTGGAGTAACATCACTAGAATAGGGGTCTGAAAGTAATTCTACTCCTCTTAATATTAAGAACTTTATTGTTGGCATTTGAGTCTATACATTGAAAATAGAGTTGAGAATTGTGATAGAGCTATGCTGATAATTCAAGTTAAAACACATTTTCTTTGATTATCTGGATGTTGCAAGCAAATGTAGGAACCTATTAGCATGAATTATTATCCAGAGAATTGACTCAATTTTCCATTTCCTTTTGCTCATGTAAGCATGGTCTAAATCATTGAGTGAGAAATATTCCTAGCAATTAACTACATTTAAAACCCTGGTAAAAAAAAAAAAGTCATTTTTATCTAATGGCCAAAACATAACAATAGCACTGATTCCTTACAGTTCCATGGTTTTGCAATTTACGGGCATTCCCCTATGTGTTATCTGATTTGATCTGCTCTGACTTTTTTTTTTAAGGTACACAAGAGTGAGAAAAATGAGGAAACTAGAGGTCAAGAGATTCTATGGAGATTACACAATTCAGGATTCATGAGTCCCAGTTCAGTATTCTTTCCACTACATCAAAGATTCTTAATCTTTTTTACACCATGAGCCTCTTTGGGAGTCTGAGAAGCTTTTGGACCCTTTCTCAGAAAAAATGTTTTTAATTGTATTTTAAAAGCTCCATAGGATTACAGAGAAAACCAATTATATTAAAATACAATTATCAAAATATTTTTAAATGTTTGCTACAGTAATACATGTACTTCTTTATTAATGCATTAAATATCAAGATACAGTAGCAAATCTAATAACGACTATAATTTCAAATTAGTCATGAGTGTAAATGATATTTTGCGATATCTACAGCAACTGTAATGTGATGTGCAAACATCTGTGATTTCTATTGGTGATATTGCAGTGGGTACAGCTACATATAAGACATTGGGAGTTTCCAATAAAAAGTAAACCAAATAGGATATGGCATTAGAGTTTCAGATTGAAATAATTATTTGATCAATTTCTGGAGTGATTCAGGAATGCTTCCTAGGTTCTGAAGAACTAAACAAAGGCATTGGAATAGCTCAATAGTGAACTGGGTACAGGATTACATCATTGAAAGGTCTGGAACATGAGTGGAATTATATGTATCCTAGAGCCAGTAAAGCTCCGTAAGTATATGTTGCAATGGCATTTAGTTACTCAAGGTCATCAGAAACTCAGTAGACCCTTCAAAAGCTGATAATAAAAATCCAGAGATCAACAGGAAGCAAAACTACATCAATTTGAGGAAAAGCTATCCATCTCAATTGTTGGGTTAGGTTTTCAATACAGGGACACACATTCTACTTCTAGTCATCCCATTGGTTCTCTCAAAAATCTTGGCCAATTAGTGTGTGTGTGTGTGTGTGTGTGTGTAAGCAAATACTTTTATAAACTTTATTTTTTAGAACAGTTTAATTAATTAATTAGTAGCCTCCACACCCAGCATGGAGCCCAGCTCAGGGCCTGAATTCATGACCCTGAGATCAAGACCTGAACTAAGATCAAGACTTGGACACTTAACTGACTGAGCCATTCAGCCACCCCTAGACAGTGTTAGATTTGATTCCCCTATTATTATCTTACTTTAGTATAGTACCTTTGTTACTATTAATGAACTAATTCGGATACATGATACTTAACTAGAGTTCATTCTTTATTAACATTTCCTTAGTTTCCACTTAATGTCCCTTTTCTGTTTCAGGACACCACATTACATTTAGCCACCCTGTCTCCATAGGCTCCTCTTGACTGACAGTTTCTCAGGCTTTCCTTGTTTTTGATGACCTTGACAGTTTTAAGGAGTACTGGCATGGTATTTTGTATAATTTGTCTCTTAATTGGGATTTTTCTGATGTTTAACTCACAATTAGACTGAAGTTATGGGTTTTGGGGAGGAAGATCACAGAGGTAAAGTGCTATCTTCAATACACTGGATCAATAGTACATGCTATCAACATGACTTATTACTGTTGATGCTGACCTTCAGCACTTGCCTGAAGTAGTGTTTGCCAGGTTACTCCATGGTAAAGTTATCCTTTTTTCTTCCTGCCAATTCACTTTTCACATTTCTGTAATAAATTACCAAAGAGAAGTAATTCCCATAAAGCATGGTAATAGAGAAGGCCTAGAAAAGATTTGGGGAGATTAGCTAGTCCAGACTCTGGTTCCTGTATCCAAGCCTGCACAGATGGATTTCTGGCTGGCCTACTTTTAAAGATAAAAAAGGAAGAGAATTCCACAGTGAAAGAATTCTAAACTCTTGACAATTGATGTTCCATGGCTCAATCTACAAATACATAGAATGTCCTAACCATGTGCAAGCTGCTTAGATGCGTGCATAGCTCCAAGGCATTTATACCATCTTAAATCATTTCTGGAACAATACGTTGTATACATAAATAAATATACAAGTGGAAAGACAAATGACCAAGTGAGATGCAAGGCATAAGGCACAGTGGAAGTCAGTCTGAAAAAATTGTAGTGTTTATGAACATAGGATTTGGATTCAAACAATCTAAGTTGACATTCCAGGTCTATCCAATTGAGGTATGCAACTTTAGACACTCCAGTTAGCTTGTCCAAGCCTCAGTCCCCTTCACTGTAAAATGGAGGTAGTCATGCCCACTATTAAAAGTGGTATCAATCAAATAACCTTTAGAAAGCATCTGGCATATAGTAGGCCCTCAGGTCATGTAGCTGTTGTTGCTGGATAGGGAATAATTACACAATCCTGCTTCAGAGTCTCTGTAAATTAAATAAGATCTGTTTTAGATAGGTGTTGGCCTCTGCTAAAACTGAATTTAAGCAACACACACTGTGCATTCTTCGTTTGCTTTCCACTTCCCACCTTCGTCCACTTCATTTTCCTTCTCTTGTTTGTTTGCTTTTCAGATTTCATTACCTCCTTTCTGTTTCCTTAGACTCTCAGTGCCTTCATATCATTACCTACTGCATTTCTGAAGCAACAGAGCTTCTTACTAACTGGTAAGTACTCCTTTTCCCACAGGTAGTCAGAGAGAGACAGAGCACTGGCAAGAGGGGGGAAATGTTGCCATGAGTGGGACTTGGATTCCTACATTTGTTTGTTTTGTTTTAAGTGGTTGTTTTGCTGATCCTATTACTGTAAAGGGTAATGATATTTGGGAATAAAAGTCTATGAATAAGTAATGATAATAGAAGTAAGAACCAGAACTGTGGGGTATAAAGCTTGTGTTAAAAATAGTCTGTCATTTTCAATTCTGCCTACTAAGCCTTTTCCTAGACTGAAAGACACAGATAGAGCTCCAGCGAGAGAAGCAGACAGCATGGGAGCTGTTCCACAACCAACGGGAAACCACGCTCCAGAGCAAACCGCCTTCTCTGTTGTGGTCAAACTCTATCTCCACCACTACCACTGGGTTCCTCTGATACAGGCAACAAAACTTTTGTTTTCGAGGCCAAGTAACCAGAGTAATGAATGTAAAATGTATTGATTTAAGAATGGAAACTACCAAATGAGGGATTGCTTTGGGAACTTTATATTTCTTGAGACATAGTTATTCCTCCACAGAGCCTCCATTGTTGTGTATATGGCTATAACAGGCAGGCCACCCAGGGATCCAATTAGAGCACAGAAATGAGCAAAGGCTGAACCATAAGGAAATATGAGAAGAGACTGTGTGGCTCCAGATGAGGATTCAAATCCTAGCAGCTGAGACATCATTCATTTCATTATCTAGAAGCCTGGTCAAACTGAAGTCCTCACACCTCAGCACAAATGGCTGCCAAACCCTGGTTCTAGGAAACTAAGAGAAAACGGACAACTATGCAGGCAAGGGCTCTGTGCTCAAAACACCCAGCCATGGGTCCAAGAAGACCAGATCCTTGGACTGCAAGCCAAGACATCACAACCAACGTGAGCAATTGCTCTGGTGCCAGTCGTGGCCTCAGATGTATTGTTTTAATGGCTAAGGTCACAGGCTAAGGCACACACCAGGTTCTGCTATTGAACACAGACGCCACCACCCCTCCTGCCTCCCCTCATCAAACACCAGGAGTCTGTTAGGGCAGAACTGCACAAATGGGAAACACCCATCAAATGCAGCAGGAATATTAACTTCACTAGGAAGCCTTTATATGCCATTACTTTAGAAAGGATTCCTTGTTAGTCCTACCATTAAACAATTAAATTGTCAGAGATGAATTCTGTGCATGTGTGTGCAGAGCGTGCGTGTGTGTGCAGGATGTGTAATTTCCCACTCAGGTGATGTCTGCAGCAGATCTCTCTCTCTCTGTGTCTCTCTCTCTCGCTCTGTCCCCCTCTCTCTCCACCCCAATTGTATGCTTTCCCCCTTACATTGCTGAAAATAAATACGTCTTCCTAATGGCATGAGCAATTTTTGTTATGAACTTTGATGTGCCTACACATTTTATACCCCTCAGAAGATAGAAATACAAAATGAAGGGCTCAAAGATGATTTTGTCTTCAAGTATCCCCCTGCTAGAACATGATTCCTTATTCCCCTTTCCTGAGACAGGTTACTGACACAGTCTGTTTATTCTATTAGCATTGTATACACGGGCGGTATATGAATAGCTCTAAATCAAATCAAGGCTAATGCCTACAAATGGGAAGAATGATCATCACGTGCTACATCTCCCTTATATTTTCCTCCTAATTAGAGCTTTATGTCTTCATAACACTGACTTGCTTATCCTAGGTCTCTATTTATAAAATGTTTGACCTATAAAAATCAAACAGATTTATGAAAAGTACACACATTTCACTTACACCCAGTATTGATTTGCTGATAGTATAGAGACAGCATACTATCTAAATTGAACAGTATTTAATAAATATAATTAGGATCACACTTAAATCTCTGTAATTTTTATGTAGTTTAAGTTTTTACTTACTTAGATTATTATTGCCTCTGTCAGCTACCAAAGCCCTTCTTTAAGGCTTTAATCTTCTAAAAACACAAAAAAAGCAAAAATGGAATATTTATATACTAAGGTGAAAACAATTCTGGAAATTGTACATATAGAAGGCAAAGGATGAGCCCAAGAAAATACTGCCGATACCTATAAATCTTCCAGCTCTGGAAAGAACCATGTTAGATTAATTGTCCATGTGCTAATGCAACTATTAGTCACTTGATAAATGCTTTTTGGGATGATGCCATAGTATCATAAGTATATCCTGCTCTTCTAACCTCATAAAATGTTCAGCTTACCTGTTTTATAACAATACAGGCAAGTACAAGTAAGGCAAATAGGGAGTGAAAGAGAATTTAAAATCAAATTACAAGTAGCTCTAGTTTCTTCACACACAGTCCCTCTTTGGGGTCTCATTCTCCTTGCCTGTGTCTTTTTGAACAGGACGACAGATTTATGAATTTTGGAGCCTACTCCATGTTGGGCACAGAGATTGCTTTAAAAAACATTTAAAAAATAAAATAAAAATAAATAGGCTTAAGATTAGCTGAGATACACTCTGCTTTCTAGGTCTGTAATCTCCTATACAACCCTGCATAGCCTCTCTGTGGCTTCACCAAAATCTGTCTTCAGGTTTTAGATGAAACACTACCTCTCTTTACTCAGTAAGTCATACTTCTGATCTAGTGCTCTGGCACAATGTGAACCTATGTGTTTAGGTTTGGGGTCAAGAAAAACTGTACAGGCCCTTTCTCCCAAAGAAAGGAAATGGGTGGGAAAAATCTCTTTGGAAGAAAAGGAAAATTGAACAAAAACAGGTGATATTATCCCTAGAAAATATTCACATCATCATTTTTCTTTATTTATTATCTCAGTTTATTTTGTAAAAAGTTTAAACCCATCCCCCAACACATATGCGCACACACACACCCTAAACACACTTTGACCATCTCCTGCTCAGATAGAGGGCTCTCTCCTCCTCCTCTCTGCTTATCCAACTCCTACCCAATTTTATACCAAACTTATGGGTCATCTTTTCTCTGAAGACTTGGGGTGAATGTTGGGGTTGATATACACACAATTAGCACATTCTTTTAGATAATACAGTACTAATCATTACAAGTATTTCAATAGAAATATTTTAATTGCAAAAATTACCAAGTATGTTAGAAAAACCTCTCTTTACAAATAATCAGTATGTTTACTGTAACCTGTTCCTACTTATCCACTAATATAGGTCCCCCAAAACAGTACCCTGAATTAAGGGACGATATATGTTGTATGATTTCCATTCGGAAATAATATTTATTGGCTTGTATTATATCTGAAACCATGTCATTAATTACTAATTACTTTGATTAAAGTTTGTGTGGCATTTAGGAGACTCCTATTAAAATTCAAATATCCCTAAGAGATATAAGACTCCAAGCTCATTATCAATGATTTATTTATTTTCAGGGATTATTTCAGGCTTTTCTGATGAATTACAAATCTCTTCCCACCTGTGATGGTGGATCCGTAGCACAGCATACAGACATGACTCTATTGTGTTGTCAGAATACTTAGGAGACACTGCTTGATACCCCAAACCTACTATTCCATCCCAAATCTATTCTTTCAGATTTAAGCCAAAAGGGTCCTTTATATCGTTAATACAAATATCACCCATACTAAGCCAAAATAATATTTTCAGCTCTGAATAAATGCATCTACCATGTTCTGCAAGGTGCTGACCTAAGCTCCTCACTCTTAAATGCTCTGTAAAGTCTCCAATTATCTCATTAAGTTCTAAGACTTCAACCTCAGTAGTTAGTTATTGGAATAATCCTAAATTTTTATCATTTGCTCTTAAACTCTGTCTTCATTTAGATCAGAACCTTAAGCTGGCTCAGACACCTCCATCTGTCTATTCCATGAATATCTCATTCTCAACATAACCAGAACCACTACATTATATTCCCTTCTAACTTGCCTCTTCTCGTTTGTTATGGGTTCACTTAAGCCACAGGGTGACTCAAGGAGGAACCTTAGAGTCAAATTTCACTCCTCCCTTCCCCACAACAAACCAAAGATTATATCCTAAAGATTCCAACTCTATAATATCTCTCACCTGTCTCCTTCCCATCAGGGGCCACCACTTTAATTACGAACTGGTATTTTCCCTCAGCTAAACTGCTGGAAGAGCTTCCCAACACTGCTCTCCACTGCACATTACACTTTCTAAAACTTGGCTTTGATCGTGTCTTTTCCCAGCTCAAAAACCTAATATTTTTTCCATTGTTTATTGAATTAAAATCAAACTCACCTTATTTTTCAATGTTTATTATCATATGGCTTCATCTACCTTCAACTTTCATATACTTTATCATTCTAGTAAAACTGGAATACTTACCATTGGTTAAAGACGCCCTTTGCTTTCCAACCTATGTGTCTCAAATGAAACGCTTTTCATCTATTCCCCATGTCCACCCATTGAGAGCATATTTATCCTTCAAGGTCAACTTCAGATTTTAATTTCTTAAATAAGTCTTCTGGCTTCTGGTGGTTTGTCTCACCACTGAATTCCCATGTCCCACACTGAACTCCCATTCTACCAATTCCTGAATTACTAATTACTAATTGTTACTGCTTGTCTTTTGCTACTTATATTGATGACTCTAAAAGTCTAGGAACAGTGTCTTATTCATTTCTACTTCTCCTGCAGTGCCTAGCTCAATGCTTGTATATAAAATGCTCATAATTATTGAAGTGTTTCTGAGCAAGTTTTGAGGTAGGATTAGAAAGACAGTGGAGAAGTTCCTGGCTTCTGAAAGGGTGGCTTTGCCCTTTCTGTAACGTCAGAGGTGACGTTACAGGATCCTGGGGAGCAATCATTTACAACAATTTGTAATTTTAAGACCATAGCTTAGGACAATCATCTTGGCAATGAATGGAAATCTGCACTAGGGGAAAGGAGGGCTGGTCCAGAGCACCAGCATCCATTTGGATGAGATAGGGTATTGAGGACCCTCAGGCAGGCAAGTTAGAGCAAAACCATTTGGGTGCTTAAAGATCTTGGAATGTCTTCAGGTCCTGGAGTACTGCAGGGCAGTTAAGAGACCAGAGAATTCTAGAAGACGTAAATGAGTTGGTGATAAAACAAACTGCATGCTTCACCATTCTACGTATTATAGACTAGAGTAGCCATGTTAGCCTTGTTTGGGTTTCTGTACATATGTGAAATTAACTTGTCAGTCAGTGATTGCTCAGTCGATCAGCATGTAATTATTGAATGTTTTCCATGTGCCAGACTTTGTGCTGGATACACAGGGCTGAATAAAAAAAGACAAAACCCCTACCTCTGTGAGGCTTAATTTTTAGTGGGAGGAGATAGTGATAAGTAGAATAAATGCATAAAATACAGAGCTTATTAGAAGGTGATAAATCTCGTGAACAAAAATGAAATAAGATATGGAGGTGACATGTTAGAATTTTAAGCAACAATTTTAAGGTTTTGTTAAGAAAGTGACATTTGAGCAAAGACATGGAAAAGGTGGAATACTGATTTGTGCAACTATCTGGAGAAAAGAGCATTCCAGGCAGAGAGATTAGCCAGTGCAAGCATCCTGTGGTAAGCACAGGCCTGGCACACTCCAGAGTAGCTGGAGACAAAGTGAGGTTAGAAAAGTAAGGGAGACTTCCAGACTACAGAGGCCATTGCAAGGATTTGGCTTTTGCGTTGAATGAAAAAGAAGGTCTTAGGAAAAATCTTAGCAAAATTGATATCTTTGGCTGTTGAGCTAAGATTTGGCTGTTGAACTATAGAAAGAGCCAAAGACTGAGGCAGGGAGACCAGTTAGGAGGCTATTGCAATATCCTAGGCAAGAGATGATAATGGTGGATTGGACCAGGGTAGTGACAGTAGAGATGATGAAAAAATAATCACATTCTAGAAAAAACGTTAAGGTTACCAGAGGGGAGGTAGGTAAGGGAATGTGTAAAATTGGGGAGGGGGATTAAAGGGCTACACTTGCTGTGATGAGCACTAGGTGTCGTATGAAGTGTTGAATCACTATATTATACACCTGAAACTAATATTACACTGTATATTAACTAACTGGAATCTAAATTAAAATTTTTATTTTTTTTTATTTTTTTTATTTATTTATTTTTTTAATTTTTATTTATTTATGATAGTCACAGAGAGAGAGAGAGAGAGAGGCAGAGACATAGGCAGAGGGAGAAGCAGGCTCCATGCACCGGGAGCCTGATGTGGGATTCGATCCCGGGTCTCCAGGATCGCGCCCTGGGCCAAAGGCAGGCGCCAAACCGCTGCGCCACCCAGGGATCCCCCTAAATTAAAATTTTTAAAAAGTAAATCTTTAAAGAGCTCAAACTCCTGCTCCATAAAAAAATTAAAATAATAAAAAATAAAGATAGAGCCTTAAGGATTTTTTGATGTATTAGATGTAGGGTAAAAGGATAAAATGAGTTAAACAAAATAATGTGGTTTATTAACTGGAATAGAGAATATTAAGCCTGGCAAAGTTGAAGGAGCAGAGACCATCAGGGGTTCAGTTCTGGATCTGTAAATCTTGTAATGTCCTTTAAACATCTAAGTGGAGTCTGGAGAACAAGAGAGAGGTTAAGACTAGAGGTCTAAATTTGGGAGTCATCAGAATATAGACAGTTTTTGAAGCCATGAGACTGAATGAGATCCACAAGAGAGTGGCTAAAAGGAAGCAACAAGTCTCAATGGACTGAGTTTGAGGCACCCTAACATTCAGAGGTCATAGAGAAGGGGAGGAACCAGTAAGGTGGGATGAAAACCAGATACATACATTGTCCTGGAGGCGGGTTAAAAGGTGTTTCAAGGAAGAGAGTGACCAATTTGGTCAAAGGCCGCACACAGGACAAGGAAAATGAGAACCAAGAAAAGAGCTTTGGATTTAGCAACATGGAGGTCATTGGTGACATTGACAGTGACAATTTCAATGGAGTGATGGGATGAAAAAGCATAATTAGAGAAGGTAAGAGAATGGGAGAAGGAGAACTGGAGACACTGAATATAGATATCTCTTTTTGTTGTAGAAAAATTACACTTGTTTTTAAAAGCCAGTAACTTTGACTTTTTATTAATCCAAATGGGCCATGTCAACAGCAATCTGAATGAGTCAGATTTTACTCAAAAAGCCTCCCATTTCAAATGACAAAAGGTTTTTGTGAAATGAGTTTCAGTAGTTTTAATTCTGGCACTCTCTTTGTTGACTGAAGGAAACATCACTGTCTTCAGTGAATTTGCAACTCAAGATTTCTTAAGTTTTATAATCAAATTTCTGTCTTGTAACTTCATACATATATATCTAAAACCCATGATATCATAGATTTTGGGTAGAATATTGCAACTCATAAATTCAATTCACTCCTTCCAAATATTTCAGTATTGATTTATGGTTAGTTCGTTTCTTGTGTCATAGCTGCCACTTACTTTAAATTTTTTTTTAAAGATTTTATTTATTTATTCATGAGAAACAGAGAGAGAGAGAGAGAGAGGCAGAGACACAGGCAGAGGGAGAAGCAAGCTCCATGCAGGGAGCCTGATGTGGGACTCGATTCCGGGACCCCAGGGTCAGGCCCTGGACTGAAGGCGGTGCTAAACCGCTGAGCCACATGGGCTGCCCCAAGTTTTTATTTTTATCGAGGTATTATTGACATACAACATTATATTACTTTGGAATATACAACATAGTGATCCTAGATTTGAATATATTGTAAAATGATCACCACAATAAGTCAAGTTCATATCTGTCACCATACCTAATTACAGAAATTTTTTTCTTATAGATGAGAACCTTTAAGATTTCCTTTTGTAGCAATTTTCAAATATGCAGTACATTATTATTAATTACAGTTACCATGCTGTACTTTACTTCCCCATGAGTTTTATCTTGTAACTGGAAATTCGCACACTTTGACTCCCTTTACCCATTTCACCCACACTCACCTCTGGCAACCACCAATCCGTTCTCTTTATCTATGAGCTTGTTTTTTTTCTAATTCCATATACAAATGAGTTGAAACAGTATTTGTCTTTCTCACTCTGGTTCATTTCACTTAGCATAAAACCATCAAGATCCATCCATGTTGTTGTGAATGGCAAAATTTTAATTTTAATGGCTGTGTAATATTCCATTGCGTGTTTTCATGTATCACAAGTTTTTTTAAAAATATTTTATTTATTTGAGAGAGAGAGAGAACAAAAAGTGGGGAGGGGCAGAGGAAAAGTGAGATAGAGAGAGAAGCAGACTCCCCACTAAGCAGGAAGCCTGATATAGTGCTCGATCCCAGGACCCCAAGAACATGACCTGAGCTGAGGAGACACTTAACCAACTGAGTCACTTAAGCAATCCACAGGTTCGTTGTTTTTTTTTTTTTTTAATAGATGTAGAGATCTATAGCAGCTTTACTTATTTATTTATTTTAAGTTATCCTTAAGTTACCCTTAAGTTACCCAAGACCATGTTACCCTCTACATGGGTATTGAGCTCATGACCCCTAAGATCAAGAGTTGCATGCTCTACCCACTGAGCCAGTCAGGCATCCCATATCCATTTTTTGATCCATTTATCCATTCATGTGCACTTATGTTGTTTCCACATCTTGGCTATTGTAAATAATGCTGCAATGAACATGGGTGTGAATATATTTTTTTGAGTTAGTGTTTTCATTTTCTTTGGATAAATGCCCAGAAGTAGAATTGCTGAATCATACGGTAGTCCTATACCTTTTTTTTTTTTTTTTTTTTTTTTTTTTTTTTAGGAATCAGCTATAGTGTTTCCCATAGTGGCTGTACCAATTTACGTTCACACAAACAGAGTACAAGGGTTCCCTTTTCTCCACATTGTTGCCAACATTATTATTTCTTATCTGTTTGATAATAGCCATTCTAAAAGTGTGAAGTGATATCTCATTGTGGTTTTGATTTGCATTTCCCTGATTAATAATGATGAGCAGCATTTCATGTACCTATATTTGTAGGTCTTCTTTGGAAAGATGTCTACTCAGAATCCCTGCTATATTTTAATCAAAAATTTATTGCTATTGTGTTGTATGAGTTCTCTATATATTTTGGATATTAATCCCTTATCAGACATAGGGTTTACAAATAATGTCTTCCATTCAGTAGGTTGCCTTTTCATTTTGTTGATGGTTTCTTTTTTTTTTTAATTTATTTTTTATTGGTGTTCAATTTACTAACATACAGAATAACCCCCAGTGCCCATCACCCAATCACTCCCACCCCCCCGCCCTCCTCCCCTTCTACCACCCCTAGTTCATTTCCCAGAGTTAGCAGTCTTTACGTTCTGTCTCCCTTTCTGATACTTCCCACACATTTCTTCTCCCTTCCCTTCTATTCCCTTTCACTATTATTTATATTCCCCAAATGAATGAGAACATATAATGTTTGTCCTTCTCCGACTGATTTACTTCACTCAGCTTGTTGATGGTTTCTTACGCTTTGCAGAAGCTTTGTAGTTTGATGTAGAGCCACTTATTGAGTTTTGCTTTTGGCGTCAAATCCAAAAAAATCATTGCCAAGACCAATGTCAAGAAGATTACCACCTATGTTTTCTTCTGGGAATTTTATGGTTTCAGGTATTCTCCTCATCTTTACTAATTATCAGGGAAATGCAAATCGAAGCCACCAGGTCTTACATTCAAGATTTTAATCCATTTTCAATTAATTTTTGTGTACAGTGTAAAATAGTGATCCAGTTTATTCTCTTGCATGTTGCTGCCCTGTTTTCTGAATATCACTTAGTGAAGAGACTGTCCTTTCTACATCCTATATTCTTGGCTCTTTTGTTGTAAAATAATTGACTATATATGTGTGGGTTTGTTTCTAGGCTCTCTATTTTGTTCCACTGAGCCATGTGTCTGTTTTTATACCAATATCATACTGCTTTGATTACTATAGCTTTGTAATACAGTTTGAAATCAGGGAGAATGGTGCCTCCAGCTTTGTTCTTTGTCAAGATTGTTTTGGCTATTGGAGTTCTTCTGTGGTTCCATATAAATTTTAGAATTGTTTGTTTCAGTTCTAGTAAAAAAAAAAAAAAATGTCACTGGAATTGTCACAGGGATTGCATTGAATCTATAGATTCCTTTGGATACTGTAGACATTTTAACAATATTAATTCTTTCATTTCATGAACACAGAATAACTTTCCATTTATTTCTATCTTCTTTAATTTATCAGTGTCTTATACTTTTTAGTGGTCTTTCACCTCTTTTCACTTCTTTGATTAAATTTATTCCTAGGTATTTTATTCTTTTTGATGCAATTATAAACCAGATTATTTTGTTTCTGATAGTTTGTTATTAGTGTATAGAAATGTAACCAATTTCTATATGTTGATTTTGTATCCTGCAACTTTACTGAATTAATTTATTAATTCCAACAATTTTTGGTGGCATCTTTAGGGTTTCCTATATACAATATGTCATCTGCAGATAGTGAGTTTTTCTCTCTTTCCAATTTGAATATCCTTTATTTCTTTTACCTACCTAAGTGCTATGGAGAGGATTTCCAATTCTATGTTGAATAAAATTGGTAAGAATAAGCATCCTTGTCTTGTTCCTGATCTTAGAGTATGATGTTAACTATGGGCTTCTCATATGTGATCTTCATTATATTAAGCTACGTTCACTCTACACTCACTTTGTTAAGAGTTTTTGTCATAAACGGATCTTGAATTTGAATGCTTTGCTGCATCAATTGAGATGATCATATGATTTCATTCTTCATTTTGTTAATATGGTATATCATGTTGATCCATCCTTGCATCGCTGGAATAAATCCCATTTGATCATGAAGTATGATCCATCTTAATGGATTGTTGGATTTGGTTTCCTAATTTTTTTTTTAAGATTTTATTTATTTATTCATGAGAGACACAGAGAGAAGACAGAGACATAGGCAAAGAGAGAAGCAGGCTCCCCACAGGGGACCCAATGTGGGCCTTGATCCCGAACTCCAGGATCACACCCTGGGCCAAAGGCAGACGCTCAACCACTGAGCCACCCAGGTGTCCCTGGTTTCCTAATATTTTATTGAGGATTTTTTCATCTATGTTCGTCTGGAATATTAACTTGTAATTTTTCCTTCTTGTGGTGTCCCTGTGCTTGTCCTTGTCTGGTATCAGAGTAATGCTGGCCTTGTCAAATGAGTTTGTTAATGTTCCCTCCTCTTATTTTTCAGTACAGTTTGAGAAAGATTTATGTTAATTCTTTGAAAGTTTGGTACAATTCACTAGTGAAACCATCTGGTCCAGGACATTTTTGTTTGTAGGGAGCTTTTAAATTACTGATTCAATCTCCTTACTAGTAATTGCTATGTTCACATTTCCTAATTCTTCATGATTTTGTCTTGAAAGACTGTAAGTTTCTAGGAATTCATCCATTTCTTCTAGGTTGTCCAATTTGTTGGCATACATTTTTGATGGTAGTCTTTTATGACCTTAGTATTTCTGTGGTATCAATTGTAACGTTTCCTTTTCATTTCTAATTTTATTTATTTGGGCCCTCTCCTTATTTTTCCTGGTGATTTTAGCGAAAGGTTTGTCATTTTTGCTTATCTTTTCAAAGAACCAACTCTTGGTTTCATTGATCTTTTTTACTGTCTTTTTCCCTACTTAGTTTTGCTCTCATCTTTGTTATTTCTTTTCTTCTACCATCTTTGGGCTCCATTTATTCTTCTTTTTCTAGCTCCTTTAGGTGTAAAGTTAGCTTGTTTATTTGATATTTTTCTTATTTTTTTGTGATAAACATTTATCACTGTGAAATTGCCTCTCAGAACTGCCTTTGCTGAATCCCATTCATTTTGGTATGTTGTATTTCCATTTTCATTTGTCTTAAGGTATTTTTTTGGTTTTGCTTTTGATATCTTTATTGAGACACTGGTTTTTTAGTAGCATGTTGTTTAATCTTTACATATTTGTGAATTTTCCAGTTCACTTCTTATAACTGATCTCCTAATTTCAAACCATTCTAGTCAGAAAAGATACTTGATGTGATTTTAGTCTTCTTAAATTTGTCAGACTTATTTTGTGGCCTTACATATGATCTGTCATGGACAACGTTCCATGTGCACCTGAAAAGATCATGTATTCTCTTATTTTGGGGTAGAATTTTCTTTAGATACCTGTTAAGTCCATCTGGTCTAATGTGTCATTTAAAGCCGATGCTTCCTTGTGGAATTTCTGTGTGGATAATCTATCCATTGATGTAAGTGGGGAATTAAATTACCCTACTATTATTGTATTGCTATCTGCTTCTCCCTTTAGGTCTGTTAAGATGTGTTTTACATATTTAGGTGCTCCTATGTTGGGTACATAGATATTTACAATTGTTACATCTCTTTGTTGGATTGATCCTTTTATCACTATGTAATGGCCTTGTCTCTTGTTTTTGTTTTAAAGTCTATTTTGTCTGATATAAGTATAGCTACCCAAGCTTTCTTTTGGTTTGCTTTTGGTTTTCATTGTATAGAATATATTTTTCCATCCATTCATTTTCAGTCTCTGTGTGTCCATAGATCTGAAGTGAGTCTTTTTTTTTAAAGCATGTTTTAAACATTTTTTTTAATTTTTATTTATTTATGATAGTCACACAGAGAGAGAGAGAGAGAGGCAGAGACATAGGCAGAGGGAGAAGCAGGCTCCATGCACCAGGAGCCCCATATGGGATTTGATCCCAGGTCTCCAGGATCACGCCCTGGGCCAAAGACAGGTGCTAAACCGCTGCGCCACCCAGGGATCCCTGAAGTGAGTCTTTTATAGGCATCATATAAACGAGTTTTGTTTTCTATCCATTCAGCTACTCCATGTCTTCTGATTGGAGAATTTAGTCCATTTACATTTAAAGTACTTTTTGAAAGGCCCGTTCTTACTTCCATTTTTGTTTTGTTTTCTGGCTGTTTTGGAGTTTCTCTATTCCTTTCTTCTTTCTTGCTCTCTTCCTTTGTGGTTTGAATATATATTAGTGTTATACTTAGATTCCTTTCCCATTGTCTTTTGTGTATCTACTATAAGTTTTTGCTTATATGCTTATATTATATAACATGAAATTACATATAACAACTTAGATCCTAACACTATACAGATCTTTCTTAAATTATGGTAGGATTACATCTCAATCCAATATTAAGTTGAAAATATCATTATCTAAAAATGCATTTCATACACCTAAACTACCAAATATCTTAGCTTTGCTTAGCCTACCTTAAACATGTTCAGAACACTCCCATTAGCCTACAGTTATACAAAACCATCTACCACAAAGCCGATTTTATGATAAAATGTTGAATATCTCATGTAATTGATTGAACACAGTAGTGAAAGTGGAAAATAACATGGTTGTGTGGGTACAGAATGGTTGTAAATATATCAGTTGTTTACCCTCATGATCATGTGTCTGCATGACTAAGAGCTACAGCTTGCTGTCCAGCATCATGAGAGAGGATCCTACATCTCATTAGCCTCAGATGTGTCCTAAAGCCCTACATTTTTATTACCAGGCCACCATGTGTTTTTTTGTTTGTTTTTCGTTTTTTTATGTGTTTTGTTTTTGATACCATATCTTATATCTTTTTATCTTGTATATCCTTAATTATTGTAGCTACAATTATTGCTACTTTTGTCTTTTATTTTAACCCCAACAAGCTGTTTAAGAATTAATCCACCACCTTTCCTATGTATTTACCTTTACCAGTGAAATTCATACTTTCATATTATTTCTTGTTACTAATTAATACCCCCTGTACTTCAGGTTAAAGAAGTCCCTTAACATTTCTCGTCTGATTTAGAGTGATGAGATCCCTTAGCTTCTGCTTGTCTGGAAAATTCTTTATCCCTTCTTCAATTTTGAATAACTTTTAGGGGTAGTGTATTTTTGGTTGGAAATGTTTTTCTTTCAGTGTTTTAAATATATAGTGCCACTCCCTTCTGGCCTGTAAAGTTATAGATAAAAAACCTGCTGATTGGGACGCCTGGGTGGCTCAGCAGTTTAGTGCCTGCCTTAGGCCCAGGGTGTGATCCTGGAGTCCCAGGACCGGGTCCCTCATCAGGCTCTCTGCATGGAGCCTGCTTCTCCTTCTGCCGGTGTCTCTGCCTCTCTCTCTCTCTCTGTCTCTCTCTCTTTGTGTGTGTCTCTCATGAATAAACTTTAAAAATGCTAAAAAAACAAAAACAAAAACAAAAAAAACTGCTGATTGTTCTATGGGGGTTCCCTTGTGTATAACAAGATGTTTTTCTTTTGCTGCTTCTAAGAATCCCCACTCATCTTTAACTTTGACATTTTACTTATAATGTGTCTCGGTACAGGTCTCTTTGGTTTCATCTTTTTTGGAACTCTACGGGCTTCCTGGATCTTGATAACTGTTTCCTTATCCAGGTTAGAAAGATTTCTGCCAATAGCTCTTCAAATAAGTTTTCTGTTTCTCTCTCTTTATCTCTCTCATTCTCTCTCTCCTGGGACCCCTATAATGTGAATATTAGCCCATAGGTCCCTTAAGCTATCTTCACTTTTTTTTATTCTTTAATTTTTGTTGCACTATTTGGATGCATTCCTCTGCCATCTTTGAATTCACTGATCCTTTCTTCTGCTTCATATAGTCTGCTGTTGAATCCCTCTGGTGTATTTTTTTTAGTTCATTTAATATATTTTCAGTTCTGTGACTTCTGTTTAGAGCTTTCCTTTATTTTCTGTCCCTTTGTTGAAGTTCTCACTGTGTTCATATATTCTTCTCGAGTTCAGTGAACATATTTACCATTACTTTGAACTTCTTATTGGATAAATTACTTATCTCCATTTCATGAAGGTTGTTTTCTGAGGTTTTATCTTTTTCTTTCTTTTGGAACATATTTTTCTGTTTATTCATTTTGTTTGACAGTGTTGGTTTCTATGCATTAGAGGAAATAGTCACTTCACCTGGTCTTGTAGGATCGGCCTTGTATAGAAGATGAAACATTGTTCAACTCTGCCCCAACTCTTGGTTGTCTCTCAATCCTTTGTGATTTTCCAAGCTGCCTATTTTATTTTTAATAGCTCCCAGTGGTTGTGGGGGTGCCAAGACTAGTCAGTGTCCCAAAGGGGAGCATGTTAGAGCATCTAGATTCAGGCTGACTGGAAGCTAGACTCTCAGGCAGCAGCTTTTAAACAATGTTAATATATGTAGGCCTTTAAGACCACAAGCATAAGCCCCACTGGCTCCCAGAACCAGGCAATCTGAAGGTGTTCCCTGGTCAGCAGTTGCAAAATTTAGGAAACCAGTGTACCAGCTCCTTGCTGGGAGATACCAGTGAGCTGTAGGGAAAAGGGAATTATAAAGATGACATCCCATGACCTCTGTGCCCACAGAACACCTCCAAAGTCTCTAGATGTGTGCCAAACTTGCAGCCTGCCCCTAAGACCAAAGCTCTAGGACTAGCAATTTGTCTTCCTTCGCAGAAAGACTGGGTATATGGTTCAGTCAGCTGTCTGTGCAGTGTCTTGGAGGTGGGAGTCTGCCAAGGACTGTCTCTCTGGTTGTTAGTCCCACGGGACTCAGGAATGCAAACCCCCTGCCTACCATAGCTACACAAATAATGGGTATCCCTTGAGCAACAGTCATAAAAACCAGGGCACTGACAATAAAAGTTGGGGTACCAGACACATATAAAGACTCCCTTCCAAGAGATGCTAGTGCTCTGGAGTACAGCAGAAGGGAGAGTGCAAAGGTCCTGCACCAAGAGTTCTTAAACAGCTACCACAGCCATAGCATAGCAAGATCCAACAGACCCAGGAGTTGCATCTTTCTGTAAAAGAGGCCGATTAACTTATCATAGCTGCAGCACGGGGACCTAAAGCAAATATAAGCTGCACTGGTCTCGAGAACCAGGCAATGTAGAGGTGTCCTCGGGCAGAAGCCACAAAAATCAGGACAACAGACAAGGGTATAAACTTCTTTCTGGAAGATACCAGCAGGCTGGAACGAGGCAGAGGGAGAGGGCAAAGTTTGTGTCCACTGGCCTCTGTTCCCTGAGGGCACCTCCATGAGCCTGTAAGTATGCAAACCAGAAGCCTGACCTTCAGGCCACAGCTTTTGAACAAACAAATAGGTCTCTTGCTCAGAAAAACTGGGAATGAGTTTCAGTCTGCTATCTGTGCAGTGTGCTGGGAATGACAGTCTGTCGGCGCTATCTCTGCAATTGTTACAGCCCCATGGGACCCAAGAATGCAAGCCCCGGAGGCCTCGAGGACCAGGCAATCAAAGGCCATCCTCTGGGTGGTAGCCGCAAAAACTGGGTTACCAAATGGAAAACCGGAGCACCAGATGCGCTTAGGAGCTCCCCTCTGAGAGATGCTGGCTCTCTGTAACACAGCAGAGGGAGAGTGTGAAGATGGTGCTCGCTGGCTGGAGCGAAGCATTGTGGGAATGGAAAGAAGGCACCTGCTAAGGAAAAGGAAGAGAAAGAAAAGAACATGAGAAAAGGAAAAGGATGAAAAGGGAAAGAAAACTGAAAAATGAAAAAGAAGAAAGAAAGTAGTGATGGTGCTCACCAGCTTTAGCAGGGCAGAGGGAGATCATGCAAAATGCCCTCCCCCCTACCACCACCACCACCACCACCCCCTCCACTGGCTGGAACATAAAGATGGAGCCTGCAGGAAAGCAAAAAACTAATGGCAGCTGCTGGCTTTAACAAGGCAGAGAGCGAGCAAGAAGGTAGCACCCACCAGCTTCCAACCCTAGACAATATCTCAGCAGGCCCCTTCTTCCCCATACACCAATACTTTAAAATTAGGAAATGTGGGGCACCTGAGTAACTCAGTGGCTTAAGCTTTGGACTCCTTTTTTTATATATATAAATTTATTTTTTATTGGTGTTCAATTTGCCAACATATAGAGTAACACCCAGTGCTCATCCCGTCAAGTGCCCCCTCAGTGCTCTTGATTTCATCTCAAGTCCTTAGATCCAGCCCCATGTGGGACTCCTTGCTCAGCTGGGAGTCTGCTTTTCTCTCTCTCTCTCTCTCTCTCTCTCTCACCCCCTCTCCCTTAGCCCCCCCACCTCAACTCGTGTTTTCTCCCTCTCTCTCTCCAGTAAATAAATAAATCTTTTTTAAAAAAATTAAATAAAATTAGGAAATGTGTCCTGTTCACATAAAGTCTGGATGCTTGTTCAAAGGGCTGCTTCTGCACTGGGCCCTGGGGGGTGGGGAGTGAATCTACGCAAGGACGCTTTAAGAGTCGTTTCTCAGTCTTATGGCCCTGCAGGTGTGCAGAAGATGAGCCCCTTGGTGTTCAAAGTCCGACGTTTTGGGGCTCGTCTCTCAGACACCAGTCTTAAAAGCTGGGATGCCTGATGTGTGGTACAAACCCTTCAATCCTCCAGGAGAAGCTCTGGGTTGAGTTCCCTCCTGACTATGGGTCACTGTACCAGGGATGGGGTTTAGGGTGAGACCGTATCTCAGCCCTTTGTACCCACTCCCATGCGGGGTCTTCCTCTGCTTGCCCCAGGTGAAGAGGTTGCTCCACCAGTTTTTAGATTTCTTTTCAGAGAAAATTGTTCCACACGTAGCTGAAGATTCCTCGTGTCTGTGGGAGGTGGTGAGATCAGGATCTCCCCATGTTGCCATCTTCGACCGGAAAGTCACTTTAAACTTTGAAATGATATTTCTCGTTCCATGGAGGTTTGACTAACTCTTCTGCTTGTAGACATTAGTTCATGTTGTCAACAGTTGGGCGCTGAATCTCTTAAGCTTGAGATTAAAAAGTAGGGCAGGGAAAGATGTTAGTTAGTAAAACATGCTGACCTAACTTATCTGAACGGGACAGGGTCAAGTTCCTACCCAAAACCACAAGGGTGCTGTGAAGTGCAATGATTTCATACTTGTGTCGTGATGTCATTTTGTTGTAACGTTAAAGCCAAGAGTCCTCCCCACCCAAGGGCAATGCCAATTTCCCAGAAGGCTCATTTCTCAGAGCCAAAGCTCCAAAAGATGCCAAAGCAACCCATGCTGATACTTGGTCTCATGTTATTTCTCAATTTTATGCTTAATTTGCTCCTTTTGGTTTTATGTATTTTGACACAGCCAAGTGTATGTGGGGATTTCCCCATAGTCCTTTAAATGCTATAAAACTTTAATATGGGGAGATAAAAACAATAATAAGCCATGCCTCCAAGCCCTCACATTTAGTTCTTCGTTTGAGTTAGACACTAACCAGTTTTAGGTCCCGATTTAGACTTTCAAGTACTTGCATCTTATGTGCTTTGCTTTTCCTTGCCCTCCTCTTTCTTACCCTCCTCTTCCCCCCACCCTCCCAACAAGTGAAAGTGATGCTTTGCCCATAAGCCGGGGCATGCAACACCCACTGATTGCACAAAATGGCATCTTCACAGTTCTCAAGTTATTATCGTAATGGCCTATATCGTCCATGAGCCAATGCAATTTAATATGGTTTTAATATGGTTCAGAATAAAGCCAAGATGGATGCCCAACTCCCAATTTTAGGCATGCAACCCTGAAATGTCTTTTTGGAAAAAATGAAATAATTCTCCTGGAAGTCTGTTGAGTTAGTCTGTTTTCAGCATAATTGCCTTTGCTCAGCTTCCTAATACCCTTAAAACCTCTGAGAGTCTTTAAGTGTACAAAGTTCAACAAAAATACCTTCAAAGTAGATTAGTTCTAATTATGTCTAATATTTGTTTGCCGCTTTATTGAATAAACTACATTGGCTTAAAAAAAAAGAAAAGAAATTCACTTAACTGCACGTCAGTCACCCAAATTTTAAGTGTACAAATGAAATGGAAAACATTTATTACACAAATTTAATTACAATTCTAAGAAATAAACATGCAAATTAGATAGAGTTCAATTTGCAGATGCTAATCCTCATCCTTGATCTTATTCCTCTCCTCCCTGATTTTCAGTCTGTGTCTCTCCTTGATTCCTAGGGAGCCAGGCAGCAAGAGGTTTGGTTTTTCACAGTCGGAGGATCACTGTTTTAAAGAAGTGTTATATTTAGCACATCTGGCATAGTAGCAGTAAACAAACATTATAGTCTTTGTAACACTTTTGTGCAGGTGCCTTCCCCTCCCACCCCCACCTCCCACCCCCCGATTTTATTAGGTCTATGCTTTCCAAAGCTCTGTGTTCATTACACCTGAAATGACCCATCTCGACTACGGAGGAGTCCCCAGACAGAAGTTATGAATTAATGTCTCAAAAAAAAAAAAATAAAAAACAAACTCCAATTGAGCCTAATATAGGGGAAAATTACTATTTGCAAAATAATGTGATTCCGGGGCTCGAATTGCATTCCCTTGACCAAGGACAACCTCCTTTATTACTTTTTTATTTCCTGGAGGTTTTCCCCGGAGGCTCCCCACCCAGAAAGAGTTGCCAATTCAAGTTGCAGTAGGACCAGTGTTGCTTTTTTATACACACGCAGCTCGGGGAGGAGAACGGGCGGGGGCGGGCGGCGAGGGGAGCCTAACTGCTCGGTCCTGCAAAGACATCTGTTTCTCATCTCCGTTTGCTGTGGCAAAGGAGAAGAAAGTCTTTTTTGCAAAGGGTGGGAAAGGCACAGATTTCTTTTCTTTTCTTTTCTTTCTTTTTTTTAATCACACGCACACACAACAACAGAACTAAACCAAATTAAAAAAAAAAAAAAGATTGGGGGGGGTGCGGACAGCTCAGAAGGTTGCAGAGCGAATAGGTTCTCGGGCTGGAGCCGAGCCCCCGGGGCCAGGGCGGGAGCCGCGAGCGCGTGGGGTCTGGGCTGCGGGCTGGAGCTGCGCCCGCGTGTCCCCGGGCACCGGGAGGGGAGGGGAGGGGAGGGGAGGGGGGAGGGAGGGCGGGGAGGAGGGGAGGAGGGCGGGAAGGAGCGCAGGAGGCAGGGGGCGGGCTGGGGTGGGGGTGAGGGAAGGCGCCCCGCGTGCCGCCTGAGCAGAGGGCGGGCGGGAGAGCGGGCGCGCCTGTCATGCTCCCCCGCTCCCCCGGGGGCATCCTGCAGCACCGCGCCTCCGAGGCCCGCGGGGAGATGGCACTCGGGGTTGACGGGGCTCGCACGCTGCGCGCTAGACAGAGCCGCTCATTACCATAACCGTCTGCGGCGACGGCGGCGCGGCGCCCCAGTGGCGGCGGCGGGACCTGCGGGACCCTCGCCCGCCGCGCACCAGCGTCCTCCGCCCACCGGGCCGCCGGGCCGGGCCCCGCGCCACTGTGCAGCGGCGGCCGGGCTGGCGCCGAGCCCCGAGCGGACCCGCGGCGGCGCGAGCGCTCCGGCCGCCGCCTCCCGGCTGACCCCGCGGTAAGAGCCGAGCCGAGCCGGGCCGGGCCGGGGAGGGCAGCGGGCGGCCGCGGGGCGCGGGCCGGTCCCCGCGGGCGGCGGCGCGCGCCCCACCCCCCCCGCCGGGGCTCGGCCGGGGCGCGACCCCGGAGCGGGACCCCGCCGGGCGCCGAGGGGCCTTTCCCGGGGCGGGACCCGCCGCCTCCGCGGGCGGGGGGATGCGGCGCCGGGGAGCCCCGAGGGGTCCTGGGCGGCGGTGCCCCAGGGGACGCGCGGGGGGCGGGGGCGGCAGGAGCGGTGCCCCGGGTCAGCCGCCGCGGCGCGGGGCAGGTGGAGAGGGAGGGACCGTGGATGTCAGGAGCGCGCGCCTGCGAGGAGGAGGAGGAAGAGCTGCAGGAGCTGACACCTTCTGTCCTCCGCCACCTCCGCCCCCGCGCTCTCCTCCCCGGCAGCCGAGCGGCGCGGCGGGCGGCGGGCGGCGGGCGGCGGCGGCGGGCGGCGGCGGCGGCGGCTGCTCTGTCCTCAGCTCACCTCCCCGGCGGGCTCGCTGCTGCCCGCCCGGCCCACGCCTGCGCCTCGCCCCCCGCCCGCCTCCCGGGCCCCAGCAACTTTCCCGAGCGCCCGGCTGCGGGGGGAGGGGGAGGGGAGGACGGCCGCCCGCGGGAGGTGCAGGCGCTGCCCCCGGCGCCCCCCGCGCCCCCGACCCCCGCGCCCCGGTCCCGGTCCCGGTCCCGGTCCTGGTCCCGGTCTCGGGCCGCGCAGGGCGCTCCTGGGCTCGGCGGGCGGCGGGCGGCGGGGGCCTCGGCTGCGGCTGCGGTTGCGGCTGGAGCGCGGGGCCCGGGCCAGCCTCGCCAGAGCCCTGCCAGCCGCCGTGAGTCATTTCCTTGGAATCCTACCTTTGGTGTTTATTTCCCTTAGAAGGAAACTTGTTTAAAAAAAAAAAAAAAGAAAGAAAGAAAAGAAAAAGAAGAAGGAGGAAAGAAAGAAAGAGTAATAATAGGTCTCATTCTTCGGGAGAGGCGCTCGGCTCCCGCACGGGGGGAAGACAACTTGCCTTTGTTCCCAGACACTTGGGGGCTGTTTACTTTCTCCGGCTCCGCTCGCGTCCCCGGGCAGGGCTCGGGGCCGCCGCACCTACCCCCGGGGGTGTGTCTGTGCGGGAGCCGGGACGTGCTGCCTGCAGGGGGTCGGCTCCCCGAGCCTCACCGCCTCGGTCTGGAGTCTGGGATGGGGAGCTCGGCCAGCAGAGCTCGGATGCCCGGACACCCCGTCTTCTCCCTGAGGCCCGGCCCCCGCGGTCCTAGCCCTAGCCCTAGCCCTAGCCCGGGGACCTGACCTCAAGCTCCTGGCCTCTCCAAGCTACAGCGGAGAAATGCACTTCCCAGGGCAGACAGGTGTACTGCAGGGACTAGCAGAAAAGCGACGTCTGTCTATTTAGTAGAAGGGTTGAAGGATTTTATTCCACCCATTCAGCCCCTTGCAGCAGCAGCAGCAGCAGCAGCTGGACAAGCTGTTGGGGTCTTGCTGAGGACAACGTCCAGGCCAAGGGCTTGATTCCACCTGGGCAGCACATGTAGGGCTGGCAGCATCAAAGGTGCATTGGAAACGTCAGCCTTTTGCTTCTCTTCATTTCAGTAGTGGAATCGGATCTCGAGCTGCTTTCATGCTCTTAATGTTCTCTCCTTTCCAATGAGAGATGGGGGGAGGGGTGGGCAAAGAATGACCAGGAGCCCCTGTTAAACCCTAGGTGCCACTGAATCTATAGCCATCCTGTCCTGTGTGCCAGCCACTCCTATTAGCATTACAAGGGCTCCGTGGAAAGAACTAGTCTAACTCATCTGGGGAAACCAAATGGTATAGCCACGCCTTGTAACTTTGCTGTGAGCGGTTGCTGGAGAACCGTGACATTTTAGCCCTCAGCCTTCTGGGAATGCTTGAGGTGTCATTCTACTACATCCAGTTGGGTGACAAGACAGACCTGCAGGAGCCCAAGGCATAAGAGGTTAGGACCTTTTTATTTATTTTTTAAACCCATGTGTAGACAAAACACACTTTAACAACCTTCTTTTGAATCCACTTAACCCCCGATGTTAAAAACAAACAAATTTTACCATAAATGTCTGTCTTTGTGGTTATACCTAATGGTAACAGCACATGAAATTGTGGATTTGAACTTCTGAGCTAGGTGGCAGGATCAAAATGTAAGTCTCATCATACAGAGAATAGTGACAGTTTGGATCTGCACATATAATACAAATAGGGAGTCCTGTGAGACATTGGTGCATAGCACTGAACACTCCCAATTCTTCATGAATGTGGAATTCGCCTTCTTCAGACTAGGAGGACTCAACTGGAAAATTTCCAACCCCCTTCCCCAATAATCCAAAGTCCGAAAGCAAGGAAAACTTACAGAAATCAGATATCATAATGGAAAGAAAGAGCCAAGATAAAAGGACTATGCTGTGTTTCAAATTCAAATGCATCCTGATAGGATTTCATATGCTGGAATCAATACTAGCAAATAGAAACGCTTGAAATCCTTAACAGCCAAAAAAGCTACAACGATAAGTCATTAAAATGGAAATAAACTCTTAGGAACACAAACTAGCACGGGGCCCATATAATGTCCTATTAAACAAAGGTAATTGCTTCTAGGGGGCTTACACATGCTTCACTTTCCTAAGGGGCGTGGATTTGTCAACCTCTAGTTTTATGTCATAAAAGTTCGACATAGACCAAAAGCTTGCGTTTTAGTCCCAGAATCCAGCACAAAAGTGAGTGTGAATTTCAAGCTGGAAAATACTGCTGCAGTCCATGAGGGAGGGCTACTGAGAAAAAGCAGCAATTCATGTGCTCCTGGCAAAAGCACTTACTGATACAACTGTCTTTTTATAATAGGGTAAGAAATCAGACCATTTATGAGAGTCTCCCAGGGAATAAATTATCATGAGGTTTGATACCTTGTTTGGATGCCGGGTTTGAGGGGTGATAGACGGAATAGCTTAGTTTATCAAATCAATGTAGTGTAAATTTCCTGATGACTCCAGAGCAAAATAAATGGCATGTCCCACCATTTCCTTTTAGAGAATATTCGAACCTCTCTCTCTCTCTCTTTTTTTTTTTCTTGTAATAAGGTTTTCTAACAAGCCCTTGGCTGCTGCCTCCTTGGAGGGCATTTTAAAAGAGAAAGGGGTAGGTGGTTCAGCGGCCCAAGTCCGCGGGATCCTCCTTCCAGCCACTGACACGGAAGGCCTGGCTTCATTCCTCAGTGAGGTTGGGACAGAATTGAGGATCTGAGGGACGCGTGGATAAAGGATAGAGTCCTTGCTGCCAAGAGCTGCTCTGTTAGCCAGAGGGACACTGTCACTTCCGTGAAGCTATGTCCCCCTCCCCTGGTGGTTTTCCTTCTTTTACCTGGAAGTGGACCCTGGTTGATAACAGATAGGTGACCACAGGCTCCCCCTAAACCCCACTCGCTTTGCCCTCTCCCCAAAACGTTAGGAGCTGTGTAATTCGGAGAAGCCACGAACTAGACCCTTAGCGTGTATCTGAAAGACAGTCTTCAGAAAGCAGGCCTGACATCACTCTTCGTGACAGTTCTTTAAATGGCAAAGTGAGCTAGTGGAGGTTCAGGTCTTGTCAAAGGAACTGGCGGTTAATAAGGCGCGGAGGCTTTTCTCTGCTGTCACCTCTGATCTCCGCCCCGTGTAGGTCCTTTTGCTTTCAGTAGCAAACCCCTGTCCCTCCCTTGAACTCCCCCTTGACCCTGCCTCGGGCCTCAGTGGGGACCCAGGGGAGCCTGAGCGCCCCAGCCCCGCAGGAGCCCCCCGGGCATCACCGCAGGCCCCAGGCAAGGGCGTGAACTGGGGCCCGGGCAGCCGCGTGGTGCCTCCTGGAAAGTTCCTGCCTTGTGTCTGGGCCTTGCGGAGGCAAGAGTTGCCGGCTGCCTCTGGCCCCGAAGCCCTGGCTCCTGTTTAATATTCTCTCTGCTCCGTTGATGTTGTGCTTGGCTCCTGTGGGGCTGCAACTCCCGGCTTGAAACTGGAGCCAATTTTCTGTCTTCATCTTACAGTGTTTTGACTGGAGGCAGATCCAGTTCAGGCCGATCAGGGCTGGTGGAAACAACTACCAAGTGTGTCTCTGTCTGCTTCGTTTTGGGAGAAGAAAGTGGAGGGAGCCCCAGAATGTTGTAGAGCAACCGGCCCTGCGGAAAGGAAGAGGGGGCAGGCGCACAGCCCGAACCCCTGAGAGCATCAGTAGGGATTACGGTCGAGATATCTGCTTCCCCACCCTATTCTTTTGATTGATTAGCAGAATTCATCAAAGGAGACTCTCGGGGGGGATTGACCAGAAAATTGATTTTGCCTTATTAATAGAAAGGAAGCGCCAGGGTTTTGGACTTGCCTCTTAGCGGTGCGTCTTCTGCAGGAAGGTCAGGGGGAAAATGTGTTTAGGAGGCAAAGCAGCTGTCTCCAAGAGGGCTGAGGGGAATCTGAGAACAATAAGAAATGGGATTTTAAAGATCCGCCCATGAAATGCAGATTGCTGAACACAGAAGCTGAGCTAATAGCAGTGAGAGAGTTTGCTGAGGTTTCCTTTGAAAAAATAATAAAATGTTTCAGGGTGAAGGGGAGGACCGAGAAGTAAAAGTTTCCCAAAGCAAAGGAATGAAAATGCCAAGGCCATCCCCTGGCTTACTCTTGATTAGGGCTGTTTTCTTTTCTTTTTTTTTTTTTTCCTTTTCTTTTCCTTTCCTTTTCTTTTTTTCTTCCTCTTCTTCTTCTTCTTCTCTCTTTTTTTTTTTTTTTTTTTTTTTTTTTTTTAGATCTGAGGCTGTCAGAGATGACTCTGGTTCTGTCCATGAATAGATTCTGCGAGCCCATTGTCTCAGAAGGAGCTGCTGAAATTGCTGGGTACCAGACGCTATGGGAGGCTGACAGCTACGGAGGACCGAGCCCCCCTGGGCCAGCACAGGCTCCTCTCCAGGGAGACCGGGGAGCCGGTCCCCCACTGGCAGGTACTGCCCTTGACCTTCCCCTGCTGCCCTCTGCGGCTCTGCAGCCAGACTAGTGGGCGGGGGTGGTGTCTGGAGCGCCCGTCTGAGCTCAGAGAGCACTTGCTCCAGAGACTTCCCAGGCTGCAGGCTGCCTGTGCACCTCTCCTAAGTGAGCCCAGGGCTCCAGGGACAGGACCAGGGGTGATCGTTAAATTGCACTCAAACAGGAGTCCACATGTGCTGCTGCTTCCTGCGTAAGTCATTGCCACCTATATTTTTAAAAGAACCAAACCAGATTTTGATATTTCACGTGGGGAGCTGCACGGTTCTCTCCCAGCTACACAAGCCCTGGTGAGCTTGACAATGAAATCTTTATCCCATGAGACATAAAGGAATCTGCACTTTGGGCCAGAAGCTATGTGTCTCCTCTTTTTATTAAGCACACAGTTGGCTTTCGTATTCAGGAGAAAAATGTTTTTAAACACAGAAATATGTTCTTCCTGGTTCTTTACTCTTAGTATTCTAAGGTAAGTTCCTTGGGTTTTTGTGTTGTGGTGTACTTTAAACAACAACAACAGCAACCTAAAATGTAAAATAAGTACTCCTTGAAGTTCCTTTTGAATTAAAAGCTCTGTTCTTTAAAAATTAGACCCCACTTTAGTTCATGGTTGACACGTGACATGCTTACGAGAGAAAAAAAGGACGTTGGTTAGCCCAAATTTTGATTTTAAATTAAGAGATTTTCAGTTTCGTATTTTGAGAGAAGGAATATTATAACTCCAGTGTGCAGTTAGTCATCTCCTTCCTTATCTACAGCCAGTAATATTTTAGAATTATTTGGTCATTAGTGCTTACAGTTAACAATGTATAAATTTGAGCAGTGGTGTCCTATTATGGGTTTAATTAAACAGTTTGAATAAATGCTATTCTCCCCTTTATCAGTTTTGCTATTTGTGCATAGAATTAAGATTCTGATTATTTAGCAAGTGCTGACATGGGTCCCTTTTGCTTTATGATTACTTAGAAATCCTTGCCTCACCTGGGTTGCAGAATTTTGTGTGATAGCAACTGTTAAGACAAATGTTTATTTTTAATCACCACATGTACAGACAAATATGTAGCCAAGTCATCTTCTATAAGGAAATTAAAGGAAAGTATTTTGTTTGGAGAACCTCTGGCAAACCGCATGTCATTTGTCATATCTGATTTATTACCACAGGATCACATTACAGGGGAATTTCAAATCCTATAACAACATCCAAGATCACATACTTTAAGAGGAAGTATGTGGAAGAAGAGGATTTTCACCCACCACTCAGCAGCTGTAGCCATAAAGTATGTTTTTTTAATAGTCATTATTTTTATTAAGAGTTAAAGATACTTTGTAACAGTTGCTTGATCCATTTCCAGAATTGTTCCACCCAAGCAATGAAAACGAGCCACTTCTCTGCAGAGCCATATTAATCGCTGTCACTTTTTTGGGTCCTGTGTTATTTTCACAAGTAGTTGAAGAAAGAGCCAGCAGGAGCTCCTCTACCCAGAAATAACAGAATTATATAATCCAAGCAACATCTTTTTTACAACTGATTTGATTGTTCTCAAGTTGCATTAGTGGTTATGAGCAGCCCGTGTTTTCACGCGTGTGCAGAAATGCGTGTTCTTTCCCGACATCTTCCCCCTCCCCAAGCTCTAGGTCCCACGGCCAGTGCCACTTCTGTGTGTGCCCACCTGGGAGCGGTCCCCCAGGGCTTCTCTTGACCCCTTGGAGGTGGCCTCACTACCCCTTGAGTGTGCGCACGCAAGTAGAAACACGCACTTCGTTGTACATTCATTACGTTTGTTCAGTTTGTTAAAATCTGTAATTCATTCCCTAGAAAAGACCACAGCTTTCTCTTCTGCATGTGTAAAAAGAAAATAGTGGGATCCGGAAATGCCTGGAAGTATGAAACTGGCCACCTAAGCTTTCCAGATACCAGTTCTTTTTCCTTATGGTTCTCTTCCTTTACAAACTGTCTACAGATTTCAGCAGGGAGGATATAACCCAGACCATAGTTGTCTGAAGTACGGAGAGGATTTTGGATTTTTCGATTCCTCTTCCTGTCTCCTCTTCCCCGCCCTCTCCTCACCACCCCATAAGCTTGTCGTTCAGATGTTGCCTTGACCTTGCTCATGACGACACTGGCAGGCATTGGCAGGTGCTGCTGGGCTTTTCCCTGAATGTATAGTTCCTGCCTTTGGTTAACCTAGGTTGGCTTCCTTCACAGCCCCTCAGGTCATGCTACCAGGTGGCTTTTTTTTTTTTTTTTTTTAATTTAATGATCTGGAAGAGCTGGTTGCCAGGACACAAGCAGTTTATTTCCTCTTTTCATTTCTGTGTTAACGGTTGTAGCCTTTCCCAGTGGCTGCTGGATTTGTACCAGTCATCACCCACTGGTAGTATCCTACTGCCCAGAAGTGAGTCTTCCCATTTCCTCCCCACCTCTCTTCTCCTGCCTGGCCCTGGAAGGAGGCCTACTTTGGCCCTTCACTGCCAGATCCCGTCGGGCTGAGCCTCAGTTCCTGTTGTCCCTCTATCACGTAAGGGTAATTGCAAGTGTGAAACCCTTGTCTCTCAGAGAGACAGTCCTGAAAGCAACTCTCATGCTCCTGGCCAGGATTTGAAGTTGACTTACTGTGACCTGCATTTTGACATCTTTCAAAAGATCTTTATTGACCTCATAATATGTAAGTGTGTGTGTGTGTGTGCACATGTGCATGGGTTTGTATATACACAGAAAAGCACAAGCGTCCTATGAGTACAGCTTGCTGAGTTTCACAAAATGAACATATCCGTGTAACTAGCATCCAGATCAAGCAACAACATAACCAGCGACTGAGAACCCCCTCCTTGTACCCCTCATTACTACCTCTCTGTCCTCCGGAGAGATTGCTCCCCTGACTTCCAGCAGTGTAGATGAGTGTTCTGTCTTTCTACATTTTCCCCGTTGGACTCTCTAAATGCCAACAACCTGACCTGTCCCCACTGAGGTCTGCACCGTGACCAGATTCCCAGGTGCTTGACCACACCGTGGAGTCTGGAAGGGTGGATGTTAGCCACATCAGGGATCTTTATGGTTCCCTAAATGAACCCCGGGAGTTGGGGGAACAAGACCCCAGCATTCCCAGATCCAGACACTGCCAAGAAATACACAGTGATAACATGTTGACATGTAATAGCCTATGTCCTCTGAATTCTCTTCCCTTTTTGGATTTTTCAGACCATCTCAATTTTTGAGGAACGAGCCCACATCCTTTATATGTCCTTAGAAAAGCTAAAGTTTATCGATGATCCCGAAGTGTACCTCCGAAGATCTGTCCTTATAAACAATTTGATGAAAAGGATCCATGGAGAAATCATCATGCAGAATAACTGGTGCTTTCCTGCCTGCTCTTTCAATGGCACCTCCGCCCAAGAGTGGTTTATGGCTCAAGACTGTCCTTACCGGAAACGACCACGGATGGCCAAAGAGGAGTGTGAAAAGTTTCATGCCTGCTGCTTTTACCAAGAATGTGGTGGTCACTACCTAAATGGACCCCTTTCTCTCCATGCTAGTGTCGGAAGTGCCTCCACCACTGCCCCGTCTTCCTCCTCCTCCTCCTCCTCCTCCTCCTCCTCCTCCTCCTCCTCCTCCCCCCCTCTGCCTTTACCGAGTTGTTCCCACCAGGTGGATTTTGATGTAGGCAGCGCACCTGTTTACAAAGGTGATGGCCAGGTACCTGCCAATGAAATCTTTGTCACTAATGTCAGGTCACTAGGTGTTCAGGAAAAGGCCCCAGTAAGTGATGAGAAAGCAAATAATGACACCAGCAGGGATGGTGGCCCCCTAAGCCATGAACCTGGGGGAAATGACCTTGCTTTTGAGTGCAAAGGCCAATTCTACGATTATTTTGAGACTGGATATAATGAAAAAAGCAATGTGAGTGAGTCTTGGAAAAAGTCCTTAAGGAAAAAGGAGCCTTCACCAAGTAACAAACCGTGCTGTGGCAAAGGGAGTAAAATATGAGCCATCTTTTCACCGAAACTTCTGAAGCATGCACAGCATGATCAATTAGCTCTCATAAATTTTATTTTGAATGGATTTTATAGTTTTGTACAACTGATAAAATTATGCCATGAACATGCCGTGTCGTTTTAATGCCTGGAGAGCAGATTGCATAAAACATCTGTATAGTAGGCATCAGCGAGCTACTTATAAATGTGGTGATGTTCCCAAGAAAACAGTTGACTTAATGCTTAAAAGTATACCTTAGTTGTCCTACAGAAAAGGTCAGTAGATTAGACTGGGGGACAACGTGCCCTTGTGATCTTTCCATTACCCCCCCAAGGAGCCTGTCACTAGCCAAGAAACTGCATCATGTTTGCCAATTAAGGAGGTAGTTATTTGGAAAGCAAACCAACATAACCAGCAAAGGATGCCTGCTTCTTCTCTATGATACAGTATTTTTTTCTGAATAAAAGACCGAAGACAGGGAGCTAGATGAAGTGGCTTCACCGTGCCGTGAAGTACTTGTATTTAACAGTCTTGGGTGACAGATGAAAATAGGATGTAACATAATGAAACACCTGTCTGGGTGCGGCAATCAACAATATGTAGAAGGGTAATCCCTGCAAGTTCCTGGCTTGCCTGTGATGCATGATTAGGCAGTTAGAGAGGTGTTATACAGGGCGATTTTTGGTGCCTTACTTTATCTTAATTTTTGCCAATGTGAAAATTAAGGATAAATCAGAGTTACAGCAGGGATTTAACAAACAGGAAAAAAAAATACACAGGGTGGATCAATATTGTTTGGAAACCGTTAACTTCGAAACTATTGTGTTCAACTTTTGATTCAACATCTCTATTCTTCCTTTGTTTTTGATGCCCAATTGCTTTTGGATTTGGCATTTTTAGAAAGGGATGGGGGAAACAATAGAGCTGTTAGAAACCAGCACTAAGCTGCTTGAGCTTTTCTATGGCAACGGTCCGTTGCTGGGGTTTGGGTTTTTTGGGTTTTGGGTTTTTGTTTTGTTTTGTTTTCTTGTCCAATGAAGTTCATGAACCAGTGGCATGCATTATACTTTAATCTGTTTTGCATCATTTCACTCGTTTAGATTATAAAAAGCATGTGGTTTTTTATATATGACTTTTGCTGTTGATTAAGAAGCACAATGTTAATAAATGATGTGGTGATCAATGAGGTTTTATCTTAAAGAATGTAAAGACTTTAGTTTTTGGAAAGTTATTTTGGAGAAATGGGACTCAGTTGGCAATAGCTACCATGTATTTGGTCGACGATTTTCTCAATGATTTCTTTAATTTGTATGTTTGCAAGAGTGTTCAGAGTGCCCCTCTGACCGTCCTTCCTTCTACTCCAGCCAACTCCTCCTGCTAAACTGTATTCCAATTTCCAAGGTTGCTAATTGACTAGGGCCTCCTTAAACAATACTTCACGGGAACCAAATGCCAAACGGAGGAAATAAGTAAGTCCTCCCAGTTTCTCCAAGATAAAGCTTTTTTATTATTGCTATTAATATTAAATATAGGTCTCATTCATACAGTGTATGAGTAGGATCATCATTTGGACAATGTCCACAAGGACCAATTTTTAAAACATGTTCTTGTGTTATGGCTAAATAGTCTAGTAATGTTTTGTCCTTTATTTTCAATATTTGATAAACATTTGATGTTGAAAACTTAGATGATAGATGCTTGTATATGAACGTGTTGTAATAAAGTGAGGTTTTCTTGATATATATTTATTAAAACGATCAAAATTCATTACGATTTTATTTTAATGACTATCGGCAATGTTTCTCTTTTCTGTTGCTCTTTCTCCTTTAAAAAATTCAAGAGGTCTGGTGGGCAGTGGCCACACAGGAGTTTTCAAAATGAAAGACTACTTTAAGAGGTCAATCTGACAGGTGTTTCAGAATGATCCAAATGTGTGCGTTTAGATTTCTGTGGATTAGGAGGCCAATGTTAATAAATGATGTGGTTGGTTATCAAGAAGGTTTTATCTTCAAGAACAGATTCATTTTTGCAAAGTTTCTGACAAAAAATAGCATAACATACTGGATGCATCCTAGCTGGTTGCTTTATGAAATGTCAAATTGTCAAAAAGATGACCCAAATGTCAATGGTTGAAACAGCTATAGATTATGGCTGGTGGTTTTCCAAGCAACTTTGTATTAATGTTATTCTTAGAGGCTAATATTTGATAAAGGGAGAAAGCTAGTTGGAAGCTTAATTTGTCAAAAGTAGCATTCTTACTATGAATGTGATACATCCTAGAGATTTTTTTAAAAGATTTTATTTATTTATTCATGAGAGACACAGAGAGGCAGAGACACAGGCAGAGGGAGAAGCAGGCCTGATGCAGGGAGCTTGATATGGGACTTGATCCCGGGACTCCAGGACTCCAGGACCACGCCCTGGGCCAAAGGCAGGCACTAAACCGCTGAGCCACCCAGGGATCCCCATCCTAGAGATTTTAAATATGAAAGAGATGACATCCTTTTGCTTTTTAGAAGCCACTAGCATTATCAGGTAATGTTTCTCTTGATGGCCAAAATTGTAAATGACAGAGTTGGTGATTTTCCACAGCACTCACCTGAGCTTCGGGCCCAGACATCTGCTCAGCAGAACCAACTGGAGCTTCTAGCTGGACAACTGGGGCTTTGAATTTGCATTTTTAATTCTTAGCCATCAAGTTTTTGTCTCTAAGACATTTCTAGCATACCGAGAGACATACTCCCCCTCCCACCCCTTAAAAAGCCCTAAGCATCCATTCAAATAAAAATGTTCCTTTTGTTGGTATGAGAACTTTAGGGCCTTTTATGTGCCTCCATCACCATTTCTACTCAGAAGATAATCAGATTTTTCCAGAGTGGCCAAGGCACAGATGATAATTCTACTAACTGGGTTCCATAGTTCTGTCTCAGAGATTGGTAAACCTAAGACTCTCTTCACCCCACACTCTGTCTACCCACCTGGAAGTAGCACCTTTTCTCATTGCTGTGCTTTGCTTTAAGGAAAACCTGATAGGGCAGATTCCAGACTTCTAAAAGTTAAATGAGGGGAAATCTTCACTTAAGAAAATGGCCCAGCTCCCCCCAAGAATGCCTTTAATTGCTGCTCCCTGAGGCATCTAGGTGCACCTCATTAACCAAATCATTAACCTTTGCCTCTGGTCCTTCCCCTCTAAAAGTGGTGATTGTAGAAGACTGTCTGGCAGAGGCACTTTAAAAGAAGACAGATATCCTCAATCATATGCTCCCACTCCTAAAATCCTATTATTCCTTACTTCACCTTGAAGGGGGTGCCAAAGACAGGATTATAAGCGGCCAGGATTTGGAAAGAAGGTAGAAAAACTCAACTGGTGGAAGTGAGTATCTAAGGACCAGTCACTAATTAGGGTAAAGCGTGTGTCTTTGGCATGATCTTTTAAGACAATAGAGATTTTGAGCATTTTGTTTCATACGGCCTGAAGCAAGTGAATGAACCTTTATTTTCAGAGATCATAGTTAACTCCATCAAAGCAGGCCTGCCCACCCCTCCAATCATGAACTTGTTTTACAGCTCCGCTTAATGACTTCCTTTTGGTGTATCTAGAGAAGAGCTGAGAACAACTTGCAGCAGACATGGGCGTTTAAGAGATGTCAACCTCACAATAAATATCAGACAAAGATATAAGGATTCCTATGCAATGCAGCGAGGCTTTTGTGTTCCTCAAACAAGTTGTGAGCAGAAAACGTTTTTGGAAATAATTAGTTGTTTAAATCCATTTTGATGACAGCCCCTTAAATTTGAAGTCATTTCACTTGTACTTAAGGTTATCCTTGGCAGTTTTGCTGGGCTTTTTTCAAAATCAAGGATTCAACAGGCCATGAGCGATGATGATTTATTTCTTCCTTTCTTTCAAGATTTTTACTCATCCATTCATGAGAGACACAGAGAGAGAGGCAGACACAGGCCAAGGGAGAAGCAGGCTCCCTGTGGGGAGCCGGATGCGGGACTCCCTGACTCCGGGATCAAGCCCTGAGCCAAAGTCAGACAGATGCTCAACCGCTGAGCCACCCAGGTGTCCAGAGCAATGATGGTTTAAAGGAGATGCGGAACTGTCCCATGAAGAGAGGAGTGAAATCAGTATTTCAGTAATGGGAGACAATGTATGGTTTCTAGTAATTCATTTTAATAAGATTGCTGTGTTTTGATTGTGGTTTAAAATAAAATGCATTCAGGATCTTTTAAGTTACTACTCAACGCCGTCATTGCTCGCCTACAGTTCCAGTGTGTAAGAGAAGTAGATCGTCTACACATGGCGAAAACTACTCCATTGGATGTGAGAGCTACATGACCAAGGGTGAAACACTTCCTACTTTAGAGATTGTTTCCAGCCCTGTGTACATGCCATATTTCAATTGGGAGAATTCACTTAGGAAAAGCACTTGAAAAGATGTAAGTTATGAACACTTGAATCTCGCATCCTGCCATAAAGTGCATCAGCAAGTGAGTTTAATAAAACATGCTGTTTAAAATAGTCTGTAATTTCCTGTTTCTGCGTTTCCCTTCAGTATCTGTGACAGGCTGAAGAACCATGACTACACAAAGGGCATTTACACAAGCTCGTCTGGTGGTGTTTGCAAACCACTGCTAGGAGCTTCGTCTTCTTTGGTAAACAATTCTCTGGTGGGCTGTCGATGGTTGTTGTTTTTTTCCTTGGTGTTGGTCCAATTTGTTAATTTTGAAAATGCAAACTACTTATTCATAGCCTGGAAACACCTGCTTTTGACCGCAGTGAAACTGATAGAACGTATGGAGATGAATTAGTCATTGCTTATGAAAGTACCCACGTTTTTCTCAACCCCATTTTTAAAACTGTTCCCTTGATTTAAAATTATAAACTCCTATAAAATGCCATATCTTGGGGATGGAACACGCAAAGAGAGAACTTGCAGGGACGTAAGTTGTGATCTTGCTTCCTGCCAAGATCCCAAGACCATAGACAAATAGCAAAATTGGGGAGACACCCAAGCCACCCTAAGGCCTGTGCCGCCCAGGCTGGCTTGGCTTTCAACAGGCATTGCCCTCATCCAGGTCATTCCATGGCAGCAGCTGGGTCCGCACATCAGGCAGGTGATGCTCCTTTCCCCTGCTGATACTCCTTCTGCGTATGTTTTCTGAGGGGAGTGCAATAAGCTACAATCAGATGTGACATAACTCTGTATCCTGGCAATCAAGAAGCAGAGCTTTCTCAGTGCACCTGGCCCAGCACTCAGGCATCTATAGCTTCCCCAAAACTCACAAGACACCTGTGTGCATGATAGGGAAAAGGTGGAGATTGACAGGCTCTCAGGCACAGGATTTCAGCAAAAAGGTTAGGAGTCGCTCTCTGATGGAGTAGAGGTAAGAAGTTTGAGTGAGATGAACAGGGCCCCACATGCATTGCAGAGTGGACTCACTTTCTTTAGGGAAAAGTCTAAAGATAAAAAGGAAGACTTTTTTTTTTTTGTCAACTTCTTTAAGAAAGAAAAACCATTTTATTTTATTTTATTTTATTATTTTTTTTTTTTTAGAAAAACCATTTTAGGGATTAAAGGATTTCCCTTTTGTTTTCGCAAGAAGAAAGCAATGGCTTGTCTGCCCTTTCTGGAAGCTGGGAGTGTTCCTTGTTGTTTTCCAAGTCCTTAGATGCTGTGCTTTTCAATTAACCCAGCAAATGACCTTTGTGACTAGGTACAGTTATTAGTCCGAGGTACCTCTCTCCTGTTCAGTTCAACGGCTCAGTGGTTGTGGGGTTCTCATGAGACCAGCATAAAGCTGAGGGTTAAGAGTGGGATTTGGAATCACTGCCTGGATGCACATCCCAGCTCTGCTACTGTAGCTGTGCACTCTTGACCTTGGCCTGCAGCCCCTTGACTTTCCAGTGCCTCGATTTCCACATCTATAAACTAGGGTGGCATAATGTACTCGCCAGGCAAAGTTGCCAGGATTAAAGACTTTAATATCAGGGAAATGACCCACCCTTGCCTGAATGCACATAATGGGTGAGCCTCCAAGACCTCTCCACTAACGTCCCTGGATGACCCGAAGGCAGGACCCTGACAGTACCAGATCCTCCTTTTGTGGAAAGTGTTCCTTCAGCCTTTTGGGTTCTGTACAACAAGCTTGAAACAAATACAGAGGTGATGTGAAACCTGGGGACCGGGGACCCTTAGACTTTGGTAAAGTAGTCATTGGTGTTCTTGAGGCATTTTTAACATTTCAAAAGGTTTACTGGAAATCATAAAATTTCCTGAAAGCAGCTGCATAGGCTACCCCACGGCAGATTGCTTTCCTGTTGCTTGGAATTAAACCAGCTCTGGGTTAACACAGCCCAAACAAGAAGAAACTCTGGGAAAACGCAGGCATTATCCTCAGTAAATACAACTGGTTTCATAGATAGGATCTCTCAGAACATTGACTACCTGAAGGGAATAAAAGGCATCCCTATAAGTGAAAAGTTGAAAAACCACTAACCTTTGACTCATTCCTAGGATTTGTCAAAGTTCACGTTTATTCAGTTAAGGTATTATTCTCTTAGATTTAGTTTTCACTCAGAAAAAAAAAAATGCAGTATTGAGTAAATGAACATGGATAATTTAGACCCAAAATGATTTCTAGTGTTCCTACATCTGGTAATGGAGACCAAAGAATTATCTTCTGGATATGGATATTCATAACTTTGAGGACATGTCCTATCATAAAATAACTAGGATACACTTTTCACCAATAAGATCTAAATTTAAAAAGCAGATTAGCTAGAGAGTGGTTATTCCTACTTCAAGATTTCATTCTTTTCTATGTTGCCTTTAAACTCAGAGCCCGGGATCCCTGGGTGGCGCAGCGGTTTGGCGCCTGCCTTTGGCCCAGGGCGCGATCCTGGAGACCCGGGATCAAATCCCACGTCGGGCTCCCGGTGCATGGAGCCTGCTTCTCTCTCTGCCTCTGTGTGTGTGTGTGTGTGTGACTATCATAAATAAATAAATAAATTTTAAAAATAAAATAAACTCAGAGCCCAACTAATGGCTTCAAAATAGGATTCCCTTTAACAAATGACGTTTCCTTTCCTCCTAACTTTTCGAGAGTTTCTGTTTTTCCGTAGGGTGAGGCACACTTGTAGTGATGCTTGCTCACTGGTAGGTTTGAAATGAGAACCAAACTGAACCACACGGTTTGACAAACAGGCACCCAAATGTAATAAAAGAAAATGCAATATTGCACCATGACCCTTCCAAGACTTTTCTGCAACAGGTTCTCCTCCAACCCTAACAGGCTCTAGGATCTCCTGACTGGCACCAATAGTTGCCATTTCAGCTGAGAGAGGCACTGGGAAGCCAGGACACCCTCAATTTACCCAGGGACATCTAGGCTGGCCATCTCCAGATCCTTGTCCCCTCTGTGTTTGGACACCGAGCATCTAGAGTAGATACTTCATTTTCCTGCAGGTGGAATACGGAGCAGTAAGGATGATTGATTACAATTCTCAACCAGTTCAGCCTTAACCCATCTGGTTTTAGCCGAGATGACTTAATGTAGAAGGGCAGTGAGGGATGGGGGTCAGGGCATCTGTCTGTCTGAAAACAATATTGGTCTCTGCCCTGAAAGGACCCGTAAAGAGATCCTGGGGCCATCAGTCCACCTGGTTGTCTTAACGGATGAATAAATAGGCACATGCGAGGAACCCTGGGAGGGGATTTGTAAGGATTGATTTCCAACTCTCATTCTCATGACGGATCAAAAAAGGTTTATAATCAATCAATCATTCTAAAAAATTTTATTTTTCCCCCTGCAGTCTATTGTATTGATTTCCGATCAAATGACTGCTGTTTCTTAATAACAAAATTATTACCAAGTTAAGATTGTGAGCCCTAGGGCAGCCCAGGTGGCTCAGGGGTTTAGCGCCGCCTTCAGCCCAGGGCCTGATTCTGGAGACCCGGGATCGAGTCCCATGTCGGGCTTCCTGCATGGAGCCTGCTTCTCTCTCTGCCTCTCTCTCTCTCTCTCTCCCTCCCTCTCATGAATAAATAAAATCTTTAAAAAAAAAAAAAAAAAGATTGTGAGCCCTAGAGTCGGACTTAGGAGACAGGTCCTTGCCCATTCCTACCACCCACTAGCTGTCTAACGGTGACAAGCCCCTTAACATCTCTGGGTCTTGGGATCCCTGGGTGGCGCAGTGGTTTAGCGCCTGCCTTTGGCCTGGGGCTCGATCCTGGGGACCCGGGGTCGAGTCCCACGTCGAGTCCCACGTCGAGTCTCACGTCGAGTCCCACGTCGGGCTCCCAGGGCATGGAGCCTGCTTCTCCCTCTGCCTGTGTCTCTGCCTCTCTCTCTCTCTCTCTCTATCATAAATTAAAAAAAAAAAAAAATCTCTGGGTCTTGATATCCCATCTGTCAGATGATGAGGCTGGATTCAGACAGCATCTAGGATTGGTCTCTTCTGGCCCTAACATTTGTGATTCTAACAACCAACGGGTCTTTCCCAAGATTTTCACCTGCATTTTCTACAAGTCACCCCATCCTTTCCTTCTCCAGGATGCCTCCCCACCATCCTCACTACCCCCTGCCCCCCCATGAAAGGGAGAAACTGCTTCTGGATGTTTCTTAAAAAGAATAAATCTTGGGATCCCTGGGTGGAGGAGCGGTTTAGTGCCTGCCTTTGGCCCAAGGCGTGATCCTGGAGACCCGGGGTTGGGCTCCCCGTGCATGGAGCCTGCTTCTCCATCAGCCTATGTCTCTGCCTCTCTCTCTCTCTCTCTCTCTCTGTGTGACTATCATAAATAAATAAAAATTAAAAAAAAGAATAAATCTCATAGTTTTCCTGTCCAGTATGATTTTCTGCATGTGGCTGCTAACCTATTGTCTGTACATTCCTCCAGATAGGCCATGCTCCCCCCGCGGTGTCTCAGTACAGCACCCCCCCCAGTACTCCGCAGTCCACCCTCCCCACCACCCAACAGACATTAGCCCATTAGCCAGCCAGCCACCTCGCTTCTCCTCCTGGCACAAAGTTATCCTCTCCTCCAAGCAACCAGCTTGCCTGCCCTGTGCAGGCAGGAGATCTGCGAACCCTCTTCTCTCTCATGTTTATGAGTAATAAAATAGCGGACTTCCCCCCCTTCTTTTTATGAAGACAGTCCTTGCAGCTGTGACTATAACTGTTGTTGGGTTGTTGTTGTTGTTGTTTTTTTTTTTTTTTCCATACGAGCCAAGATTATGGTCCCATAACCCAATTAGTGTCATTTGGTGGTGGTCCAAGTGCTTCCCCTGCACGAGTTTTAATTTGGGGATCCCCGGAGGCTGCACTCCACATCTGTAGCCGGCCTGTTCTTCCTCTCCCCTTATTTGCTCGAGGTTTATGGGAGGATTAGCTGTGTGGTCTGGGAGGCGGCTGCTTCGCTTTCATCCGCTCTGCTCTCGAGCCGCCGAGGAGCCTTTTACTTTTCATCAAGCCCTGGCACCTGGAGGGCGGGCAGCCGGGGCGACTGGAATGAATCAGTGGCTGCCCCGCAGGCCCCGGGGGGCGCGGCCCCGCGAGCGTGGGGGAGGGGAGCGCGCAGGGAAGGAAGCCCATTGGGCGCTCGCGGCCTCGCCAGGCTGGGCCCGGCCGGGATCCCGGGTGCGGGGCGCGGCCCCCCCACCCCCCGCCCCGCCCCCACTCCCTGGCTGGCGAGGGCTGGCGAGGGCTCCCGGCGCTCATTGTGCAGGCAGCTGGCACCAGCTGGGAAGGGAATTAGCATAACAAAGAGCCGGAGCGAGCGCGGCGCGGCCCGGCGGGGGCTCTGCGGAGCGCCCGGGGCTCCGAGGAGCCGCGCCGTCAGCCGCCGCGCAGCGCCCGGGGCCGCGGGGCCGGAGCGCCTCGGAGCGCCGCGGAGCGCCAGGCCGGGCCCCGCCGCGGTGGCCACGCCAGCCGGGGTCTGCGGGGTCGCGGCCGCGGGGCTCGCCCGCAGAGGGCAGGCGGGGCGGGGGGGCGGGGGCGACGGCGTGCATGGGCGTGCGCGTGTGTGCACGGGCGTGCACGCGGGCATGTGAGTGTGGAGCGAAGGGGCCACCTGCAGACGGGCGGGGACCCACCTGCTCCCTCCCCGACCTCCCCTCCGAGGCCTCTTTGTTCATTCCTAAGGCGAAGCTGGTTCTCACCTCGGGCCGCGGCTTGGAGCCCCCCCACCCCCCCCGGGGAGCTCGGCCTCCGCCCCACCCCGGGGCCGGCGGGGAACCGCGCCCGCACCCCCCGCGGAGGTCCCCGGTGCGCCCTGGGGCGCTGCCGTCCTGGCTGCCGGGGAGCCCCGGGTTAGCGCCTCGAAGCTCGTCCTTCCCGTGCACGGATGAGGGCACAGCCCTCCGACCCCGCGCTCCGGGCCCGCGTCTGCGGCCGGGCCACCTCGGATCCGTGCAGTTGCCCCGTGGGGCGACCCTGAGGCCCAGGCCAGAGTCACAGAAGGTCACAGCTGGCGACGCAGCCGGCCGACCCGGAGCCCGGGCTGGGGCACTCCAAGCCCGCGTTCTTTCCACTGTCATCGTTTCAAACCTACGAACCACGCTGCCAGTCGGGCCCCGGGAGGACCCCGGAGGACCGTGGAGAAGGCGGGGCGGGGGCGGTCAGGGCACAGCTGGAGGAGGCAGGCACAGCCCAGACGACGTCCCTAGGGACCGCCCCAGGCCCCCGGCCCGGATTTCTGTGCCCTCCGATCTGAGTTGTCCCCCCTCCTCCCTCCCTCGGGGGCCCGGGCATCTTAGGGGCGCGGGCCCGCCCCCTCCCGACTCTGGCTCCCAGGCTCCCTACAGGAAAGGGCGCAGCACAAGCCGTTCGCCGTCACCCAGGTGCTGTCGACCGCGGGGAACGTGGGGGGGGGACCCGGGGACCCGAGACCCCGAGACCCGGGACCTACACCTGCACGCCTCCCCCAGCGCCTGGGTGTCTCCTGGCTACGCCGCACCCCGCTTCTTGCTTGCGGGAGCCTCGGCCTCCGAGCACCGAGGGAGCAGAGCCGCGAAAAGCAGAAGAGCCGCGCGGGGCCGCCGTCCCCAGGGGTGCAGGCCCGGCCCGCGGGCTCCAGCAGGTGCCTTGGCAGCACCAAGCTCCGCGAGGGGCAGGCACCTCCGAGGCCAGCGGGGCCCGCCCTCCCTGCTCACAGTCGGGGCTGCGGACACCAGGGGGATGAAGGGCGTCTTGCGGTTTCCCAGGCCTCGGTCGGGTCGGCCCAGCCCTTGGGGGGCTCCTGACCTGGGATCGCGGGTGCTCATTTACCTCCCCGGCCCCTGTCACCAAGAACCCCGGTGGTGCTGGGGACATGGGCAGCCCTAGCAGTGCGGGCAGCATGTGGTCCTGGAGGCACCTGGAGACGGCGAGGGTTGCGACCCTGGGCCACGGCCAGAACCAGGGGCCGCCCCACTTGAATTCAGGAGTGGGCAGGTGAACGGGTGGCCCTCGGGGCTGCTGATGGCTGCTGTTATTATTAAGAGTTCAGAATTCTCCTAGGTTCTAACAACTGTGTTCATTCTCAATAAATGGTTTCTTAATAATCATTTTAATTAGCAAAAAGGCTGTCTTATTAAAGCTAATTAAAGGCAATTTGGGAACCTTATTTTCATACAATCATAAAATTAGAGAAACAAGAAGCTGGAGAAATGAGGAATGTCTCAGGCTTTCTGCAGAGGGGGTGGGGAGGAGCCGGGAAGGGAAAGCCTCCCCCCAAGCCAGGCCTGCGGGCAGGGGTGCCCAGTGGGTGGGCTGTTCCAGATTGGGAAGCAGCCTCCAGCATTCTAGGGGGCAGCTACAGGGAGCCATCCTCTGTTCCGTCCTTGAAACCCCCGGGTCACCAGAACTTCCCTCTGCTCCTGCAGTTGGTCACTTCTCTCCCTCTAGTTAGCTCTACCTTGAAAATATACTAACCTTGCAGCCTTGACCTGTGCAAGACCTCATTCCTTCCCTCCCATCCTTTCTGTGGCTAATTGTCTTAACTCACCAGCCTAACAGGTATTATTAACCTATTATTAACCTTTCAGGCCTGACTCTTAATACACTCCAAACTTGGCCCAACCCCATCTTCTGCTCCAGCCACCTCAGTTCCTCGATGTCCTCTCCTGATGACCTGCTCCTTCCCATCACTCAGCCCTCACTCCTGCTTTTCCCTTAGCCTGGATTGACCTCTCCCTGTCCCATAGAGTAGCTTTCCCTCCAGGCCAATTCAAGGTCTAATTTTTTTTTTCAAGATTTTATTTTTATTCATGAGAGAGAGAGACAGAGACACAGGCAGAGGGAGAAGCAGGAGCCTGACGTGGGACTCGATCCCGGGTCTCCAGGATCAGGCCCTGGGCTGAAGGCGGTGCTAAACCTCTGAGCCACCTGGGCTGCTCTTCAAGGTCCAATTTTTGTATGACCCCTTCCTGGGCTCTATTACAGGCTGTTCCATGATATGTAAGATGGAAGATTCCTTCCTCTCTGTAAAGAGTTTTCAATGAGAATCATAGACTTGGCAGGGGAGGGGGGGTCGTTTTTAGAAAGGCATTAAAAGTAGGAATTAAATGTGGCTTTGGGAATCAGAGACCTTAGTTATAGGCCTGGCTTCACGTATATTTGTGACCACAGGACAGTGGTTTATGGGCACATACTTTCTATAAATGTCTTATGTGTAGCAAATGACTTTCCTAAGCTCTGGTTTCCTTGTGAGTAGAATGAGGCTAATGATAAAAGCTACCCCACTAGGTTATTGGGATGTGTAAATAGATAATGGATGTAAGTCACTTTACACAATATGGGCATGCAATCCTAATAGCTCTGGGATCATTGTCTTTGTTGATGTGTGCACAATTCAGGACGCACGTCCAGGAGGAAGAGAGAGCCTGCTCTGCCCCAGCCTCAACCTCCCTGCTGGTCCTGCATTCCCTCTCGACGGGGTCCCTTCTGCACCCTAGGACAGCACTCTTCTCAGCCATGCATGGGATAGTAGGGCACCTACTTGCCCCTAGTGTCTGGCATCAGAACTCAGCCCAGCAAAGACACCTGGCTCAGCTCCTTGCTATCCTCAGCGACCCTCCCAATAAATGAACTCATTCTGGCAGGAAAAGTGCCCTGCAGTAGATCCTACCACGACACCAAGGATTCTCACCTGTCCTTGAAAGTGCAGATCAGGGAACATAGAGCTAGTGCACAGCAGGGCTTGTGCCTCTCCTTACCTGTTGCTTAGGCCATGGGACAGTGAATGGCCATGAATCGGCAGGGGCCCCCTGCGCATCCCCAGGATGAGACCTTAACCACAGCAGAAGGGACTGCAGAGAAAGGACAATGAGCAGATCCATGACCTACCGGCGTTTAGCTGCCTATTCTCGAAGTAATTGTTTAAGTAGTGGCTTCCACCTTGATAATAACCATTATTATTAGTCTCCTGACCAGAAGGAAATTCGAACCTCGGACACCCTGATTCTAAGCAGCGCACTTCCACCATCCGGGGGCTATAGTCAAAGCAGAAACGGCACACAAATTAACCAGCAGTCCCCTGCACATCACATACAGGGTGGATTTTCTTCCTCTCTGCCTAGAAAGGGCCTTATTTCCCATCTGTGAGCATCAGCGGACTGTTAGCCACAGCACAGCTTCCGGTGGGCCTGGGCTACCCTGACTCGTATGATTAAAGCTCCAGGGTCGACAGCAGTTGCTGTGTTTTCAAGGAGATGCAGGGAAGCTCACAGGACCCCTGGGGCAGAACACAACACTGCTCCTCAGACAATTCCCTTTAAAAAAGTTGTCATGAAATCCAATTAACCAGCTGGAAGGCCGGCGTGGGCAGCCCTCCTCGGGGTCAATAAATAATAGAACATGCCCTGCGATGGAAGGGGTAGCTGGCTTTCCTGAGCTCCGAGGCTGTGACAAGCCCTCCTGGCAGGGAAAAACACGGGCCCCACCCCCCACCCCCACCCCCCGCCCCAGTCCCTGAGACCTCAGTGGGCCCAGGAGGGAAGGTCCACTAGGCTGATGCCCCAGGGTCCTGGGGGCACCTTCCCTCTTGCTCCTGCACAAGCCCCAAGAGTGAGGGACTGAGTGAGGCTTGTCTTGAGGGATTCGAGCATTAGAACAGGCATCAGGAGTTCTGGTTTTTAGGCCCACTTCTGGCTCATGCTCAGGCAAGCTCTTCAGGAGCTCCTGAGCCCAGCTGAAGTTCCTGGTGAGTACTGTGAGGAGGGCCTCTCTTCCTGGTACTCTCTCCAAAGCGGACTGCTCTGGGTGGGCCCTTTGCTTTTGCAGAACCTGCACTGCACAGGAGAAATATAATGTGAACCACATATGCAATTTTAAATTTTCTAGCAGCCACATTACATTCAGGGGCACCTGGGGGGATCCATCGGTTACCTGTCTGCCTTCAGCTCAGGTCATGATCCTGGGGTCAGCAGGAATCTGTTTCTCCCTCTGTCCTTCCTTCTTTTTTTTTTAATTAATTAATTAATTTATTTATTTATGATAGTCACAGAGAGAGAGAGAGAGGCAGAGACACAGGCAGAGGGAGAAGCAGGCTCCATACACCGGGAGCCCGATGTGGGATTCGATCCCGGGTCTCCAGGATCACGCCCTGGGCCAAAGGCAGGAGCCAAACCGCTGCGCCACCCAGGGATCCCTCTGTCCTTCCTTCTACCCCTCCCCCTGCTCATGCTCTCTCTCTCTCTCTCTCTCTCATAAATAAATAAATAAATAAATAAATAAATAAATAAATAAATAGATTCTTTAAAAAGAATAAATGCAAAGTAGTGAGAGACATTTATTTTAGTAATACAATTCATTCTTTATTTACTCAATATATTAAAAACATGATCATGCTAACATCTAACCAATATTAGAACTATGGACAAGATATTTCCTACTCCTTTTTGTTTGGTATTCTTTGAAATCTGGTGTGTATTTCGCACTCACAACAGATACCACTTAGGACAAGACACATTTCAGGTGCTCAATAGTCACATAAGTCTAGGGGTTACCATATTGGACAACATAGTTCTGGACCCTTGGCCCAGGCAAAGGCCTGGCTGTGAGTCTGATTTTGGATCCCCTTGGTCCCTTGTACAGGGAGACACACAGCTCCCCCGGCTCACAGCAACACCCCTTCTCCTCCCTACTGCCTGGGCACCATGCTTCTCGGGGACCCTGAGGCTCAGCCCTCCAGTTCAAGGCCATGGGACCACGGAGGGCATTGGACAATGCTGCTACTCCCAGCAATTGTCCAGAGAAAGCTTCTAGGCACAGAAGGGTCAATATCCTGGGGCGCCCAGGCTCTGGTCCATTCCCTCCTCACATCATCCCTGCTGCCTTGGAGGGGATATGTGGGGCCATCCCAGAGTGAGTAGAACCAGGATTGGGTGGGCAGGTGGTGGGAGGGGAGTGAAAGCAGTGTTCCCAGGGTGGCAAGGGCCTTTGTTAGGAGCAGAGCGATCGTTAATCTCTCTGCCACCAGAGAGGATGTGGGTGGCAAGTAAAGTCTTGTCGGGGAAAATACTGGCAGGAAGGTGAGCCACATGCCAGAGTAACCACCAGCTCCACCACTCCTCTCCTTTGATGTAGTGCCTTGGTGCCATGCAGGCCAGGTCAGGCCTGTGACAGGCACGGCCCTCCCCAAGTGAATGTGACTGTGTGTGTGTGTGTGTGTGTGTGTGCATGTGCACGCATGCCCTAGGCTCTAATCGGGCTGCACATGTCTGTCTACATCCCTTCCATCTGAGAGTATCCCAAAGAGAAATGAGTCCTGGGTTCATATGTTCCGAGCCCCAAATTTAGACATGAGGTCTGCGAAATAGGAGAGATGGAGAGGACCACAAGGCTGGGACAGATGGCACCGTGCTTGCCAAGTCCATCCATTCTCCCTGGCTGCTCTCTGCCATCTTGTAGAATAGAAGCGGATGAATGACTACATGATTGTCCTCAAAGGGACAGGGTCTGAGAGATGCCACCATCAGCGTGTTGAGCTGGGGGGTGGCTGCAAGGAGCAGAAAGCTTTGAGGAAACCGATGGTCAGGGCCCTGGACTGTGGAACAACACAGCCTTGGTGAGGCCCCACGAGTGGGGAGACGGCCACCTGTTGGTAAGAGAACATCAGTGGGGTCCAGTTCTCATGACAGGAACTGGGGAGCTCTGACTTAATGTCACCACCATCCCCCAGAGGTTAGGAAAGGGGGAAAAAAACGAGCTGGCTAATTGACCTCTCAAAATCATAAAATACTTTGTAGCTTATAAAACCGTTTTAGCTCAATTTTGCTCTAATTCTCTTAACAATCCTATATGGTTGCTCAGGCAGGTATTATGCCAGAGGGCACAATCCACTTGAAATTTCACAGAAAATATCTTGTGTGCATTTTTTAGGGGCTTAGGGGAGGGACAGGAGAAAGAGGATTAGATTTTTAACAGAATCTATGACATCCAAAATGTTAAGAATTTGTAGACTGTTCCAACTCCTCTTCCTTTAACAGGTAAGGGGGCTGAAGCCCAAAGAGGGTCCGTGACTTATCCAGGATTGCTCTGCTTCAGGGCAGAGGTAGGACTCCAAATCTGAGTCAGAGGGCTCTTTTCACTGTGTACCAAGCTAACGCAGATGCCTGAGGGGCTCATGACTCTGGGGATTCCTGGTTCAGGAAGCACTGGGCCCCTGAATACAGAGATGAAGGCTAAGAGCAAAGGTGCCATTCCAGGTCTACCTTTAGCCAGCTGCACGACCATGGCCAAGACGTCACCCTCGCTGGACTTCATTTTACCCTCCCAAACCATAGAGAGTCATGTTCCCTCACTCTCTACTTCTGAGTGGCAGTGTGAGAGTACATGGACTGGAAATGTGATGGGGCTCCAGAGAAGGAGGGGAGGGCAGAGGGAAGCACGTGGGTGTAGACCAGGTTGAAAGAAGGGCTGGGCATTGGTTAAATGGAATGGTTTTTGTGTTTATAGTCTCATTTTATCCCCTGGGGACTAAATTTTCCCTAACATGAGTTCCGTCCCTTGCCTGGTGTGTAGCCAAAAGCTCCTCAAACTTTGCCCCTGAACCATCTGAACTAATCCGAATCTTTCTTCATAAAACACAGCACAAGAAAAGCTGGAACCTTCTCCATGGGGCTTAAGCATAAAGAGACTTATGAAGGAAGGATGGAAAAACGAGACTCCAGGCTGAGTTTCTAGGACAGCTCCCCGAGCCACACTGCAGATCTGGCTGCCAGGGGAGCTGCTGCCTGTCAGGAGCAGGAAGCTGCTAGCTCCAGCCCACACCGTCGCTGCTGTGACCCGGTACCAGCGAAGAGGATGACCCCTACCTCATCCCTGTCCCCAGATAATTCTGTTCTGAGCCCAGAGTGCATCTGGCTGGTGGAACTGAAATGAATCACCTGCCCCCTCACAGCAAGGAAAACTGGAAAGATGTGGGCAGTTTCATTTTGTCTTACTTTTCCTTGGGAAGGTGGCATGTATGTCTTGAAGAACTATTAAAATATCAAGAGGGTATGTAAAAGATTTGGGCAATCACAAATAACATATGTCTATGACAGCATCCCTTGGGATTCCGGGGACATCAGCCCAGGAGTTTTGTTATAAGAACACAGATTTTCAAGCTCTCTCATTTTAATTTAAATAATTGCTCAGGGCAGCCTGGGTGGCTCAGTGGTTTAGCGCCAGCCTTCAGCCCAGGACGTGATCCTGGAGACCCGGGATCGAGTCCCGCGTCGGGCTTCCTGCATGGAGCCTGCTTCTCTCTCTGCCTGTGTCTCTGCCTCTCTCTCTCTCTGTGTTTCTCATGAATAAATAAATAAAATATTTCTAAAAAATAATAATAGATAAATAAATAATTGCTGAAAATTCACAAGACCTCTTTATGTATATATTTCTCTACTTAGCTATGTAGAGACATGTATGTCTACACATACATATATACATACTCTTCGTATGTATACACGTACTACGTATACACATGTAATTTTAGCATAGTAATCATATTTCTCTAAAAATCTTCAAGTACAACTGAGGCACTGAAGAGGATATTTAAAACTCATCCTTTGCTTTCTTAAAACCTCAGCTGCACAGACAGGAAGATTTTAGTGAAATGTCCTGGTTTATGCCTGTGGGTCCAGCAAAGTTATTAATAACATTCCTATCCCCCTCCGAAGTGTCCCCATTTAGATAATAATTTATATGGTCATCTTATTTTTGGGAGGACCCCTAACCTGACAGGTCTGTGGCCTCTGGGATGCGCTGACAGCGATGTCACGGCTGCGTGACCCAGCAAACACTGTGGCTGGGTTTGAATCTCTTGGGGAAAACTTAGTAGTCAGTTGGCTGGTCTTTATTCTACTATCAGGTGTTGGACATCCAGGGCCCGCCTCACTACTTCCAACCAGTCTAACTGAGACCTTTGGGCTTCTAAGTCCTGCTCCCAAGAATGAAGAATGTGTAACAGGGACCCTCACATGCAGGCTATTGTCCTATTGTTCTTATCAAGCTATGGCCATCCTGCTGCTCAGAACTGCCCTCCTCCAGGAACCATCCCTAACCTCATCCCACTGTAGATACAAGTCCTTTAATACACCTTGTCCTCGCTTGGCATGAAATTCGCTGGAGCCTCTTTTGTGCTAATTTTGTATGAATTTGATACCATTTCACTACTACAGTCCTGCCTTCCCCATCAGACTAGAGACCCCCAGGGTCAGGGCTATCTACTAGGAGTTCCCAAGAGGAAGGATTGAGTCTCCTGCATCAGACTGGGCTCCCTAAGGACAGGGAATCATCTCCCCTTTTGGATAGGGGCTTCCAAGAACAGGAATCCTATAATTTGGAAGATAAAGATTTCATCTCCTCTTGGCTCGCACCTTTGCCTTCTATGCCCGAAGTCAGCTCTCAAGGTCCAAGGGAAGTTATAGGTATAAGGCTTTTTCTCCTAATTCCTCACTCACTTGGGCTGGTGGAGCGATGAGATTTGTCCCTGCAACCCACCTCTCTCCCTCTCCGCCACCCCCCCCCCCAACCGTTCTGATTTTTCCAGTCTGCCTGGGCCTCCAGGCTGCAGAGCAGACTCTGTGCTTAATGAAGCGCATTCTCCATCTGTGGTCTGGCCCTCCTGGCAGCTCCAGCTGCCTGGGGCCTGGCTTTGGGGAAAGCAGTAAAGAAGTTCCCTCATCCCCGGCCCCCACCCCCCACGTACTCACCAGGGGATCCACTCCCCCTCAGCCAGCCCTACCCCACCCATTTTAGCCTAATGAGATCCAGACCTCACACCAGAGCTGCTCTGACTGGGGTGACCTATTTAATTAAAACAGCAGCTTCCAAAAATGGAGACTCTGCTCCAAGGCTCTGCCCCTGGCCACAAAGACAGACTCTGGCTGTCTCTGGCCAGCTCGGACTTTGGCATTCCTTCTCAGTCCCCGACTTTCTTCTCTCCCTCCCACCTTCCCTCTCCTCCTTTTTCCAACATCTGTGTCCAGAAAGGAAGAAAAACCCTGTTTGGACTGGCCTCCTTCCATCTGTCATTTTTTTCCCCCTTTCAAACGTCTTGTCTAAAGCAGAGTCAGTTACATAAACATTCCACCTCTCTCCATAAATTGGCCGCAGTCTCTGAACAATAGAGTTACTGTGAAGGGAAGCAAACCCAAGGCCACACCCCACAAGTGCTGGTCCCCCCCTTCAAATAGAGCCAGAGACTGATTCTTTGAAAGAACCAAAGAGGAAATCCAGAATCTTCGGGCGAGAGCTTTTCTGTTGTGCTTGGAACCGGTTCTTCTTCACCAGCTCCCCTCTCATCCCGCCCCTCCCACCACCGTCCCTCCACCTCCTTAGCTTCAAAGCCTTTGAGCTGATGCCCAATTTCTGTTTTTCCCTTCACTGCTTGACAGTGTGTGTCAGTGTGTCTGTCTGTCCCTAGGGCAGTGCGTGTGGATGATGGGGTTGTTGTTGGTGGTGGTGGTGGCGGTGGCGGTGGTGTGTGTGTATGTGTGCGTGTGTGTGTCCTCTGGCATGATTTTTGGAGGCACGCCCTGAAGATTTTGTTGCCTTTTTCTTTAAATAGAAACAGTTGGACCTCACTAATTCAGACCAGTTGGAGAAAAGTCCAGAAGAGAAGGGAAAAAAAGTCTGACTTAACAGAATGTGCATAGACTTAGGCCTTCTTTCTCCCAAGTTCATCCAGGCACTGGAACTGGACTAACCATATTTGCAGATATAGTCATGCCGAGCCTGCTTCATCTGTAGACGAACATCATTATTAGCATCACCTTGAACATCTAATGAAATGGGAGGGCCACTCACGGTGGGAAAACACATTTTTCCTTAGTAGGTTAGATGTCTTCAGCCTCAGTAACTCTTCTTGGCTTAGTGACCTGTCTTCTTAGTCAGGCTGTGTGTTCTTTAAGGACACATTCCATCTCTCTCTTTTTTTTTTTTAAGATTTTATTTTTTTATTCATAGACAGAGAGAGAGAGGGGGGCAGAGACACAGACAGAGGGAGAAGCAGGCTCCACGCAGGGAGCCCGATGTGGGACTCGGGACTCGATGTGGGATCACACCCCAGGCTGCAGGCGGCGCCAAACCGCTGCGCCACCGGGGCTGCCTCACATTCCATCTGTTAAACACTTTGCTATCCAATGCCTGTTCTGATTCCTAGCACATAGTAAGTCAACAGTCTAGTTGAATAGTAGATGGGTGGAGGCAAGGATGAAGAGATAGATTGATGACATGAGTGACACAGGAGTAGACAGATGGGGAACGAGCCTTGTTAGGGGTGGTTAAAGGAAACTTCTATTGGCCTTATCCTGATGACTGGAAGGAGTAGCAGGGACATGTCTCAGAGCAAGAGCATGTAACTGAAAGTATAGTCATCAGCCCCCACAACAAGTGACAGAAGGTAGTGAAGGCAGAGATGGTTGGGGATGTGGCTGGGGCAGTGAGTATTGAGAGCTCGTGCAGCAGTTAGGAAGGCTAAGATCGAACAGCACTGGTGCAAAGGTGTAATTGTGTGAATAGGTGTGCAAACAGGTCTGGGGTTAGAGGCCAGTGTGGGTATGACAAGGGACAGAAAGATTAATCTCCATAGGTAACAAAGGTCACTGGGGTACTGTATCAGTTAAGATGCTTTTGGCTACAACTAATTGAAAGTTTAGTTCACTTGGCTTACACTAATGGTTCTCAAGAGGAGATGACTTTATCCCCTAGGGGACAATTGGCAATAAAGGGAGACAATTTCAGTTGTCAAAACTAGGCTTTGGGGTACTACGCATATCTAGAGGATAGAGGCCAGGGAGCCTGCTCAATATCCTACAATGCACAGAACAGCACCCATAACGAAGAATTATGCCACCCAAAATGTCAGCAGTGATGTTGAGAAACCCTGGCTTAAACCAGTATGGAACAGTTTATTGTCCCATATCATAAACACTTTCAAGTTGGTTATTTTGTCCACTCATTGAAGAGTTGGGTTCTCTCTATCAGTAAGCTTTACCTCTGCCATTATAGACAGAAATATTCTGTGATTGACAAGTACCAGCTTACAATAGGGGACCTTACTTGGGGAGTGCAAGAGTCAACAGAGGTGTCCTTGGTTCAGCTAAGATCTGAAGATTGAAAAAAATTAACTAGATGAAGGATGGGGGCAGTGGAGATTTTCTAGGAGGGTGACAACATGCACTTGCCTCTGTTGGGAGGAGCCCGGCTCAACCCAGGAAGTACAAAGGTCATTTTTGTGCAAAGCAGAGGTCTAGGGGGAGGTGACACAGATATGGAGAGGTTAGGCAAGGGCTAGATTTCCTAGGGCCCTGTAGTGCATGGGAAGGATTTTGATCTCCATCTTTAGAGCAAGAAGTCATTCCAGTGCTCTACACAAGTACTCATTGATTGCAATACACAAATGGGAGAAAGTCAAGTGAGATTTGGCAAGACAGGGAAACATTGCCGGGATGAAGGCAGATGAGAAGTGATGGCAGTTTGGGCCAGGATGGTGGTGAGGATGAAGACAGGCGGTTAGATTAGAGAGACATGGAAGAGAGAAAACTGACAGAATTTGTTGATGGATTTGTTGTGGATCAGGGGAGACACGAAAGTGTTACGGATGGGTCGTAGGATTCTGGATTGTGAAAATGGTAGGAAGGTAGAGCCATTTACCGGGAAAGAAAACACTGGAAATGGAGCAGAGTTGTGGAGAAATTAGAATTTAGTTTTGGACACAGTGAGATTGTGGTTCCACTGAGACATCCAAGTGGAAGTGATGAGTAGGCATTTGGATATATGGATCCAGTGATCAAAGGAAGATGGGTGGAGATGTAAATGTCGGAGATACCAGTGTACACGGTGTAGAGGTTGTCTATGCTGAGCAACAATTACCTCGATGTTTAGTGACTTGAAACAACAATCACTTATTATCTCTTATGGTTTTGGTGTATTGGGACTTTGGACAGGGTACAGAGAAGATGACTTAACTCTGCTTTGCAATGTCTGAGTCTTAGCTGGAAGACTCAGTGGCTAGGAGCTGGAATTATCTGATGTTGATGTTGGCTGTTGGTTGAGACCTTAGCTTAGCTGCTTAGCTGTTGGCTGCAACACCCACATGTGGCCTCTCCATGTGGCTTGGGCTTTCTCACAACAGGATGGATTGGTTCCAAAAGTGAAAATCTTAAGATAGAGAGCCAGGTGGAAACTATTTTTTTTACATGACCTAACCTCAGAAGTCTCATAGTGTCACTTCCACCGTACTTCATTGGCCAAGGAAGCCACCCAGATGCAAGGGGAGAGAACTCAGACCCCACTTTTTGGTGGAAGAGTGTCAGTTACATCGTAGAGAGGGTATGTGGGATGAAATAAATACATGGATGTGACTATTCTTGGGCAATACAATCTGCCACAGATGGTAATCGAAAGTGATGGATAAGACCTCCCAAGGAAAGAGAATTTAAAGAAAAGAGTCTACATGGCAGGATGAAGATGAGTCTACAAATGAGGCAGAGAAGCAGCACACGAGGAGGTAGGAGGAAAACTGGAGAGTATGGTGTCACAGAACAAAGAAAGTTTGTTCATTCATTCATTCATTCATTCAGCGCCTTCTATGCCAGACTATACTAAGTGTTGGGAATATAGAAGTGAATGCAAAATTCCCTGACTTCGTGATTGTTACATTCTAAGAGAGAAATATCCATCCAGTTGAGAACTGCAAAAATGTGCCTTGGGGGTAATGACAGGAAGGTCATTGGTGACCTTCATAAAAATGACTTTATTTAGAGTGAGGGGAGAGTCCAGATTGGGATAGATTGAGGAATGAATGTAATAAATGGGTCAGGGAGGTAAAGATATCTCTGCTTTTCTCTAGGTAAAAGTGGTGCCACAGAACCCCAGCCAGGACATTTCGTCTTCTGTGGAGCATGTCCTATTGTCAGGGTGGGTGTCTGTGTTGGTTCTTCATGCCCAGACTCTCAGAAGTTGGAACAGGCTGAAACCAATTGTGACTGGTAAGGAACCTGGATGAATTTTTCCTGGATTCCATTCAGTGTTGTGTGAGAGGGACTAAGAGAATATGTTGCCTTGCATAGCCCCAACCTCCAAATGCAGCCATTTTGTCTATTACAGTCTACGTCTGTTTTGACCTTCCTGATGCCTGGACTTCCTTCCTTCTTTCTAGCCCACTTACCACTTGAAGCCTGCTTCAAGACTCCTTCTCCATACAGAAGTACCCACTCCAGTCCTCAAGGATCCCCTCACCCACTGAAATCCTGCCCCAAGCTTGGCCCTGCACCTGGCATGGGTGCGATGGATCCATAATCTATGTGTCCTATTTAGTCTCCTCATATCACATGTAACCTTCTTAAAGAGGACCAGGATTGAGATGTTTCTAGGTCTTCACAGTGACTCTGAGTGGAGCTCAGCATTGGACTGAGCCATTGGCAGGAGACCAATATTTGTTGCATTTACCAAATTAATCAATGCAGAGCCTCTCCATGGCCTCCCACACTCACCCCAGACTACATGTCCTACACATCCTCCAAAAGAGGAATGGGATTCATTTTTTCAAGAGTCTGCTTGAGAATCTTCTAGGAAATAAATAGCAGGAGAGACCCTGCTCTATACTCAGGAAGCTCCAGGTTGGGGATGGCGGAAGGGGGTCACGGTTCCTTATTCCCAGGAGCTTACAATAGGGAACCTTATTCCCAGGAGCATGCCCAAATCAGGCAGGCAGGACACACCAACTCACAGCAACAGCTGAACATGTCCATATAGTTACAGTGGATAGATACAGAATAAAGAATTGATGAAGGAAGGATGATCCTCTCCTCTCTGGCAATATTTTTTGGTAAGTGAAATGTCTTAAATTTGATGTGGGAGCAATGCAAGCATCACTTGTTAGCTGTATCACCTTGTGTAAATCGCATAACCCCACTGGAGCTCAGTTTTCTAATCTTCAAAATGGGAATAATAATTCCTACCCCATGGATTCTTAGAAGCAGTGAACGAGACAATGTACAGTTGGTTCATATTATTTGCAGACTCTACATTTACAAATTCACCTACTCACTAAAATTGATTGATAAACCCCAAAACAGTATTTGCAGGGCTTTGGGGATCATTGTTGGATACATACAAACGGGCGGAAAATTTGAGTCACCCAGCAGGCATGTTTCCAGGGGAAGTCAAACGAGGCCCACCTTCTTTTTTCAGCTCTCGTACTGTAAACCAGTGTCCTTTTGGTGGCCTATCTATGGCCATGTTTTTGACATTTTGGGGGTTTTTTTAATCTATGATTTCGCTGTTTAGAATGGACCCAAGCCCATAGCGCCAGAGTGCAGTCTACTGTTCTGAGCACAACAATGCTGTGTGATGTGCCTTACAGAGAAAATACATGTCTAAGATAGCTTGGTTCAAGGATGAGTTACAGTGCTGTCAGCTGTGAATTCAATGTTAATGGATCAACAATGCATATGAAGTAAACAGAAGCACACGGAAAACAAGGTTATGTATTGACGGGTTGATGAAAATCAACCAGGGGCTCCCAGGAACCTAGCCTTGCATTTCCCCCAGAAGCAATGGTTCAGGGATCGCAGTGACTTCATAGAACATAACTACCCTGAATCATGAGAATGGGCTGTATGTCGAAGCACCTACACAATGCGTGGTGAAGACAAGTGTTCGGGAAGTGTTCATTCTGAATCCCAGGGAGAAGGCAGGAGGCACTCCAGGCAGTCTATTGCCATAGTCGCTCATGCTTTGCCAGGAATTTGGTTCTGAAAAGAGTTAAAAAGGAATTGTCACACATCTCGCACCATTCCCTCCTGTCAAAGACAGTATAACAACAATGGGCTGTACCCACCCCTTACACTTCAGTCACTGCCACTCATTATGTTCCTGTTAATACCTTTCTGTTTTACTCCTCTCCTACCCTGTGGGTGCCTCAGGTTTCTGCCCCCAGAGAGGGGGTTGGAGGCAGAGCCTGTGTCTCCTCACAGCCTGAGGGGTCTGAAAGGGGCTTTGTCTCCTCCTCCCTGAGTGTTTTCAACCCTCCTTTTCTCTCTGTCCCAACTAGCTGGTATCTTGTTGCTTCCACTTTCATTGACCCTGCGGGAAGCAAAAAGCAATCAAAGCCTTGTCTAGATCCTGGCACCCTGGCTGGGTGACAGAGAGGATGACTCTAAGCATCAGTCCTAGAGGAAGACATGTGGAGAGGGTGGAGGGACTCTGGCCACCAGGTTCCTCGCCATAGGAAAGGCCCTCGCTGATCAGGCCACTGCTGTCTCCTCCCAGGTGGGGGTAGAAGCAGCGAGGGCAAGGGGAAGCTGCAAGATTTACTCTACACCTGGGTCTGATTAGACTCCCATTCCTGAGGCTCTCTGGGCTGAACACTTTCTCCCCAGGCAGCCAATTGAAGAAAATCTGCAAACCTCTACTGAAGCCAGGCTTAGGGAGGCAGACCCCTACCCCTGCCACCACCCCCTCCCATCTCCCCCCACCCTGCCCATGAAACGGGAGGGCTGTGGGTACTTGATCTTTATCAGAACCCTCTCTGCCTCCTGGCCTCCTGCCAGCGACTGGTAGCCCCCAGCCAGGATCCTCTAGGAATTCAGAGCCTGGTGATTGTATTACCTTCTGAATTCGGTTAGCGCAGGCTGGCTGGGGTGGGATGCAGGATAAGGAGGGGGTAAAGGGAAGTAAGGGGGAACCATCAGCAGCCTTTGGTGCCAAGCAGGCACCTTCCGGTGCTTGTCTTTGCCTTTCCAGCTTCAAATCTCCCTTTGCCCCCATCTCTCACAGTCTCTGCTGGGAAGGACATGGGTTATGTACACATAAACTAATAAAAATAAGGGTTTGACGGATTGTTCATGGAAGAACAGACATTAACAGTGATAGTAGCCAAACTATATGCCAGGAACTGATCTAATTGCTCCACACACATTAGCACATTTAATTTCCTTAATATCTCTATTTTACAGGTAAGGAAACCGAGGCAGAACTCTGTGACCTTCAGGATGTCAGCACCTCCCCATTTTTTTTTTTTTAATGAAGGATTTTATGGTATATCAAATACAAGAACTCTGAAGATCTGGCTTTTTTTTTTATGATTTTTATTTATTTATTTATTCATTCATGAGAGACAGAGAGAGAGAGAGAGAGAGGCAGAGACACAGGCAGAGGGAGAAGCAGGCTCCATGCAGGGAGCCCGACGTGGGACTCGATCCCAGGTCTCCAGGATCAGGCCCTGGGCTGAAGGCGGCACTAAACCGCTGAGCCACCCGGACTGCCCCACTTCCCCATTTTGAACAGCTATTTCTTCATACCAATAAAGAGGCATTAGACAATATGACTCTAAAGTATCTTTAAAAAAAATAATAATAAAGTACTTTTCATCTCCAATTTTTTTTTCTTTTTATTGGTCTCTTTTCATACCAGGAAGGAGGAAAAGGAAGGAGAAAGAAGCATTTCTTGAGTTCATCCTATCTTGGGTTCTGTAACAGAGTTGGTAAACTCTTTCTTTCAGGGCTAGATAATAAATATGTTTGGGTTTGAGGTCTGTACAATCTCTGTTACAGCCACTCGACTCTACTGCTGTAGCATGGAAATAGCCATTGACAGACAATATATGAGTCAATGAGCGTAGTTATGCTTCGGTAAAACTTTATTTAGCCAAATAGGCAAAGGGCTGGATCTGGCCCTCTGACCTACTTAGCTCTGTAAGCATCTAATCACACCGACAGGAGTTCTAGCCTCAGAAAACTTACACTCTGCTCCAGGCTTCATTGTGAGATACATGGTTGTAACTGACCTATTCCATCTGTGAATGTGCAAAACTATATCTATATCTAGTTGATCACACACACACACACACACACACACACACACACACAGTGTTCCCTAGCCTTAGGTCCATTTGAACAAACCAAGGGTCTTTTTTACACATTGTTTGGCAGTTCACATCTCCAGAAGGAGTAGTATTAAGCGGCCATTTACTGGGCATTCGTTGAATCCCAAGCACTGTACTCAATGTTTTTTTTTTATACATTTTCTCAATTCACCCTTCCAATAATTCCATCAGTAGGAATTAGGATCCCTGTGTTAGCTTTTTGGGTCTACCATAACAAATTACCACAGATGGGCTGGCTTAAACAATGGAAATTAATTTTCTCACAGGTCTTGAGGCTAGAAGTCCAAGATCACAGTGTTAGCAGAGTAGATTTCTTCTGATGCCTCTCTCCTGGGCTTGTGGATGGCCACCTTCTCCCTTCTCATGGTCTTCTCTCTCTGCCTGTCTTTATCCTAGTCTCCTCCTCTCATAAGGGCACCAGTCATATGGGATCAGGGCCCACCCATATGACCTCATTTTACCTTCATTACCTCTTCAAAGACCCTGTCTCCAAATAGCCACATTCTGAGGTGCTAGGGCTCAGGACCTGAACACATGAATTTCTGGGGAGTACAACTCAGCCCACAACAATTTCTACTTATTTGCTAAAATAACAGAGACTCTGAGGGTCCAGGTAATCTGCCCAAGGTCACACAGTAATTTGAATGGCTAACTTCAGAGCCCATGGTCTTAATTTCTTGAAGGTAGTTTGTTCATCATGGGAAAATAACAGCATTTTTTTAAAATCAAAGATTATAGTTTCAGGGAGCTTTCTAATAGCTTTGTAAAGTAATAACCAAACACTAACTTGGCCACTTGTAATGCTAGAATTGTGATAACTTGCGAAAGGAGGAAGCCATCTCCTCCACTGACTCAGGAATTGTCCTGTAGCCCTATGCACATCACCTCTTCCTCCTCTTCTTGTCCCTCTCACTCCCACCTTGTCCTCTCCCTCCCTCACCTAAGCATCCTCCCAGGAGTACGGATTTCATCTTAAGGGCCCAAGGAAAGGCAGCAGGTCTCAAGAGAACAACTGCTGAGAGACCACGTTAGCCACAACCCCACAGGGACAGACTCTGCCCTATGAAGCCCAATACCGAGCTTCACGAAGTGACTACCAATCTGTAGGTCTGCAGTGGCCACAGGGCAGAGTCAGGGCAATTGTAGTCACTGAGGTAAGTATACAAGGGGTTGTTTGGCTGAGCATATTTTGTAGATGAGAAAGAATCACCCATAACCCTTTGACTTCCATTAAGTTTTATAGAAAATTCTTTTGCATTCTCTATACCCCATCCAGTCTTCAGATACCCTAATTAGATTCTCCCCCTCCTCCAAAAATAGTATACTTCCTCTTATCCTGGTCCTCTTTTCCTTCTAAGTCCATGTCTTTCTTTACTTGTGCTGTTTGTATATATTTAACCCACTGACATGGTTGCCTCTCCTAGTCTCTTGCTGTAAAAGGATCCAGGCTTTCTTCTGCCCTCCCTTACATTATGTATTTTGTCTGGTTTCTTCTTCATTTTTCTAATATTGGCATAACTTAACATTCAGTGAAATGTGCAGATTTTAAGAATAAAAGTTCTATGAATTTTGACATATACTGGTATAAGCCACAGCTCTGTCAAGATACAGAGCACTTCCATCACCCTAGAAAGTTCTTTCATGCTCTTTCCATCCAATCTTGTTTCCATCCCCACCCTGACCCGAGGCAACCACTGTCCTAATTTTTTCACCAATTTTCATCATTTTTTTGCCTTTTCTATAATTTCATATAAAAGGAATACACATTTGTGTTTGTCTGGTGTCTTTGGCTCAGCCTAATGTTTTTGAGATTCAACCACATTGCTGCATGAATCCATAGTTTATTCCTTTCTATTCTTGAGTAATATCCCATTGAATACTATTCTATTGAATATAAATATATATATATTTATATCATATCATATATATATATATTTATATCATTGTTTTCTTACTCATTTTTTCATTGATGGACATTTGTGTTGGCTCCAGGCTATTACAAATAAATCCACTATGAACATTCTCATACAAGTCTTTTTGTGGACATAAGCTCCAATTTCTCTTTGCTAAATACCGCAGAGTAGAATTGATGGGTAATAGGGTAGGTGGAATGTCGAACTTTATAAGAAAGTGCCCTAATATTTTCCAATAGTTTTTGTACTATTTTACATTCCACCAGCAATGAATGAGACGTCTGGTTGTATAATAGTTTCATCAACATTGGGTTGTCTTTTTGATAGTGAGTTTTAGGAATTTTTATATAAAACTTATGTTTGGGCGGTTGGCTTCCAGCATGGTGGTGTGAGGAGCTCCATAGAACCAGTGAAACTGGTGGAAAATTTTTTTTAATTACAATATTTAAAGGCTCTGGGAATGGGTGTAAGGACATATAACAAATAAAGAAACATCTATTGAAGTAAATCTTACAAATATTTAGTAAGAAAAGTGATAGTCTGTGTGGTCTTTGAACCACTGCTTCATAGAAATTGACAAGCTGCTTCAAAACTTCATACAGATTTTCAGTGGACCCAGAACAACCAAGACAATCTTGAGAAAAAGAAAAAAATAAGTAGGGCTCAAATTTCCAATTTAAAAACTTACTAAAAAGCAACAGTAAACACTGTGGTAGTGGCACAGGAAAGTCATATAATCAATAGAATACAATTGAGAGTCCAGAAACAAAACCATCTGCCTATGGTCAACTAATGTTCGACAAAGTTGCCAAAACTATTCACTAAGGATAGAATAGTCTTTTCAACAAATCGTTGAAATATGAATAGCTGCATGCAAAAGAATGAAGCTGGGTTCTTCATAATATATACAACAATTAACTCAAAATGAATCAAAGATCTGGGGCACCTGGGTGGCTCAGTCAGTTAAGCATCTGACTCTTGGTTTTGACTCAGGTCATGATCTCAGGGTCCTGGGATTGAGCCCTGTGTCGGGCTCTGTGCTCAGTGCTCAGTGCAGTCTGATGGAGATTGTTTCCTTCTCCCTCTCCCTCTGCACCTCCCTTGCTCATGTCCTCTCTCTCTCTCTCTCTCAAATAAATAAATGAAATCTTTTAAAAAATGGATCAAAGATCTGTATGTAAGACCTAAGAGTATAAAACTCTCAGAAAAAAATGGGGTAATAACCTTCATAACCTTGAATTTGGCAAAGGATTTTTTTTTTTTTTTTTTTTTTTTTTATGATAGTCACAGAGAGAGAGAGAGAGACAGAGACACAGGCAGAGGGAGAAGCAGGCTCCATGCACCGGGAGCCTGATGTGGGATTCGATCCCGGGTCTCCAGGATCACGCCCTGGGCCAAAGGCAGGCACCAAACCGCTGCGCCACCCAGGGATCCCTGGCAAAGGATTTTTACATATGATACCCAAAGCATCAGCAACAAAATAAAAACTAGATAATTTGGACTTCATCAAAGTGAAAAACTTGTCTGATTCAAATGACACCATCCCACAGAATAGGGAAAAAATACTTGCAAATCCTGTATCTGAAAGGGAATTGTATCCAGAATACAAAAAGAATTCTTAGAACTTAGGTTACAAGTAATCCAATTTGAAAATGGGCAAAGGATTTGAATAGATATTTCTCCAAGGATTAAAATAATAATTCTTTGATTATTTGTTGATATAGGGGTATATGCTTCCACGTGTGTGACTATAGTATTAGTTTCTTATTGCTGCTGTAACAAATTACCAGAAAGTTAGTGGCTTAAAACAAGACAAATTTATTTTCTTACAGTTCTGGAGGTCAGAAATCCAAAATGGGTTTCATTGGGCTGAAATCGGAATGTTGGCAGGGCCAATGCTTCCTCCAAAGGCTAGAGGAGAGTGTCTCTTTCCTAGCTTCTAGAGGCCACCAAAGTCACTTCCTCCATGTTAGAAATGCTTCACTCCATCCTCTGCTTTTGTCCTCACAGCTCCTCTCTGTGACTCTCCCCCTTCTCTGCCTTCCTCCTACAAGGACCATTGTGATCACATGGAACCCACTTAAATTATCCAAGATAACCTCCCTATTTCAAGATTCTTAATTTAGTTGTTTCTGCAAATTCCTTCTGCCATGTAAAGTAATGAATTCACAGGTTCTGGGGATTAAGATGTAGACATCTTTGAGAGAGAGCCATTATTAGTCTGCCAGAGTGTGCGTGTGTGCATGCGTGCGTGCATGCACGTGCGTATATTTATATCAAATATTTCTGCAAATTCGTGGCTTGCTTATTCACTTTCTTAACCATATTTTTTGATTAATAAACTTTGCCAAGGACCTGGAATAGCTAAGATGGTCCTGAAAAAGAAGAACATTTATTTTTCTTGTTAAAGATTTTATTCATTTATTCATGAGAGACACACAGAGAGAGGCAGAGACACAGGCAGAGGGAGAAGCAGGCTCCCTCTGGGGAGCCTGATGGAGAACTGGATCCCAGGACCCCAGGATCATGACCTGAGTCAAAGGCAGATGCGCAGCCACCGAGCCACCCAAGTGCCCGGAATATTTTTTTTCTTTTTCTATGTTTTGCTGAATTCCCCTTACCAATATCATATTAAGGATTTTTGTATCTTTGTTTTTGTCTACAGTTTTCTTTTCTTGTAATGTCCTGTCTTTGTCTGACTTGGGTATTAGTTATAAAGTGGCTTTATAATATCAGTTGGAAAATGTTTGCTCATCATCTACTTTTTGAAGAGTATTTGTAAGGCTGGTGTTATTTCTTCCCTAAGTGTTTTATGGAACTTCCTAAAGAAGCTATCTGGGCCTAGAGGTTTGTTTTGTTGTTGCTGTTTTTGGAAAGATTTTAAATTACTAATTTGAATTCTTCAACAAAGACTACCAAGATTTTTCTATTCCTTCCTGTATCTACTTTTGTAATTTCTGTCCTTTCAATGAATTTCATCCACTTCACCTAAACTGTGGCAGACCTCTTATTTTAACAATCACAGACATCTTTCCTTTTGTCTTTGCCTTGAAATGGTTAAGATTTTAGTAACTGCCTCTGGCTTCAGTGCAGTAGTTGCTCATAAGATTTCTTTTTCTCCTGATTACAATAGCAATACCAGCTTATTGAAGACAATTTGAAAATACAGAGGACCCTAAAGAAGAAACTAAAATTTACCACACTGCCCAGAAGAAAATCACTATTAATACCTAGCTCTAATTTTGTTTCATGGTAATTCAGGACAATAACAAATCATAAATAATAATAATAAATACTGTTCAACTGTACATATACTAAAATTGAACTTTTTAGTAGTATATGATTCTAGGAGAGCCTGAGAACCCCAACAAGAGAAATTCTGGAAAACATTGCACTCCTGGGATGAATTCTCTCTCTCTTTTTGTGGGACAGGGGTTCAAATGAGTGCTTACTGTTCCTAGAGTAGGGAAGTAGCAGCATTCTCACTAGGGAAGTGGCCCAAGCACTTTGTGGGCAGTAGCCAGACATATGCTAGATGCAGTCCAATGGTGGGGTCTCATACAGGGTTAAAATAGATGAAAGAGTGTTTTGGTTCCATCCACTGTGGAAATCATTCAAATAACCCTGTTCTGATTGGTAGTTCAGAGATCTTGCATCTTTGGGTAGAATTTGTAGATGGCTCCTCCCCTACCGGAGTCCCACATGAAGGGAAGAGAAAAGCCTGGGTTTTTAAGACTTTCATCAACTGAACCTCTCTCTCTGTCTTTTTAAAAAAGATTTTATTTATTCATGAGAGACACAGACAGAGGCAGAGACACAGGCAGAGGGAGAAGCAGGCTCCATGCAGGGAGCCTGATGTGGGACTCAATCCCGGGACTCCAGGATCAGGCCCTGGGCCAAAGGCAGGCCCTCAATTGCTGAGCCACCCAGGGATCCCCTTGAACCTCTCTTTTTACTCAGACTCTCAGTAAAATGGCTCTCCTCAAAGGTGGGGTCCCAAAGAAGGCCACCTAAGAAACGATTATCCTCTGGGGATTCCTGAGGACACATGATAAGGTACTATGGTAGTTATCAGTGAGGTTGGCGATATCCTGAACTGACAGCAGTCTTGGGGCCCTACCTGGTATCATCTTTCCTATTCCAAACTTGTCTATGTGAGGAAGCACCCGAAGACCAAAGCTGAGATGCATCTAGTCTTTGTAGATACCACCCCCCGCCCCGACCAGTCTAGATCTGTTGAGTCAGAATTTATAAAGTTATTTTTTTATTTTTAAAAGATTATTTATTTATTTATGAGAGACACAGAGAGAGGCAGAGACACAGACAGAGGGAGAAGCAGGCTCCATGTCGGGAGCCCGACGTGGGACTCGATCCCAGGACCCCAGGATCACACCCTGGGCCGAAGGCAGGTGCTAAACCGCTGAGCCACCCAGGGATTCCCTAATAAAGTTATTAAATGTTGACCCCCTCTCATCTTTCCCCATCTGCTTGTCTCTCTTGGGCCTCTCTTTGCCAAAACAAAGAGTTCTTTCAAAGGCCAGAAGCTTCTGCTACTATGAAAACAGCCCCCTCTCACTGGATGTTTTATCAAGAGGAGAACTCATGTATTTATCATGAAGTTTTTACTTTTGAATGACGGATCCCAATACTGAATCTCAGTGCTTGGTGCTCTACGACAGGAAAGGGCATCTAGGCAGAGCCCATAGCAATCTGTGCTTGTGGGGCCAATCTGACCTGTAGGAAATAAAGACACCTGTGATCTGAGCTTTATGGCTACAGCCTTTATTTTATTTTTTTTTAAATTTTATTTATTTATTCATGATAGAGAGAGAGAGTGAGAGAGAGAGGCAGAGACACAGGCAGAGGGAGAAGCAGGCTCCATGCAGGGAGCCAGACGCGGGACCTGATCCCGGGACTCCAGGATCACACCCTGGGCCAAAGGCAGGTGCTAAACTGCTGAGCCACCCAGGGATCCCTGGCTACAGCCTTTAAATGTCAGGCACATGTCCATAGAAAGGTGTAGACTATGTGTCTGAGAAAGAGTGTGGGCATGTTTTGCAGCAACTTCATGTGAGGGAGTGTGTTTGTCAAATTCTCAGCTAAAGGCAGCCTGAATCATTGAAACTTGGGCTTGATTTGAAGGAAGTTGATAATCTAGGGGCACCAGTGTGTCTTGGTGGTTGAGCGTCTGCCTTTGGCTCGGATTGTGTTCCCAGCATCCTGGGATCGAGTCTCACATCGGGCTCACTGCAGGGAGCCTGCTTCTCCCTCTGCCTATGTCTCTGTTTCTCTCTGTGTGTCTCTCATGAATAAATAAATAAAATCTGAAAGAAAGAAAGAAATGAAAGAAAGAAAGAAAGAAAGAAAGAAAGAAAGAAAGAAAGAAAGAAAGAAAGCTGATAATCTAGGTATGGGAGAAAACCAAGAGAGTCCTTCCATTGGGGTCCACAGACCTCCACGGTAGATCTCCATGAGAGCTATCTATCACAATATAATTGGTTTCCTGGGTAATCCGATGTATTTATTTTTTGTATTTGAAAACACTATTTGGATAAGGGGTCCATAGGCTTCACTTATCTGTCAGAGTGGTCTATTACAGGAAAACAGATTAAAAGATTAAGTGCCTCTCCTCTCTTTTTTTTTTAAATTTTTTTATTTATTTATGACAGTCACACACACAGAGAGAGAGAGAGAGAGAGAGAGGCAGAGACACAGGCAGAGGGAAAAGCAGGCTCCATGCACTGGAAGCCCGAAGTGGGATTCGATCCCGGGTCTCCAGGATTGCACCCTGGGCCAAAGGCAGGCTCCAAACCGCTGCACCACCCAGGGATCCCTCTTGTCTTCTCTTCTATCTCCTTTCTCCATTTGCCATTTTCATAGCAGGGAAATTGCATGACAACAAAAAAAGCCCTCTGATGCTAATACTAGCATGCTTTTGATATGATTATTAAAAAATGATACATTCCTATCAGGAGATGAATGGGGAGAAAAAAAGGAGCTGGCCCATTCTCATTTTCTAGTTGGGAAGGTATCTATCGTGTGGTTTATTTGTATCTCAGGTCCCTCCAGAAAGGGCTTGGGGCAAATAAAAGCAGGTGAATGTATGCAAAACTATGTCTTAGGCATTTAACAGCAGGACCGAGAACATGGGAGTGATCTTGAAGTGCTTGCACAGATCTTGCTCAGCTGTTGACATCAGCATTAGCATTTGGCTCTATTCCAAAAAGCTCCTTCATCACCTTCAGAGCATACCTCAGAATCTAATAATAATCTAAGTGAGTATTTTTGTCAAACTTAAAAAGCTTGGCATGTACTGTCCTTTAATAATCCTCTCTCAGAAAAGGTAAGCTGCTTAATAAATCTCGGTGGCAATGGATGGAATCACTCAAGAGGAAGAGTTGATGTAATACTCATTTGACTCATTTGACTTAATTAGTCTTCTAAACATTTTCTTGGAAAGGAAATGGACAATTCAAGTCTTTCCCCATCAACAATGGTAAGAGAACTGGCTTTGATACTCAGGTGGTAGCAGTGCCATTGTAGGAAGCTTCCAGCTTTGAACTCCGTGTACAGTTTGGCCTTTTGAATAGGGGTCACAAACAATATGACCTACCTTTGCCAGGTGTTTTCAGAAGTCATTAGAAATAAAAATTCCATTGAAATCTAAAAAAAAAAAAAAAAAAAAAAAAAAAAAGGAAATCTCAAGACAGGCATGAGTCCTGTAGCAAACAGTATTGGTGATCCCTAATATCCATTTGCCCCTCCTTTTCTTTAGGACAAATTTCACCAAAATTTAGCTGGGCACGTGACTACTCTGCAAAAGCCCAGATTTCTAGCCTCTTCATCTCTGCATCAACACGTGACTGATGACTGAGCCTTGGCTAATGAGATGTAAGCAGAAGTGATGTGTAACTCTTCTAGATCACTCCTTTAGGAAATGGATGTGCCCACCATCACCTCTTCTCCCCTTCCCACTGGCAGGAAAGTAGAAGTTACAGCCGGATCCAAAGCAGCTGTCTTAGAGCAGGAGGTAGTCACATGCAGCGAGATAGAAGAAACTTGGCTCTCCAAAAAGGGAGAAGATGCCTGGCTCTCCAAACTCCCCAGAACCGCACTCTCAGTCCTGAACCATCTACTGATTTTGATGTAAGAAATACACTTTGTTAGGGGTGCCTGCTTGGCTCAGTCAGTTAAGCATCCGACTCTTGGTTTTGACATGGGTCGTGGTCTCAGGGTCATGGAGTCGAGCCCCACAGCCAGCTCTGAGCTTGACACAGAGTCTGCTTGAGAGTGTCTCCCTCTCCCTCTGCCCCTCCCCCTGCCTTCATGAGCCCATGCATATGTGCTCACACACACTCTGTCTCCAAATAAATTAATAAAATTAAATCAAGAAAAGAAATATACTTTGTAAGAGACACCATTATTTTGGCCATTAGTATGACAGCCGTGTCCGTATTCTAACCCGTATCGGTCCCAGCCATGTTTCTCTCTGCTCCTGTTGACATGTGTCCTCTTCTCGGCTCCATCCCACTGGATTGGTCAATCTCTGATCCCCTGCCAGCATTTCTTCAGTCGCTGTCCCTTGCTACGGCTTATATCAACCCCCACCCAACCCCCACCCCATCCCATTCTCACTTCTCTGCCAGGGCCTGTCTCTAAACAATCTGTGATCTCCAACTTCTGCAAAGAACCCATTGAAATAAAACAACAAATGCTGACAATATTTATTCAGCACTTCTCATGAACCAGTTTCTCTTCTAAACTAATTACACGTTAATGTAATGTCTAAACAAATTACATCTCATTTTAACCTTTCAACAACCCTTTGAGGTAAGTGGTTTTATTTCCTCTGTCTTAGAGATGAGGAATCTGAGGTACAGAGAGACCAGGGAATGCTCTTACCACTCACTCCTCTGACAGGGATCCTAACTCTAGAATTCCTAAACAGAGGTCAGCAAGAAAAGAGAAGTCCTTGAGGACACTGAAGAGCTTGAGAGCCCGGCTGCCTGTGACCAAGAAGGTTCCAGGGGCAGCTGCTGGCTCTTCTCTGATGGCCCTGCAAGCCCACGTGTAGAGCGCACCCTCTTGCCCAAGCTGCTGAGTCAGGTAGGCAGAGTCAGGTAAAGAAGCAGGTAAAGAAGGTTGGCTCTTCTTGTTCTCCCAGGCTACTGAGCTTTATAGGAGAAGCTGAAGGGATTCCCCAGACAGACTTTCCTAAACATGTCATTTCATTTCTTAGACCCCGTCCCACCTGCCCACCAACTCTCTCTCTTATCACCATCTCCATAGCTCCTCCTGACTAGACCTCATTTGGTCAATAACTCTCCAAGGGCCATTCAGTGTTTGGCCAATGTCTTTGAGTGGGTCTTAGTTCAGCAAGGGGGTTTAACCTCAACAAGGGAGTCCTGCCTTTGACTCACCAACCAGGGTGGGGCATCCAGAGCCCAGCTTCTTCTGGAGCCAGGGATGGCTCTGGGTAGAACCCTCATTGGGGTGGCTTTGGGGGCCTCCTCCTCTGCTTCTGGTTCTCAAGGAGCTGCTCCACTGCCATCAGGGTCCTCTGGTCATTGACGCTCTCTGGACTGCCTTCTCTCCTTGGCACCCAAACACATTTCCATGGCTGTTCTCCTCAGTGGTCCCCCCAGAATCCAACCAATTCTTACCCCCAGGCTCTCTCCATTTTATCTCATTATTTTCTTTGTCAAGCTTTGTGTTTAATTAGAACCACATTAAGCTTTGTTATTATTAGAACCAAGCCAGACCCCCAGAGGGCCCTAGGAGAAAGAAGTGAGTCTCTCCCCTCAGCCTGAGGACAGCTGTGTCTCTCCCCCGCCCCGCCTAGCACTGACCCGCTGCAAGACATTTGGTGTATATCCACAGAGAAGTCAATCGGAAGTAAAAGATGCCTATTCAAAATGGGAAACTCTTTTGCCCCTCTCATTCTTCCTTTCACCACCTAAAATGTCTCTCTGTTCCCTGCTACCCACTTCCGACTTCAGCAGGGATGGTGTTTGCTTTCATGTTTATTGAGTTGTAATTCTTCCTCCCATGTGGGAGGTGGGCAGTGGTTTATTCATGGAGTTTAATGCTCTCATAACTACAGATGCCTCTGATAGTTGTTTCTTTCTTTCTAAAAGATTTTATTTATTTACTCATGAGAGACATAGAGAGAGAGACAGAGGCACAGGCAGAGGGAGAAGCAGGCTCCTTATGGGGAGCCCAATGTGGGACTCGATCCCAGGACCCTGGGATCACACCCTGAGCCAAAGGCAGATGCTCAACCACTGAGCCACCCAGGCATCCCAGTTGTTTCTTCTTTAGACTGACATAGAGTAAATGCCATGTGTTAGCTGTGTTGTTATTCTGCTAAATGGGTGAAAGGACTGGTTATGGTCGATTGGCACTCAATATCTATTCCATCTTCCCCAGTATGATTTCCCATATTACAGAGACTGGTGAACTGAATTGTTTCTGACTCCCTTGCAGCTAAGGTTCTGGATGAGGATTAGGTCTGCCACTTAGGTGTGCTCGGTGCAAGTAGGCAAAGGCTCTCCTCCTGCAGTCTTGGCTGTCAAGCATCCACCTGAGAACAAAGCATCCCAGCTTGTCCTACCCGGGGGTCTTGCCCAGAGTAATCCTGGAGCCAGCAGAAGCATGGCTGTGGAGACACTGTGTTTTTCTACATCAGCCCACAGTGTTTTGTCACCAGCCTTGTAGACACCAAGAGGCAGTAGCTGTGGTGGTTTTGGTGACAAATTCTTGATCCCCGAATCCAGCTATGGCCCATGGCCATGTGTGTTGTTTAATTCATCATCTTCAGATTCATCCACCTGGCAGCCCTCCCATCATCCAGTTCCAGGTGTTGTTCTGGGAGTCACTCCAGGAGGCAACCTACAGTCTGCTCCTTCAGTGCCCAATGCCTGATGGTAAATATTTGTGTTTAACATAGTTACAGTGGGTTCTGTTTCCTCTATCACTAAAATCTTTCAAAACAAGGGGCTTTAGAAGAAAAAGAGCTGAAAACCATGGAAATTCCTTTTTTTTTTTTTTTTAGTATTTGTCTGTGGAAAGGGGCAGTCATAGTATTCTTCTAGCTCAATGCTCATAAAAAAGTAAAAAGGTATTTTTTTATGCCAGTATCTATTCCAATTTGATAGAGGACTTAGATTTAAAGTTTGCCCTGGGAAAGTTTAATTCATGCATTCAACAAACATGTATTCTGTGCCAAGGATGATACCAGGCACTGGGGTCAAAGGAAAACTAAACCATTATCTTTGCCATATAGGTATGTGGGACAAACACCCTAAGTAAAAAAGAAACACATAAATTAATTAATTAAAGGTAACTTGGAAGAAGCATTTTGATAAAAATTTGGGAATAAGACCAAGTTTAAGTTGTGACTGATGACAGTTAAAATTAATCAATTCTGTACGATTGTTTCCTTCAAATCCTCTTTGGAACTGACACAAGTCAGTAGATAGATATCCTTGCCTGTATGTTTTTTTTTTTTTTTTTTTTTTTTTTTTTGCCTGTATGTTTTATTGAAAAGCTGGCTTCCTGAGTATCTTATCCAAATGGAGGGCTTGGGTTCATATGCTTTAGCAAAGAAGTCTATTTTTCATTTTTTGAAGGTCTGAAAATGTTATCATTCCAAACTAGATCTTAGGTACAACACATACACTGGAGTTCGGAATGTGATATCAAGGCATCTATCACCAGCTGGGTGCAGAATATTGCAATTCTGGGAAAGATAGAGCATCCTGAGTGCTGAATTTGTTAAGCGAAATTTTTAAGGAACAACAAGAAAGTGCCACTGGCCCATGCTGTATCCACACACCCAAATGTTTTTGATAAATTGACCAATTATACCAACTGCTTGCTTTAACATGCCCACAAAACAAAACTCTTCCATTTTCTTCTCCAAACTTTCCCTCTTGGAAGGTAGAAACTTCAAAATTTTGTTTACTGCCATAGCTCCAGCAACTAAAATAGACCCTAGGAAATAGTTGGGCTCAATAAATATTTTTTAAATGTTGAAGAAATGTTGGAAACATATCCTCCTGGTTCCCGGGCACAGGATAGGCTGTGGGGAACAAGATGGGGAAGAAAGGCAACCGCTAGCAGGTTGATGTGGTAATCCAGGTGAGTGGTGGTGGTGGCTGGGATTGGGCTTGTTGATGGAGGCGATAATAAGTTGTCTGATTTGGGATCTCTTTAGAATGTAAACCTGTCAGAACTTGCTAATGGATCAGCTCTGGAGTGTGAGAAAGGAAAGAAGTCAAGAGTGACTCTTAAACCCATGGCCGGAGCAATTGGATGATTCATGGTCCGTTTACGGGAATTCCAGGTCTAGGCAGGTGTGTTCCTGGCCTGTTAGGGAAAAACAAGAAGGCCAGTGAGTGAGCAAAGGAGAACATGGTGAGCTGAGGTCAGAGAGGTAGCTGGAACAGATCCTGGGGAGCTCGTAAGCCAAGTTAAAGACTTGGAATGTTGTTTTAAGTGATGGGAAGCTCCTGGAGGGTTTTGCACATTGTTGTAACACGATCTGATTTGCATTTTAACAGGATCACTCAGGCTGCAAGTGTGGAAAATTGACCATAGAAAATAAGAAACAGAATCCGGGACAGAGACCAGATAGAGGTTATACTAGTGGAGCAGTTCGGAGACCTGGTGGCTTGGACCAGGCTGGTAGTTGCAGAGGGGATGAGACAAATCGGATGCTGTCTCCCCTCCACCTGCAAACTTGCTCCTTCTGAGACTCCCTCCCCGTCTATTTCCTCGAGCCTGACTGTGCTTTACTCACTACCTCATTTCTTTCAGATCTTTGCCCAAATATCACCTCCTCAGAGGTTCTTTCTCAACGTCTTCTTGCATTCGTTGCCAGATACCCCTTTTCGCTCTTGCTCTCCTTCCCTGCTTTGTTTTTATTCGTAGTTTGTATCATTCCCTGTCCTGCATTTTATTGACTCATTTTTATCCCCTGTCTCCTGTGCTAGAAGATAACCTCCATAGGGGAAGGGGCTTGGCTTTGCTCTCTGCTGCATCACCACCCCTCTGCCACCGCCCGCAAGCAGAACCGCAACGGGTCTTCATTGAACACAGATGAAGCACTGGGGGAAGAGCTGGGAAGGTTTTCTTTATATGAAAAAAGGGTTTCTTATGCAAATATATAGTGTAAACATGATTAATGGACGGGGGAAAATTTAGACTACCTTAGAGAACTTGCTGTTTTATGTACCTACTGACATACCACCAACTAACTTGTGTTGGCAATACCTTATGTTGGTACTTTGGGGATGTGGGAGAAATCTCTTGCATCTTGTTACAAGTCTAAATGAAACGTTTTATTTATTTCAAATAACTTATGACTGATTCATCTTTTAAAAACAGCACATATGGGCAGCCCCAGTGGCGCAGCGGTTTGGTGCCGCCTGCAGCCCAGGGCGTGATCCTGGAGACCCTGGATCGAGTCCCACATCAGGCTCTCTGCATGGAGCCTGCTTCTCCCTCTGCCTGTGTCTCTGCTTCTCTCTCTCTGCATCTCTATGAATAAATAAAATAAAATATAAAAAAAAACAGCACATATCTCCAGATACGTATCTTTACACAAATGCATGTGTTGAGCATATACAAGCTCTTTTGCTATTTTTAAATCCAATCTTTTTCCCCATTTTTTTAATGGTCATCCCTACACCCATTTACTACCCCCTTTATTAACAGTATATTTTCTCACATTTTTCTCTTTGCTCATATAATTCTATGTAGAATATATACATATACACACACTGGAGGGAGTGCCATTCACTCCATTCACTGTTTTACAAATGTGGCATCATTTATATACCTTTTTCCACATCTTATTTTTCTCCTTCAACAACACCGCATAGAAATTCCCTCTAAGTTATCTGGCACAGCTCTGATTTTTCATTGTTCATTGGTTACAATACTGTTTCAAGGTGGGGATGTGCAGTAATTTATTTAACTATTCTCTCTCGGAAGACGTTCCCTCTGTTTCCTGGCTTTTGTTCCTTTGAACTATGCCACAATACCCACCCTTGGTTTCAGAGCAAGAGGCGAGGCTACGCGGTGTTTCATTCAATCTCACAGTTTCACAGTTGAGACAAATGAGGATCAGAAAGGTAAAGGAAGGTGCCTAAGATCACACAGCAATTTACTCAGTCCGTGATGAGAATTTGGATAGCCAATATTTCACATCATCTTCACAAACAGGGCAAGTATTGTCATGTCAACCTTAAAGGTACAGAAACTGAAGCCAAGCCTAACTGCTTTGATGTCACGGCCAGTGAGAGCAAAAGCCAGGGCTTAGAGCCAAGACTTGATTCCTGGTCCCCAGTAGCTTCCTCCATTCCTAGTTTTATCTGTGTCATCAACACAAAACGTCTACAGGGCAGCCTTTTGTTAATTTCTTCTGGACTTTAAGACGGTGCCCCCTGCTTGAAAAAAAGTCTTGCTGAAAGAATGACACAGTTCGGATTTGGCCATGGTTCAGGACACACTTTTGTGTTCCAGGAAGGGAAATCAAGAGGTTGATCACTTCTCGGCCTTTTGACTAAGATCGAGTGGAAGAGGTTGTTTAAAACAGTCTTTGGAATCAGAGAGGCTTACTTTTTGAACGTTGGCTCTGCCACTTTGTATTTTGGCAGGTGACTCGGCCTCCCCGAAACCCAGTTTTTTTCATCTATAAACTGGGGACATCCACCTACCTCAATGGGGATTCTTAGGATTGGATGACACAAGGCATGCGTGCAGATAGGACAGTCCCTGGCACATACTAAGCTCTCAGGGAGTGTGTTAGCTATTATTTTGGATGTTGTGATGCTTTGGTCCCACTTCACTGAACTGGGAGATATCTCTCCTTCTTGACTGTTCTTTATCTGAATAGGAAAAGACTTTCTCATCTACAGATCCAGGACAGTCTGGATACCCTCGCTGCTTGTCTCCTTGTTTCCTCATAGGTGGAATGTAAGAGAGGTGAAGACCTCCAAAGAGTTTTTCTCTTTTTTGCATTGTACATTGGCATAAAGCAGAGGGGAATCTGTCCCTTAAAAAGGCAAGCAGGAACATTCTGACCTTTCCAAGTGTGCCTGCCGGTGTGAGACATGGAGAGTGCAGACATTTCTCAGCCACGGCGTAGAACTGTCAATGGATGTGTTACAGCTATTTTAGTGCCTTCTCCCTTCCTAGAGAAAAGCCATTTTCAAGCCAGTTGCTTGCAATGCATCGAGTGATGAAATTCAGATAACAAATTGTGCATTTGTTTGGCTTCATGCTTATTACACCCCCAGTTCTGGAAAGCATTGCACTTAGCCCCTTAATAATCCCTCTCCCGAGATCAATTACCAGGATTTATCTGGTTCCTCGAGCATAAAAGTGTTTTATTGTTTTTACTTTTGCTGAAAGTGAAGTGTGAGGGGGTAGGCCAGGTTTTAAAGGACTGTCCCAGGCAAGAGTGTGAAGCTGGGATCACTGGCCCTGCCTTCCTGTCTACAAAGTCCCCATGAACAGGAAAGTGGGGGAACATTTGGAAGTGTGTCCCCTGAGGAGTGACCAGGTCCAGATGTTCCCATCTCTGGTTATTTGCACATAGAACGCAGGTCTGCAGGTGCGTGGGAAGGTGGGTGCTTGAGGGGAGAGGCTGGAAAACAGAGCTGAGTTACCGTTTCAGACCAAATCATTTTTCCTCTAAAGTTTCGCCGTAATCCAAACCAGTTGAGCATTTGAGAAGAAGTAGGTACCATGAAAAGGGGTAATGGAATTAGCTTTCATGTTTTTCCAGGACTCTAAACCATATTTCCTGTCACAACTGTACATTATTAATACAAGGCATCTGTTAGCGCAGAACTGCCCGAAAATGTGCACCCAAAACCTTACATCTGGTTTCGATAATTTATTTCTGACATTTGTAGTGGGGGGGGGGGGGGGAGATGGGAAAAAAGGGGGAATTAGACCAAGATGTTGCCTTTAACCCATCAGAAGCTCCTAGATGCAGCCAAAAGCCAGAGTTCTTAACGTAGTTTTTGCATTAGGTAATATAATTATATTAATTTAGCAGCAAATAGCATGACTCGAGGCCTGTGGGTGTGGGTCCGTGCGCGCTTTTATCCGGCCTTCTCGGGCTGCAGCAATTAGCTTGCTCTCGCCGAGGGGATTAGCAGGACCACCCCCCGGCGGCGGGGGGGGCTGTCTCCGAGCTGTCAGGTGTCACTCGGCTTCCCCGGGTCTCCTCCCCCCGCCCCGCCCCTGCAATTAAGTCCCTCTCCCGCTTCGCCCAGAGACAAAGCCGCCCGCCCCGCCGTGCCCGACCTCCCGCCCCTCGGCGGGCCCGGCCCGGCTCCTCCGGCAGGAATCGCCCCAGGCGCTCGGGGCCGCGCCGCCCGGCCTCGGACCCGCCCCAGACTTTCCACGATCAGATTTCAGCTCGACTAACGAGGGGAAAAGAAAGAAAGAGCGAGACTTCCGCGAGCCGGAGCCGCGCGGGGGTCGGGGGGGGTGGGGGGGGGAGGGAGGATGGGGGGGATGGGGGATGGAGGTGGGGGTGAGGGGATGGGGTTGGGAGGGGAGGGGAGGGGGGGATGGGTTGGGGGATGGGGTTGGGAGGGGGGATGGGTTGGGCTGGGGGGATGGGTTGGAGGGATGGAGGGGATGGGTTTGGGCTGGGGGGATGGGGTGGGGATGAGGTTGGGGTGGGGGGGATGGGGGTGGGAGGGGATGGGGTTGGGCTGGGGGGATGGGGTGGGGATGAGGTTGGGGTGGGGGGATGGGGGTGGGAGGGGAGGGGATGGGGGATGGGTTTGGGCTGGGGAGATGGGGTTGGGGTGGGATGGGGTTGGGATTGGGGGGATGGGGTTGGGATGGGGGATGGGTTGGGGGATGGAGGGGATGGGGTTGGTATGGGGGGATGGGTTGGAGGGATGGAGGGGATGGGGTTGGGATGGGAGGGTTGGGGTTGGGATTGGGGTATGGGGTTGGAGTGGAATGGGGTTGAGGTGGGGAGGATGGGGTTGGGGGGGTCGCCGGGAGGCCCCGGGCCTGCGGACTGGGCCGGGCACAGGTGTCCCTCCCACGCACCCACCTGGGCGTAGACGCCAGGGCCGTCTGGCTCTGCCTTGGTCTCCCCAGAAATGCCCCCGCTTCTGCCGGGCGCCAGGGCCAGAGATGCTCTGGCAGGGATGCCCGTCCCCGCCCCCCCTCCCTGTCAGCACCCCGGAGGGGCAGCGCCCCGATTGTCCTCAACACGCACAGACCAGGCATCGGCGGCCTGTGGGGCTCCGGGGACTACATTTTTAAAAAGCAACAGACGTAGTATTTTTCTGGACTCCAGCTCAGCAGCACAGGTTTTCTGTTTGCTTAATTACTGGAATCTCCAAGATCTTCGGGTCCAACAGCCTTCTTATTTCCCAGATGAGGGAACTGAGAACCAGAGAGGTTTTGTCAAGGTCAAAGCTCAAGTTTGTGGTGTGGCTAGGACTACAGGGACCAGGTTTGTTGAGCTCCAGCTCAGTGCTTTCTGAGCTATAATATGAAAAAAAAAAAAAATCAGCCTGGCTCAGGGGGGGATTTGAGGGGAGACATCCAGGCCTGGCCTGGACAGCCCGGAGTGAGGCTTAGTCCAGGGTTCAGATTTTCCTGGAGCCAGTCCACCAGCGGTCAGGCCACATGTGAGCAATAAAGGATTGAGTGTTGTGTACTTTAGGCTGGTCCCCCTTTTCTTGGACCCCTTTCCCGGCCTTAACTTCCTTTTGGAGTCCCTACTGACTTCTGGGTGTCCACCATGGGCCCTTCTGGAAAAATTTCAGCTCTATCTCAGAATAAAAGGAATGAAAACCTGGGGAAAGAAGCCAAGGAGGAAAGCCACAAATACGCATCTGGCCGCGGCAGACGGAGCAGCTCCAAGAGTCTGCAGAGATGCACTGTGACGGCTGTTTGCAGATGTTGAGCTGCCAGAGGCTTGGGTGCCTTTCCCCGTCCTGTTTCTGAGAAATGAGAACAGCCAAGAGAAAAGGCACATCTTCCCTACCAAACTTTTCCTCCTGTGACCCACCCCACGCGAGTTTCTACAGATCATGAAGAGGGCAAGAGCTATGAGAGTGAAGAGACACAGGCAGGAATCCTAACTCCCCAGCCCGTTAGCTGGGGCTGTGAGCAAGAACTTAGCCTTCCTGAGGCACCTGGTGGCTAAATGGTTTGGCTCAGGTCGTGATCCCGGGGTCCTGGGATAGAGCCCCGTGGGGAGCCTGCTTCTCCCTCTGCCTGTGTCTCTGCCTCTCTCTGTGTGTCTCTCATGAATAAATAAATTTTAAAACCTCCATTTCTTACTTATTACATTGGGGTAATATTAGGGCCAGATCCAGGGCCATGTTGTGACTTTCATGGGTCCTAGGCGCTTGCGTCTTTGTGGCTGTGGGTCCCTTCTTCAAAAAAATAAGAAATTGAAAAAATATTTTTCTGATTGCATTATTCATCTCTCAAGATGAATATACTAGTGCTATAGACTCAAAAATTTTATTTATTTATTTATTTTAACATTTTATTTATTTATTCATGAGAGAGAGAGGCAGAGACACAGGCAGAGGGAGATGCGGGACTTGATTCCAGGACTCCAGGATCACGCCCTGGGCCAAAGGCAGGCGCTAAACCGTTTAGCCATCCAGGGATCCCCAGATTCAAACATTTTTAATCTAAAATTTCACCTGTCTTCTTTTGCTTCTACAAAGGAAACATTTTCATGGGCCCTGGAAAGTACTGTGGGTCGCCTGCACGGATAATCCTAATGGATACATTGGCCCTATTTGTACCCCAGCTCAGTCTGCTTTTGGGGTAGCCCAGACTGAGCCATAGGGGCATACCTAGTATGTTTGAGGAATCCCGGCAAAGAGATCATTGAGAGGAGAGGGTAATGTGTGTGTGGAGGGCACGGAATGGCCTTCCGCAGCTCAGCACCCAACCATCCCGTCCACTGCCTCGTGTGGGCTTTGCAGGGCTAGGTGCTTCCTCTACATCAGTTGTGCTAGACAGCACCCCCCCCCCCCGCCCTGTCATTTCCACTCCGTCTGCTTATACCCACACAAACATAACGAGGCCCACCTACCCTGGAACCCCATCTCCTCGGTCCCTCTTCACAGATGGGCCTCTAGTCTTCCAGATGCCTGTTCCTCCTGCCAGGGGAAATCCCAGGCCCTGGGCCTCCTCAGCCAGATGCCCTCACTGCCCCAGCTTTGTGAGGCCCACATCTGGAATATCTGGCCATACCCTCCTCACACCCTTTCAACCCCCCCCCCCACTCCAGGCTCAGCAGGCCCCCCGAAGGGACCCCTCAGCTCAACCGGCCCCAGGAAGAGAGTGGACATGAGAGAAAAGGCAGCTCTTAGGGCTCTCCTCCTGTCTGAAGTCCCAAGACTGGATCATGCCGCCTCCTCGGGGGCTCCTCGCTCTTAGGAGTCTCTTCAAGCTACCAGGCAACTGGCAGGGACTAAAGAGCTTAGGTTTCTAAAGTGGGAGTGGCTGGTGTTTATCAAAGACTGATGTGTGGGCTCCCGCCGGCCTCTGCCTCGCAGACGGTGGCTGAGGCCTGTCCCGAGCTCTGTGGAAGCAGGAAGTTCCGGCTGGGCTGGGGCTTGCTGGCTTGGCTGGAGCATTCCTCACAAATGTCTCCTTCAGAAGCCGCCGGATTCCTTAACAGCTAATTAGTGAGAAGTCGCTACTGTAATGGGGGCTGACCTAGGCCTTCCTCCACCTCCTCACAGGGGTCAAGGCCCCCCAGGGAGGCCAGCCATGCCTCACCACGGCCATATTTCCTTCCTACGTCAGCTGTTTCCTCAGGAATCATCTCTCTAGCTTAAGCCTTTTCTCAGAAACAAGCTTTTCCCTGACAAGTTTGCAGCTCAAAAGGAACCGGCTCCTCTTAACTGTTGAAATCAGGCGCATCTGGAAGCAGTAAACTTTTCAACAGGCTGAGAGGGAGAAAAGACATATTGTAGGGGATGGATTCACCTCTGGGACTAATTATTCTTTATATTTCACCCGTCACATTTACAATCTTCGTCAGAGCAAAGAGACAATAAATGATCTCATTAAAATCCAGAAAGATGCTTCTCCCCATCAAGAAGAACCTCCTTTCAGCACCCTGTTCCCTGACAAGGGCCGTGTCAGTGAGGCTGGCGCTGGGACCCAGGGAACCTGGGATGGGAGGGGCAGAGGCTCTGCCAAATGCTTTTCCTTGTTTGAATACAGTATCTATTTTTTTCCATCCCTGGAAATATCCTCATGAGTCTGAAATCAAAGTCTTCTCTGGCCACGTTTTCTCCAGAGGCAGGCCCTCATTGAGGAGTCAGTAGTCAGGAGGAGGTGTTGGGTTGTGGAGTTTAAAAAATTATCTTGTGGGATTTCTGAACCAGCTCTTCTCTTCCTCTCCTATCAAAAACTCATCCCAGTAAAAAGATTCTAGAGAAGACACTGAGTCAGATTCTTCTGGGATGACCCCCAGAAAGCCATCTCTGTAATATGGGGATATAAGCAGTGTCAAGGGGATGTTGTTACCCACTCTTCCAACCACATAAATGGGTGATCCATGTAGGGCCACAGCATCTGATCGCCCTCCCAATCCACACTGCTTCATTCTCCACCAAACATAGTGATTTTAGGGCAACTTAGAAGGGACTTCCAAGTCCTACCCCACCCCCCAGTCTTAGGGATGTGCCAGAAGAGAAATTCACTCTCTCTCTCTCTGCAGTCTTGGATGTTATCTGAGGTGGCCCTGCATGGTGGTAACTCCTTCTTTCAGAGGGTGCTGGTGCCTTCCAGGTCTTTGCTCCCCTTAGCTCCTCCCTACAGTCATCCCAGGTATTTTACCAAGACCTCCTCCAGATCATCTGTATAAGCACTCAAGCTTGAGCAGTAATAGACTGCACCAGTGCTTCCCAGTTTTTTACTTGGCTTAGAAGCCCCTGAAGGGCTCATTAAAACCCTGGATGCAGGACTTTACCATCAGAGTTTCTGATCCAGGAGGTTGGGTGGCTTTGAACCTGCCATTTCTGAGAAGTTCCCAGGTGGTACAGTTGCTGCTGGTACAGGGACCACACCAAGCGAATTCCTAAGCTGAATGGCACAACACTTAAGGAAATCACATTTAAATATAAAGATTCCTGGACTCCATCTGAAGAAATTCAGACTCAAAGATGTCATAATCTCATGACCTAGTTCTCAGAACAAAGTACGTTTGCCTAGGACTTTACAGTTTATAAAGCACTTTGACAACCAAGATTTCATTTACACTTAGTGAATGAGAAATTTCTTACAAAGGGCAAGGCACCTCGGGCTCTGAAAAGTTACCTGACATTTCTCAGACAGTAAGTCAGGATTTGAACCCAGAAATTCCAGAACCACAACCGATACTTTCCCACCTCATTGCAAACTGCGTTACAAAATCATTTTAAAGACTGTTGAGTCCATTTTGAATATTTTTGGTTTCATGATCATATTTGCATCAACTTGTTCAGGTTTCCCAGAGGCGGTTTTGTGGTTCTGTGGAGACTGGTTAATGAACAGATAAAACTGTTTTGTACTGAACAACATGCATTTCCATCCTACCAATATCCTATGATACTTAGAAGCATGCCAAGGAGATGGCACTTGTCTTCTCTGATCTTGCCTACCCTTTCAATTACCTTTCTAAGTAGATTTTTTTAAAAAGTAAAAAGATAGGGATCCCTGGGTGGCTCAGCGGTTTAGCACCTGCCTTTGGCCCAGGGCGCGATCCTGGAGTCTCGGGATCGAGTCCCGCGTCGGGCTCCCTGCATGGAGCCTGCTTCTCCCTCCTCCAGTGTCTCTGCCTCTCTCTCTCTATGTCTATCATAAATAAATAAATAAGCAAATCTTTAAAAAAAAAAAAAAACAGTAAAAAGATCTAACCCTTTCTTCAAAGGTCGAAGTGATCAGATTTTTATTTAGCTGTGCCTGAATCAGTGAGTCCACTCTGTGCATACCCCCAGCTCCCACCACTGCCCTAATGTCCTGCAAAACTTCTTCAAAGAAAAGGCATTTGCTTGCATTATACTAGTTGTTGATGACAAAAAAAAAAAAAAAAAAAATCAAAAACCCAAAACTCTTGGGGGAAAAAAAAAACAACCCAACAAAACTGTGTGCCTTAGGCTATAGTTATGAAAAAAAAAAAACCCACCAAAAAACCCTTCCACTGAATCTGTCCTCAGATCTTTTTAAAAGTGCAAGTTGGGACGAAGCTTCCAAGCTGGCTGGAACCTAGAACAATGCCCTGTGGCGGTGGGCGTGGGACTGGGTGTGGCTTGTCATCCTGCAGCTTCTGAACAGGTGTCAAAAAAAGGCCATTTTGTAATATATGCGCCTGTTGCCTGAAAGAGAACAGTGCCTCGGTCAGAAATGTCTGCAGGTCTTTTTGAAGAGAAAAAAGCAAGAAAATCAACTTTCTTGCCCTTCCATGTCTGGGGAGCAGAGCCGAAATTCTCCCATCGACTGAGCACTCTCTCCCAGAGGTGTTTCTGGAAGTACCAAGATCAAATTACTAAGCCATTTTCTGCCTCACAATTACTTGGTTGGGTTTTTAACTTGTAAAACTTTCTTCTTTCAAAGTCTAGCGCTACATCTATTTTCCCTTTTCCCCCTCTCTGACAGGGGTGGGAATCATGTGTCATTAGCCATCACAGAAAGTGAGCCCAGGGTACCTGTGCTTTAGATCACATGTCATAACCAGGAAATATTTTTAGAAATTAAAAAAAAAATCTCCTGGGCGAATGATGTCGATCTTATGCTGTTTGGGGAAAGTGGCTCATCAGAGTAAATGCCTCTTTCTCTGATGCCTTAAGTACCCTCCCTGCCTCAGATGAGCGGGTTATTAAGGTAATGTTACTCTTTATTGCTGAAAAGCAGTGTAAATAGACACCCAGACTACAGAGATTACCTGCTTTCAAACTGCAGAAATGAGACACTTTCTCTTACAATTTCCTTTCCACCAAATAGCATACCCTATTTACTTGGGGGAATAGTCACCTTCTTATAATGACCACACCCATTCACTCAGACAGAAAAAGCTGGCAAAGTAACTGTAGCTATTATGTGGGCAAATCTTTGAGTTTCTTCCTCCCCATGTGTGCTCTGCTGTGTGCTCATTGTCCCCTCTTTACTGGGGGCACATCCAGAAGGTATCGTGTCTTCTCTCCTAAGCCCTGTCTGACAATGGTCAGGGAGTTCCCAGTCCTGGGGCAGAGGATGCCTCTTGATTGATGGGAGACGCAGAGCATCATCCCAGGAAATTGCCACTGAGGAAGGAAACCTAGCCATCTGCCCTTGGAGAGCTCCTAGCTGATGGAGAAGGCACAGCCCTGACAATGACAAACTAACATGTATACATACATATATACGTACACATAGGCACGCACGGGCACATATACACACATACGTACAAATGTGCACATATAGCATACATTTCCCACTAAATATTGTGTTTAATAATGGATATAAATTATATATATATATACATATATGTTTAGAGCTTGTATAGAAAAGTGGCATCGAGGGGTGCTTGGGTAGCTCAGTTGGTTAAGCCTCCGACTTGTTTTGTTTTTATAGTGTCATTTCTTTTTAAAGGATTTTGTTTATTTATCTGACAGAGAGAGAGAATGAGCACACAGACAGGGGGTAGTGGCAAAGGGAGAGGGAGAAGCAGGCTCCCCACAGAGCAGGAAACCCAAAGAGGGGGCTCGATCCCAGGACCCCGAGATCATGACCTGAGTGAGCCAAAGGCAGATGCTCAACCGACTGAGCCACCCAGGTGCTCCAAGCCTCTGACACCTTTTTTTTTTTTTTTAAAGGTTTAACATAAAAGCAATTTATTTGAATGATTCTGCAATGTGGGTTGGGTTCAGCTGTGTGGTCCTTCTCCTAGTTTCACACTGAAACACTCCCAATGGTGTGGATGGAGTATGAATGGAGTACATGGCCCAAGATAGCCTCATTCATACAACCCGCTGTCTGCTCAGGTATGTCTGTTCTCATTCACTCTTCAGGATTGTAGGTTGGGCTATATCACTCCATAGTTGTTTCAGGGCAAAGCCTCCAACTCTTGATTTCGGCTCAGGTCATGATCTCAGGGTCATGAGGTCCAGCCCCACTTCGTGTTCCACATTGAGCATGGAGCCTGCTTAAGATTCTCTCCCCTTTTGCTCTGTCCCCCCTTCTCTCTCTCTCTCTCTCTTGCATGTTCTCTCTCTCTTTCTCTAAAAAGAAAGAAAGAAACAAGGGAAGGAAGGAAGGGAAGGAAGGAAGAAAAAAGAAAGAAGGAAAGAAAGAAAGAAAAAGAAAAGTAGCATTAATGAATAAGACTGAGATTTGGAAACCAAGGCATAATTAGTATTGGTTACCCTAAACTCTGGAGTTGGTGCTGGGAGAAGAGGTCCTAAAGGGGGAGGGGACTGGGTACACCCTGAGGGCTTAGTATTAGGCTAGGAAAGAATGGCAACACTCCACCCCCTCCTTCCTGACAGAGATTCCTTCATAACCAAAGCACAATAGCTTTACCCAGCCCACTGTAGCAGGATAAACAAGTTTGATGTAACTTCCAAATCTATTTTCTATTGTACGTTCCATTTATTGAATAAAATAGCAATTCAACATGTTTGCAAATCATGGTGCTATAGATGCCAGCGCTGGCAGAGATTCATGTGTTTACTGTACGGCTCGCCCAGTCAGGCTCTGCAACTCTGCAGAGAATCGATGTGGAATTCCAAACAGCTGCAAGTAGTAAGTTGAAAGCAATTTTGGCTAATCTTCCAGGGGGGCTCTGTGGCGTGGTGGAAGCTAGTTCCAGATAGCAAAAGGTACTCGCCTTTAAACTCGTAACTTGGAGCAGCTTCTGGATATTTGCTTTTTTGGGTTGATAAAAAAATAAGAGCCGAGACTGTGACGCGGTTTTGCACATTTACATTTTGTATCATCTAAACATGAACCTGAAGTTGTTTTACATTGGAAAACCCCTTCCTTTCAACAGTTTTTGGGCCTGGTTCCCAGCCTCTGGGAAAACGCAGAAAGGCAAAGCTGTGGTCGGCTTATGGAGGATAATGGGAAAGCTAGCACTACCTCCTCTTGCTTCTCCAAAGGATTCAGAAATTCTTCCGAGGGTTTGTTGTTGAGGTATGCTGAATGCAAAATTCACCTGCAAGCATTCAGCCAGAGAGGAGTTGCTGTTGGTTTCTCAGTAAAAGCGCATTTTCAAGATGTAGGTGCAGAATCTGGTGGTTTCTACCAAGAAGTACACCTCATCTGTGAGTTGTTCTGCTCGAGGGGCCACTCCAAAAGCAGGGCTTTCTAGGCCTGATGCGGGGCACTACGTTTTGCAATAATCCCCAGCCCTGTCCCACCCTGCACTGGGCACAGCCCATGGAAGCCCTGCCTAGAGGTTGCATTTTTTTCCCCCATTACGACGGGGATGTAGAGACCCTCTGCTGCTGCCTTTTGCCTGTGGCTGGAGCGCCGTGAACACAGCCTTGAAGTTGGCTGAAAAATAGAAAAAAATAGAAGCATATGAGTAGCCAGGCTGTCTGCTCGGTCCCTCCTGCCCTGGTCTTTGGCACCGAGGTAGGCCCAGCCTGTGTTCCAGCCGCCTCGCTGGTTGCTGGCAGTTCAGTTTCTCAGGACTTGGGCCTAATCCCAGTCTCACGCCTCACATGGAGCTGGCTGGTTCCTGTTAGCATCTCAGTGTACCCCTAACAGTGAGCAGTGCCGCTGCCAAGAACTCATGAAACTGGATTCCCATTTGGCCCCTTCTGATCAGACCCTGCTGGATCACTTTGCCTGCTTGGAAACAGACGGTGGTTGTGCCACGTCTCTTGGACTGGTCTAGTGGCGCACGGGGAAAGGCTGCGTCTGGTCCATATATTCTGATTCAAGTTACCTGCTGTATCCCCCCGGTTGTGATGCAACTATCTTTAATCTGGAATTCTAGGTAATGCTAATCCCCTTTACAGAACAGTACATGACAGCTCTGACCTGTTCTAAACACAATAAAGAAATCTTATCAGGCGAGGAGACTTTCAGAGAACTTTATCTACCTTTCAAAGTCTTCCAAGTAAAGTTCCCGAGAATATTCTAGAAGATCACATGGTTTTATTTGCTCAGGACCTTAGCTCAAGCCAGAGGTGATTTGATAGATTTATGACCGGGCCATTTTCAAATCTGTTGATCTGGCTAGCTTTGACTGGCCCTCAAAAGAATGTTGTGCCCTGGAGCAGGTCCATCTGGTCAGACATAGTTACACAAATGGGTAAATTCTTGCAAATGGTCTATCAACTCACCATAGAGAAAAACAATCAGCCAAGTCTTTAGTCATGCTCCAGTGTTCGGCTATATTCAAAGCTATTTTCATTGAGACCTTCTGCCTGGATGAAAATACTTGTTAGATCGATGGGTTATGAAGTGTTAGGCTAGTGATGTTCAAAACTGTTAACGTTCAGACAGTTTTTATTTATTAATGGAGTTTTATTCTTTTCAAACTCCCACTTTTAAATCGATAATAATCTCTGTTAATCAAAATGCATACAGAAACACAATTTATGAGGTGGTCATTATTCTCTCTTGCTGTGGAAGATTAGCCAACAACTGTTTAACAGGCCCACACAACCAGCAATAACTTTGAAATATAGTTAATAACAAACATATTCGTGATTTTTCACTATCTTGCTTATTTCCAATGATAAGAATCAGTATAAATGTCTCACATTAAGATTTGTGTTTGTTCATTTCTGGTGTGTGGAGAAGAAATAAAACAGTATTCCCAACACTTAATATTTTAATTGCTTTGTTCTTTTCAATATATTTTAGAAAGAAATCACTTACTCTGGTCTCGTCCATTAATAAAAAGTTATTATCACTTCAAGTCCTCCTTTGGCTGGATTGCACATACAAATAAGTATTGAATCCGATGAAAATCTACTGTGTACAAGTCACTAGGCTTGGTCAAGAGGACCCTAAAGCAGGGCTGTTCAAGACCTTTCTATTAAGCTGTAAAGACCTCTTGGTTAAGCTACAAAATCTTTTTTACCACAGGAAAAATGGATGAAGTAGTGACCACTGTCGGTTGAGTTGGTGGTGGAAGGCCCAGAACCTGCCATGAGCTATTCCTCCGATCTTAGAACGTTTAGACTACAATGGAGCATAGTTTGAAAATGGTGCCCTGATAGGTGAGGGTAATACTCTAGATTTTCTTGGGTACAGAGATGGCCACCTTAATAGCAGTAACCCACATTTTACTGATTTTTCTTGTCGCGTGCTTAGTGAAGCCCTCCTACCAAATTCAACCAAGTCCCACCCAGTCTCCACAGAGATGTCTCACATGTCCATGTAAATGCAGGTCATGCTATTGCAGCTAACACAAAGATCCCCCCGGGTTCATCCACTTTTCTCTGACTCCAGCTCTATCCAGTGTCTCCTGTCCATACAGGGACGTGAGAATGCTACTCTTGCTTCCATCCTCACAGAGTCCTTCCTGAAGACCAGTCCTTTAGCTCTGGCTCAGAACCTTTTCTGTAGGGCTCAGAAACCAGGCTCAGGTGCCAGGTAGGGAACAAATCCCGTGCTGGGCTTTCATTTTCACCCCATCAGTGGTCATGAAACTTTCTTCTTTCTCTTTCAGCCACACACAACAGATCTGCAAGTTGACTGTTCCTGTCCCCTCATAGTTTGGGTACATTCTCTGACATGTGTGAACCTCAGTTTGGGCTCAAGGTGGAATTCATCAGACTGTCACTTCTAACCAAGTTCCATAGCAGCCGTCCTGCTTCTCTCAGATGGATGCCATTGACCTGTTCAAGCACCAGCTCTGAGCCCAGCCCTGGTGGAGCCATGAGCTCTGTCAAAGAGATAGTTTCAGCCAATGCATTCGATCCTTGGGCCCTTGGAATGAATGCACTACCCAAAGGGCAGCTACTGGCTGGCTTGGTTATACTTCCCGGAAAGCTACGAAGAAAAATGAACAAACGAACCAACCACAAAAGCTGTTTCCTGGCTCTTCTAGCAATTCTGACTAGTTTTGAGTGGTTGTTTTTTTATTATCCCTTTCTTTGGGGAACAAATTAAAGTTGTGTGTTTATTTCTGCAACACTGAGAAACGCAAAGAGAAAGCCTCCCAAAAGGACGATCTTGTTTCCCATTCCTGATATTTGCCAACAACCACATGAAAAGGAAAAATAAACTTGAAGGCATTATGCAAGAGATTTGCCCTTTAATATTATTTATAATTCCATTTCTATTTTAAATTCGCTTGAGGTATGCTCCTCCCCACCCCTCCCCAAAAAATCATTACCCACCCCAACTCCCCACCCCCACAAAAAAGTGAGCAATCATTGTTTACCCAGTATATCTCTTAGGTAGAATTCCCCAGTCTAGGGTTCTCAAAGTGACACGTATCTGGTTTCCCTTGAGGTCTATGTGATTCAATCCAAATCTAAGGGATTTCTTGTGGTGACTTATATTTGGCCAATGTCACGCTCTTCCCCGTCTCTCTGAGACTACGTGTGATACAAATTGAACTGAGCTATTATCACAGACACTAGACTGTCAGGGACAGATAACCCTGGCTATGGCCTCCTTGCCCAGTCTCGCCTAGCCCTGGTCTTCATGCTGATACCCAGGCCAGATACATAGACCAATTTCAATCAGTCAGTGTCTCCTACTTAACCTCCTTCCCTAAGGTCTGGAGGCTGGCTTGTGTGAGGGGATAAGAAGCAACAAACTCAATCTTTCAATACCCCAGGCTTTGAGCCTTGCCTGTGCTACCCAGTTGTAGGTTACTGCCCTATTCTTCCTGGTGGGTGGCCCCTGGGATTTCCAGGGGATTAACCATAGACCAGATGGTAATAGAAGCCACTTAGTCCACATGTTTCCCCAGAAAGAGATCCTGCCCCCATCAGTACACAGTGGCCAATCCCAGATCTTAGGGTCAAGATCTCCTTGGGATAAAAGCACTTTCTAAAGAAAGCAGCAAGAGAGCACTGGAACACTGAAGGCAGCAAGCCCTACTGGACTGGAAGGACTTCAGTGTCAGTTTCCTAGAGGAGGGGAAGGAAATTTTGAATGACCCTGAACATTCTTTTCAGCTGTGTGACTCTTTGGTTTTCAGTGACCACATCAACCTTGGGAGCAGACCTCAGAGAGCTGGAAAAGAAATTCAACTGATCCCAAGTGAGAAAATTGGGGACAGGACAGGGATAGACACCAAGGACTTGGCTGTGTGTCTCTCTCTGTCCCCATGGAATGTGAGGCTGCTTGCCCAGGACTCCTTCAGAACTTCACTTCAGGGTCATGGGGATCCCTGGGTGGCTCGGCGGTTTAGCACCTGCCTTCGGCCCAGGCGTGGTCCTGGAGTCCCGGGATCGAGTCCCAGGTCAGGCTCCCTGCATGAAGCCTGCTTCTCCCTCTGCCTCTGTGTGTGTGTGTGTGTGTGTGTGTGTGTGTGTGTGTCTCATGAATAAATAAAATCTTAAAAAAAAAAAAGAAGAACTCAGGGTCACCACTGGCCATCATCTCTCTCTCTAGCATTTCTTTGCTCAATAGTTGACCTGAGCCATTTTCTCAAAGGATCATAGTTCCTTCCTTTCCTCATTCTGCTCATCAGACGGGAAGGCCTGCTCTGCTGTTTCTTGAGCCACCTAACTGCAAGCTGGTGTGGACCTCGTGTGGATCTGTATATAAGGGCTGAGGCATCTGTGTGTCTATCTTGGTCCATCTCAGTCAGTTCAGGTTGCTCTAACAAAACACCACCGACTCGGTGGCTTAAACAACAGACACTTATTTTCACAGTTCTGGAGGTTGGCAAGTCCAAAACCAGAGTGCCAGCATACTTGGGTCCTAGTAAGAGCTCCTTTTCCGGCACACATATAGCTGCCTTCTTGTTGAGTCCTCACAAGACAGTGAGTTTACACTCTGCTCTCTTCCTCTTCTCAGAAGGACACTACCCTCATCATAGGCCATACATTTGTGACCTCATCTAAACCTAAAAAACCTCCCAAAGGCCCTAATGCCTAATACCATCACTCTGGGGGTTAGGGTTTCTCGGGCTGGTTTCAGCTAGTGGCTCCTTAGTGTCTGACATTTCCAGATTCTTCTAAGAACACCATCCCTAAGCAATCGTTCTTCTGCCAATGGCCTCACATAAGTGTTATTATACTAAAAGAACTCCCTTCCAAGGCGAGAAGAGGTGAGAAAAGGCAGTGAAGGGAACTGAGAGATACACATGGATTAGTTTGCTACAGCTGCTGTAACAAATTACCCCAAACTTAGTGGCTTAAAACAATAGAAGTTTATTCTCTCATAAATCTGGAAGTCAGAGGTCCAAAATCAAGGTGTTGGCAAAGTTCGTTCCAGAGGCACCGTTCCATGCCTCTCTCCTCGCTTCTGGTGGCCTTGGCTTGTAGATGCATCACTCCAATCTCTGCCTTTGTCTTCATAGCACTTTCTTGTCCTCTAGAATGTCTATAAAGACATTTGTCATTCGATTCAGGGACCACCCTAATTAAGGATAATCTCATCTCAAGATCCTTAACTTAATTACATCCACAAAGACCCTTTCTCCAAATAAGGTCACGTTCACAGGTTCCAGGTGACATATCTTTTGGGGAGACCACCATTAATCGATATAATATGTAAAGGAAAATCAAGTAAATCCAGATAAGAAAGGCAACTCACACCTCTATCACACTTGTGGAACAGAGAAAATAGACATGTTGAGGACTGGGAGACAAGATAGTGGGTTGTAGTCTTACTTTTGTGATCTTGGGCATGATCTTCCCTTTTGTAGGCCCAATTTCTACAACTCTAAAATGAGAAGATGGATTAAATGAGCTATTCCAGCTCTGTGGTTTTGTGACTCCATGTGAACAGTGTTTCCTCTAGCTCTCATCTGTGCTTGTGCACACACGCATGCACGCGAAGCATATTCCACCCTCCTGCAGATCAAGCCAGACAACTCCTAGACTCATTGGTGATTTCTACACTGAGTCTAGAATTTGTACTTTCCCATGTGGGGAGTCTGGAAGCTAGCTTCCATTGTGTCATGTTTGACTTGGCCGGAGAAGTAAATTTGGCAGCGCTTAAAAATGCCACACCTTTGTATTCTGAGTGTTTCCAAAATCTTCTTGGTATTCTGGATTTGGAGACACTTTTCTTGCTTATTTTCCAATTGAGTATTCCAGTGTTTCTTCTTCAGCATCCCTACCAATTTTTCTGCCCCGGGAGTGGGCCACATCTCGGATGGTCTGTCCTGGCCTTGGCAGATCATTTAAACAGTATGTGATAGATAAAGAGGAGAGGCTCGGAAATTCCACAGCATCGTCTCTTCATGGAAGCCCTGATGGCATAATGACCAAGGACTGGAAATTATATCACAACCTGACTCCAGGAAACATGTATGCATCTAATTTTGGTGGGTTAACTGTATCTTATTATCCCATACTTCTACGTGTGAGGGCCAGGCAAAGGAAGTAGAGTCATGGAATCACAGACTAAGGGAGCTAGAGGAATTATATGCAATCTTTATTATGTATATGAATTTTTCAAAAATGTAAGTTATGTGAAAGTTCGAGCTCTTGTTAGTCTTGGGCACAGCTGTATCCTCAGCCCGAGGCAGGCTGGGGCACATAGTGGGCACTCATTAAATTTCTGATCATGGATGAAAATGACTGTACAAATCAGATTCTTAGAGGAGTGCAGGTCTCGTGCAATATCCTCGTCCCTCTGTCCATTTTCGGTGGGCAGAAATGTTAGTAGGCTAACACTTTCTCTGCCAACCACTGATCTAAAAATGATTAAAGGTGCGTGTGGGGGGGAAATGCCCGGGTGGCTCAGTTGGTTGAGCGTGTGCCTTTGGCTCAGGTCTGATCTCGGGGTCCTGGGATCCAGTCCCCCTGGAGTCCCATCCACATCAGGCTCCCTGCTCAGCCAGGGGGGCCTGCTTCTCTGCCTCTCTCCCCCTGCTTGTGCTCTCTCTCTCACTCACTCACACACTCTCTCAAATGAATGAATGAATTAATTAATTAATTAAATTAAGATAAAATAAATAAGGCAGCCGGGTGGCTCAGTGGTTTAGCACCTGCCTTCGGCTCAGGGCGCGATCCTGGAGACCCGGGATCGAGTCCCACGTCGGGCTCCCCGCATGGAGCCTGCTTCTCTCTCTGCCTGTGTCTCTGCCTCCCTCTCTCTCTGTGTCTCTCATGAATAAATAAATAAAATGAAAAAATAAATAAATAAAATAAAAGTGATGAAAGGTATTAAAGGCGATGCTGCTCCTTACGAACCCTGAGGGCCTTCTATGAATAGGCATGAGCAAGCCAGGGCTGGGCTGTTTTGTAAATGTAGGTGTGTCGATAGTGGTTTTTCTTAAACTTCTGTCTTTGCCTGTCGGTCCTGCCCACTGGGCACCCCCAAAGCGTGCACAGCCCCCCATCTCACACCCGCGCCCCCGACAGTGGCTGGCCGGGGAAGACCCCGTCCCCGCCGGCAGCTCCGCACCGACACCCACCAAACAAGGTCTCGTGCGGCCACCTAGCGGGGCGGCCCCGGCACCGCAGCCCCTCGGAGCCTCCGGAGGAGCCCGCGGCCCTGCACCGGGACCGAGGCCGCTGCGACGCGCCCGGGGGGTGAGGGGGCCCGAGGGGCGGGCGAGAGCTGGGCGGCCCCAGCCCCGGCCCCGGCCCCAGCCCTGCCCCTGCCCTGCCCTGCCCCACCCCTATCCCTGCCCTGCCCCGTCCCTGCCGCACCCCTGCCCCATCCCTGCCCTGCCCCAGCCCTGTCCCTGCCCCACCCCTACCCCGTCCCTGCCCCACCCCTGTCCCTGCCCTGCCCCGTCCCTGCCCCACCCCTGCCCCGTCCCTGCCCCTGCCCTGTTCCAGCCCTGTCCCAACCTCGTCCCTGCCCTGTCCCTGCCCCACCTCTGCCCCTGCCCTGTCCCAGCCCCAGCCTTGCCCCACCCCTGCCCCGTCCTTGCCCTGGCCCTGCCCAGCTCCGTCCCTGCCCCACCCCAGCCCTGTCCCTGCCGCACCCCTGCCCCATCCCTGCCCCATCCCTGCCCCCTCCCTGCCCCACCCCAGCCCCGTCCCAGCCCCACCCCTGCCCCGTCCCTGCCCCACCCCAGCCCTGCCCCAGCCCCACCCCTGCCCCGTCCCGCTCCGTCCCTGCCCCAGGCCCTGCCCCAGCGCTGCCCCTGCCCTGTCCCTGCCCCACCCCTGCTCAGCCCGAGGCCGACCACAGGGCCGTGATGTCACGGCCTCCTCCTCCTCCTCCTCCTCCTCCTCCTCCTCCTCCTCCTCCTCCTCCTCCTCCGAGCGCCCGGGGACCAGTGGGAGGGGCCGGGGACAAGGACGCGGGCCAGGGCCGACACACAGCCCCGGTCCCCCGAGGAGGACAGTCAGCCCTTGGGAGGCCTCCGTTGTGAACTTCCCAGTGGAGCCCTGGACGGAGCATCCCTCGGGCGCAGGCGCTGACGGTGGAGGACGCAGGAGAGAGCAGCACGCTGCTGGCCAGGGGAGCGGGCGGTGGGGTTCGGGCCCCAGCGTCCCATGAGGCTGTGCTAGGGGGAGCACCCTGGAACCTTCGCACCGGTGCCCCCAGTCTTCATAGACCTCTGACTTCTGGGCCCCAGGAAGCAGGTGGCCCTGGTGGGACACACACCATTACTGACACCTGCTCGCAGTTGTATGCAGCATCTTGCAGGTGCACGAAGGAGGAGTACCCTGGTGTGACATGCATGCCTTTGCTAATTCTATGTGTTCACCTGAAAAAAAAAAAAAAGTATCCCAGGTGCACGAGGCTGGAAATTATCTTTAGCCCTTGTTTTCCTGTCTTTACCCAGGAGAGCTCTGGGTAGGCCTTTCGCACGTGCCTACAGTCTGCCTATAAAACCCTAGGTTTCTCCACCTAAACAGAACTCGTCCTCAAGCCGGCTGTCCCTGCTCATCCACACCCACTCCCATTGCCGGTGTCTCCAAAGAGCAGCTTATGCTGACCACTCTGTCCTTACCCCACTCCCATCTGGCTTCTGTCCTAACCATTCCACGGAAACTGCTCTTTTAGAGATTGCTCATAATTTTCTCATGGCCAAATCCAAAGGCCGCATTATTAATAACATGTCAGGTTTAGATATTTTATACAGTCGCAGCCCCTGGTGTTCAAGGATGTAATTTTATTTTCTTAGACCTGACCTCAGACCAGCGACTCAACCTCCAATGTCTGCTTGGCAGCAGAAAATGTAGTCTTTCCTAATTCAAGATAAACTCAGCCACTTCTGTTTTATTTTTTTGATCCCTGTACAAGGACAAACCCTGGGGGATTATAATTCAAAAATAAGCTTCTGGTTCTCTGGGCAGGTCTGTTTTCTACATAACTGTATACTGCTTGTCCTTTGTATTATGGTAAGAATAACATATTGGTTTTAAATGCTTTTTAAAAAGTTTTTTTTAAATTTAAATTCCAGTTAACATACATACATAACATAATAACTAACATAATATTAGTTTCAGGTGTACAATTTAGAGACTCATCACTTACATATAACACATGGTGCTCATCACAGTAGGAAAAGGCCTAAAAAGTTACTGTGGTCACCAAGAAGATAGATAAGAGGCCCTGACACTTGTTTGGCAAAAAGTGTTAGCCAAAGTGAACTGATAGAACTGGAGTCTAAGACCATAAGAATGAAGGTAAAGGGAGGTAATGGTGGAAACTTGGCGCATCAGGACAATGGGACATGTAGGAAGAGTTGCCCATCATCAGAAGCTGGTGTGGACAGAGCATCACGATGGGCAAGACACTGCTTTCCTCCCCAAACCAGAGTGATGCATAAGCTTCACCTCCCAGACACATGCCCTCTGCAGCCACAGAGAATGAAAGAAGTAGAGAGAATAAGGAGAAGGAAATTCCTGAATAGCTACCCCCAAGAGACAGTGAACAGAATCAGAATGGAGTCTCCTCAAAGAGTTAAAAATAGAAGTACCCTTCGATCCACCAATTGCACTACGTGGTATTTACCCAAAGAATACAGAAATACTGATTCAAAAGGATACACGCACCCTGATGTTTATAGCAGCATTATCAACAATAGCCAACTTATGGAAACAGCCCAGGTGTCCATTGACTGATGAATGAGTAAAGTTGAGTAAAGTTGAGGTATATATATATATATATATTACTCAGTCATAAAAAAGAATGAAATCTTGCCATTTGTAACATGAATGGAGTTAGAGTATTATGCTAAGTGAAATAAGTCCGAGAAAGACAAATATATATGATTTCAATCATATGAGGAACTTAAGAAACAAAGCAGATGATCATAGGGAAAAAAGAGAGGTAAACCAAAAAATAGACTCTTAAGTATAGAGAGCAAAGTCATGGCTACCAGAGGGGAGGTGGGTAGAGGGTTAGGTGAAATAGGTGATGGGGATCAAGGAGGAGTACTTACTAGGCCTTTTCCTATTTCGCCCAGGTGCCTGGGGTTCTGTGCAGTCACCGTAGACCATGGCTGCTTTGCTCTTCCAGCACCTTTTTGGATGCAGCAATTCTCTCTGGAGCGGTTGTTCTTCCTGGGACATTCTGGGAGGAGAGACACATGTGCCTTCTGCTCTGACATTCCTGGTGATGTACACATTTCAATGACTGTGACTACAATAGGAAACATAGTTTACATGATGGCAAAGTACATGCACACAACACAAACGAAACAACATGAAGCTGAAACAACAGCTTCATGAAATAACACTTTGCATTACTCCTTGCAGTGTACTTTGGTATTTTCTATCCCATTTCATTTCATTTCTTTTAATGCCAGTTGTAACCCAATTAATAAACCAATTTTGTGATCCAAGAGTAAGTCTCAATCTGCAATTTGAAAAACACTGTCCTAATAGTGGGTTTCTATTGTTCACTTCCCTTGGGATTTGGCTCATGGGGTGGGCGTTGGGCCCCAAACCAAAAATCAGGAAACAGTTCCACACACATTTTTGTTCTTTCTCAAAATGCACAGCTTTCAGAATAAAAGAAAGTCCTGTCTTTCAAGATGTTGTCTCCACTATGAGTTTAAAATAAATCCATTCAGACATTCAACAGACTTTTTATTCTCAGCTTTATCTACTCTCAGTCTGAGAACAATGTGTATAGAATATGACAGAGTGGTAGAGGAAGTAATGAGTGTAAAGAAGCACAAGGAAATAAATCCGCATTGAATATTTACAAACATTATATGTTCTACTGGTAATAGTAATAGTAATAGCTGGCAATGATTCAGTGCATATTATGGATCAGGGTACTCTGCTTAGTATTTTACATTTATTATTTCAGTTAATCATCATAGCGTATCTATGATATGGTACCAATATTAACCCCATTTTATAAAAAGGAAACAAAAGCTAATCTAAATTTGACTCTGTCCTCTCCCTGCACACCTGAAGATTGTTTCTCTTGTCCATTTCTTTCTTTATGCTTACTCTGCCTCTATAAAATGAGCGAGGGGACTAGATTGAGCCACTCAGGTGCCCAGAAGGGCAAGAGGTTGATCTCTCTTGTTCACCACTGGTTGTATATGGAATAGTGCCCACAGGGGCACCTGGGTGGCTCAGTCGGTTAAGTGCCGGACTCTTGGTTTCAGCTGAGGTCATGATTTCAGGGTAGTGAGATGGAGACTCTTGTCTGGCTCTAGATCTGGACCTGGAACCTGCTTAAGATTCTCCCTCTCTGGGATCCCTGTGTGGCTCAGTGGTTTAGCGCCACCTTCAGCCCAGGATGTGATCCTGGCGACCCGGGATCGAGTCCCATGTTGGGCTCCCTGCGTGGAGCCTTCTTCTCCCTCTGCCCATGTCTCTGCCCTGTCTCTCTGTGTCTTTCATGAATAAATAAATAAAATCTTAAAAAAAAAAGATTCTCCCTCTCCTTCTGCCCCTCCCCTCTTCAAACTGTCCCAACCCCCCAAACAAAAACCTTTTGCCCTTCTGGAGTTTACATTCTAGAGGGGCTGCTTTCAGGGGAAAGCAGACACTGACTGGTACTTTTCAACCTTCTTTTAAATCATACCTTCCAGGGATCCCTGGGTGGCGCAGCGGTTTGGCGCCTGCCTTTGGCCCAGGGCGCGATCCTGGAGACCCGGGATCGAATCCCACATCAGGCTCCTGGTGCATGGAACCTGCTTCTCCCTCTGCCTGTGTCTCTGCCTCTCTCTCTCTCTCTCTCTCTGACTATCATAAATAAAAAAAAAAAAAAAAATCATACCTTCCAGTAAGGAATACTTTTGGCACAGCAATGAAGTACATGCCTTCTCCAGCTCCCCTGCCCTATACAACAGAATCATAAGAATTGTAGAACAACACTTACTCTTATTACATATAAAAAACTAAAAACCTAAAATATTGTTATCAATACTTGGATGCAGCATAGAAAAAAAATCCCAAATAAGTAATGCAAATCAAGAGTTAGGCAAGATTTTATTTAATGCAATACAGTCCAAGACACACAAGGACAAATACTTCATGCATAAACTCATGAGCCTATTTCTGTTGTTTTAATCAGTTGCAAAGGTTAGAAATTCTTGGTCATACAAATAGTTTATTGTCAGTGGTAATAATAACGATGCATTCTTTTTACCTAGTAATGGAAATTCTTCTTGAATCTTACTCTAAAGTGATGATGCATTTAATGTCTTGTGATCATTCTTTAGTACAAATGAAGAACTCAGCAGCAATAATTCATTTGTTGTTAGGGCACCAAGTTTGGGTTAATTATTGTTTCAGAGTTTTGAAAAGAAAATGGTTCTTTCATCTGAACAACTTTCCCTAATTTTATCATTTCTCTTCTGGAAAATAATAATTGCAAATTGAAAACTGAGGAGCCTAATATAACTATATCCTTAACTTTACTTCAGTCCCTGTCCTTACTAATAAAATCTTCTCAATGTCTTGCAACAGTATTGGGAACAAAAAGGAGCTGGGGTGATTGCTTTTGAGTCTTACGTGCCAGAACAAAATGTCTTTTGGAATCCTGGATATTTGACTTGCTGAATTACATTGTTTTCTCCCTGTGGTTATAGATATAAGTTCATTAAAAATACCAATATCATCAGTCAAATATACTAATTTAAAATCCCAAACATCATCTTTGAAAATGAGATTGTTTGCCAAATGAGAGTGCTTTTCAACGAGAAAAATGTTATTGTCATTTCTGAGCTTATTCACTCTGCTTAATGCTTCCCCTTAGGTCCCCTTAAGACAATCAATGAACTTTGGTAGGCTTCAGCATGAGTGTCTGGTTTGCCCCAGTCTGAACAAAACACATCAATATTTTGTTCAATGAGCTCTTTAATGAATGTAACCACTTTGCCATGTTTTTTATAATGCTTCCATGAAGTTCAGAATTATGTCTAAAGATGCCAAGTTGAATTCCTATTGATGCTGACTTCTAAGCATAAGGGTTTTTAGTAGCTTCTAAGAATATTTTAATAGCTTTGTTATGCTTTCTAGCCATATCTGCTGGCTCTGTCACTCATGATTCCTTTATTAATTTTCCAGTTTAATAGATATTGACCAATGAGGCATTTTTTTCCCAGCTTTGTAAATATATCTGATCCAGTGCATGTGAGGTTAAATTTAAACACACACACATACACACACCCCTTGTCATCTTGCAGAAACTAGAAAAGTTGAATGACTCACAGGACCTAGACTCTTTCAGGGCTGGCTCACAAGTTCTATACTGGATTTTAACCACGTGGGAAGCATGGCTTTAGAAGTTTCTGCAGTAGCACGAATTTAACTAGAATTATTACTGTACCAAAGAGTTGCAAATTGTACTAGCCAGTTTAGGATTAAAAATCAGATGTATCATATCTATTCATATTAGAGGACTAATTTTTCAACATCTGTATGAGTCACTTTCTCTTTTGCTGAACCATATGCAATAAAATCTCATTAGCAGTCTATAGAACTACTATAGCAGTGTTTTTTTTTTTTTTTTGTCCAAAAATGTTTGAGGGTCTTTTGACAAGCCCAGCAGGCTATGTTTCTCAGTGTCCTGCTAATTTTGAAGGTTTCATTACAAAATAATATAATAAGGTTTGTTGGATTTTACACAATAAAAGAACATTTTTTTTTTTAACATTTTGTTTTTTTACGTAGGTGCTACACCCAGCATGGAGCCCAATGTGGGGCTTGAACTCATGACTCTGAGATTAAGACTTGAGATGGGATCAAGAGTCAGACCCTTAACTGAGCCACTCAGGTGCCCCTGAAAAAACATTTTAAATGTTCTGCCTTATAAAGTCTTGCATCCCTTCTTTCTTTCTAGCATGCTCCTCCAATGAAGTTGAAGCTTACTATTTTCTCAACATTGTCACTATTTACAGTTCTATATATTTGTTTTGTTTTTTTTTTAAAAGATTTTATTTATTTATTCATGAGAGACAGAGAGAGACAGAGACACAGGCAGAGAGAAAAGCAGGCTCCATGCAAGAAGCCTGATGTAAGACTCGATCCCAAGACTCCAGGATCATGCCCTGAACTGAAGGCAGACACTCAACCACTGAGCCACCCAGGCATTCCCGAGTTCTACATATTTGGAGTTGAACTTGGGCATCCCTCTAATTCCCATTTCATTACCCTTCTCTAAAAATAAGAAGAAATCCCATGAAAGGACAATTCATACTAATTTCATGAAATATACATTTGACGCAAACCTGAAACATATCTTACTTGATAATGTCTTTTCAGAAAAAAATGCCTTACAATGAGTTCTGATTGGTGTTACTATAAAATATAAACTCTGTTAATTATCCTATAATGGTGATAGGCAACTTCACATCATATATTAGAAAATCAAATGAGAGTTTGTTAGAAGATAGAATTTTATCATATTACTCAGCTGGTATTTGTCATAGTCTTCCACTATCTCTCTTAATTCTGTTCAGAGCAATTGGATACAGTATTTGTGACAAAATTCACAAATCTTAGTAAAAATCCCTGGTGTTCTCTCCTATTTTTTATTCTATTGTATCATATTCTATCCTCTATTCTCCACTCTGTTACGTTTCGTTTAAAAAAATTAAGTCTGATGTGACCCATTAGCTTTATTTTACAATCTACTAGTATATTATGTCTTCCAAGTAGTCTGAGTAATCCTGACTTAGACAACAAATCTATTTAAAAAACAAAAGTTCATGGAATGGTAGTGTTATAGGAAAATATAAAAGAATAATGCAATGGAATGGAAAGTATCTGGGCAGGGGTTAATTTTGCCAGGGTGGTCAGGGAAGCCTTCTTGGAACAGATGACATTGAATTGTGTTCTGCATGATTTAGGTTACTGATATGACTGCATTCTTAAACATACATGGGTAGTTTGAACAATTTTCTTTCAAATGTGCATATTATTTGCTAGTTGTTTTGTATGTACTTGGTGAATGCCCAGCCAGGCTGCAACTTCCTGCAAGACAAGTTTTTTTTTTTTCTCATTGAAAAAAATAAAAACTCCCCTATTATTTAGTTTTGTGCTGTGTGTAAAGTAGATGTTGCACAAATAAATGCTAGTTCAGTGTTGACTACTGAGGATCACTCTCAACCAGTGCCAACATCTTCCTAGGTGGAACAGATGAGAGTCTGTGCCCAGTGGTGAGGGTTGGGAAGGCCCTCAATGCTTCTGAATAGCTCCATATTATTGCCTGTGCCTGAAACTTCATAATTAGAAATTCTGTCCTTTGTCTTTAAGCCTTTATCAATTAAGTCTTGACAATTATTGGTGCCTCTGTTCAATGGATATTATTTCTATGGCTAAATCATCATTGAATTTACAAAGAAGATGTGGCCTGCTTAATCCTCTCTAAGCAGGAGTCCTGCAGTGGGGAGAGTGGCTACCAGGTGCTCAGGGCTGTGTGTCGCGTGTCTGGACAGGAAGCCCTGCTGAGACATTCAGGCCTCCAGGACCAGAGAGAAAACATGCCCAGTGCAGGTACCCGATTAATAATTTGGGATTAAAATAATGGCATAAAGAGTGACTGACATTACTTACCCACATTTATATACTAACTTTGATATATTTGTTCTTCAAGAAATATAACATGAAGGCACAAGTTAGTTTCCTTTTTAACACCTCAATTATCAGTAATTTTGGTCAATTTTCTTTAGCCTTGTTTTGCCTCTCAACTCCAGGGAGGATTCTCCCTGGCTTCACAGAAACCTTCCAAAGGAAGGCAGCTCTGGCTTTCTAGTCCCAGGGCTGGCTGCTCCAGGTTCAAGTCAGGAAGCCCCAGAATCCCTATACTTCTGCTCTAAGACCGGCACATCCTTATACTTCTGCTCTAAGACAGGCACAGACATTGAAAGCCAGACATTTCTGCCTTTGTGTAAAGCACTGAAGAGAGGGAAAAAAATCTTCCCCTCTTTTCTCATTTCTTCTGAATAACCTCAATTTTTCCCCTGGTGTTTGGACCCAGACAACACTCCCCACTCTAAACTCTGGTCTTTAAAAGGTGTCTAGGCTTTTCAACAAATGGTGTTGAGAAAACTGGGTATTCATATGTAAAGGAATAAAGTTGGACCCTTACTTATGCCATATACAAAGATTAACTTAAAATGGATCTAACACCTAAACGGAAGGACAAAAACCATAAAACTCTTAGGAGAAAACATAGGAGAAAAGCTTCATGACACTAGATTTGGCAAAGATTTCTTAGCTATGACACCGAAAGCACGGACAAACGAAGGGAAAAAATACACGAATTGGACTTCATCAAAATTAAAAACTTCTTTGCATCAAAGGACATAATCAACAGAGTGAAGGGGCAACCCACAGAAAAGGAGAAAATATTTGTAAATTATATATCTGATAAGGGGTTAATATTCCGAATATATAAAGAACTATAGCTCAACAACAAAAAGACAAACAATTTGATTAAAAAATGAGCAAAGGACTTGGAGAGACATTTTTCCAAAGAAGATATGTAAATGGTCAATAAGCACAAGAAAAAGATCATCAACATCACTCATTATTAGAGAAATGCAAATCAAAACTACAATGAGACGTTAACTCACACCTACCAGGATGGCTGCTATCAAAAAACAAACAAAACCCAAAATAACAGCTTTGGTGAGGATGTGGAGAAATTGGAATCTTTGTGCACTGTGGTGGGAACGTAAAAGTGTGCCCCTGCTATGGAAAACAGTATGATGATTCATCAAAAGATTAAAAATAGAATCACTATATGATCCAGCAATTCTGCTTCTGGGTATTTATCCAAAAGAATTGGAAGTAGAGTCCCCCAAAAGAGATATTTGTATACTCATGTTCATAGAAGCATTATTCATAAGGTAGAGAGAGCCCGAGTGTCCACCGACAGATGATGAATGGATAAAAAATGTGGTATATCCATACAGTGGAGCATTATTCAACCTAAAAAGGGAGGAAATTCTGACATAGGCTATGAAAGGCTAAACCTTGAGGGCAAAGTGGAGTAAGCCATTCACGAAAGGACGAACGTTGTATGATTCCATGTGTATGAGGTACCTAGAGAAATCAAATTCATGGAGAAAGTAGACTGGTAGTTGCCAGGGGCTGAGTAGAGTTATTATTTAATGGGTGCAGAGTTTCAGCATTGTAAGATGAAGAGTCTGGAGTTGCAGGACACTGTGAATGAACTTAATGCTACTGAACTGTACCTTTAAAAATAGTTAAGATTGGGGTGGGGGGGTGCCTGGGTGGCTTGGTAGGTTAAGATTCTTGGTTTCCGCTCAGGTTGCAGTCTCAGGGTTGTGAGATCAGGCTCGATCTCGGCGGGGAGTCTGCTGGGGTGGGGGGGGCAGTCTGCTTGAGCTTCTCCTTCACTCTCTGCCACACCCTCTGCCCCATGCGCGTGCACACTCTCTCTCAAATAGAATAAATCTTTAAAAAAGTGGTTAAGATGGCAAATGTTATATTTTGTGTATTTACTACAAAAAAAGAGAGAAAGATCTATGCTATTAAGCTTGTCCTCTTTCAGAATGTAATGCGATGGGAGAAAAATCTAAGGCCTCATCTGAATTGTTGAATTTTTTTTTTTTTTTTAGTGCACAAAAGTTTATTTGGTGCTATTTGGATTGCAACAACTTTTTTTTTTTTAAATTTATTTTTTATTGGTGTTCAATTTACTAACATACAGAATAACCCCCAGTGCCCGTCACCCATTCACTCCCACCCCCCGCCCTCCTCCCCTTTCACCACCCCTAGTTCGTTTCCCAGAGTTAGCAGTCTTTATGTTATGTCTCCCTTTCTGATATTTCCCACACATTTCTTCCCCCTTCCCTTATATTCCCTTTCACTATTATTTATATTCCCCAAATGAATGAGAACATATAATGTTTGTCCTTCTCCGACTGGCTTACTTCACTCAGCATAATACCCTCCAGCGATTTGTTGAATTTTAAGAAATATTTAGGGCACTTTAAGTAGCCTATACTTACGTGATTGACTAAGTTGATAAATTCAGCATAGGACTAAGGATTTGCTAAGGATAGTCCCTAGTTTAATAGGTAACATGCAGAGTTTGTTAAGGTGTTTATATTTAGGGAAGATGTTTTAAGGAGATTTTAATATCTAGAAAGTCTCAGCATTCAGTATGTGATTTTGCAAAAGTGAGATTCTAGAGTCCATAAAACTAATTTTAAGGTAAGAAAAGTTTTTTTTTTGTGTGTGTGTTTTGGGGCTAACACATTTTTTATTATGAAATTAATTTGTGTTTAATAAAACTGTGGAAAAATTAAAAATAAAGCAAGTCCCACCACCCAAATTTAGCTTTATTTCCTTTCCAGTCATTTCCAGTCATTTCCCCACACACAGGTTTAAAAAAGATATGGTTTGGTCATATTACATATGAATAGTAACCATTATTTTAAAAGGCTGTGTATCTAATAGATTGAAGAGCATATACATTTTTGTTTAATTTCTACTTTTTTTTTTTGGAAAATTCAGAAGTTTGCAGGATATTTTCCCCTTTATTATAGTATATATTGGTACATTAGAGTATGTTTTCCCTGTTGTTAAAGAAGTTAAAATGATATAAATTAAAAACTAAAATCTTTGTTCATAAAGAGTATTTTCTACATGAATTTCCTTTGGATTTATTGTCATAAACATAGTTCAAAAGGTTTGAGGAGTTTGGATACATTTGAAGGGTTTTGATATTGCTAAATTGCTTACCTACCTACAAATTTGTGTGTGAGTGCTATCACACGGCACCCTTGCCAGTCTTTAATGTCATTTATTTAATTTTTTAAAACAAAGTTCACTTAAAACAAAATATTTTATTTTAGAGAGAGAGCACCTGGGTAAGCAGGGGGAGGAGCAGAAGGGGAGGGGAAGGGAGGAGGAAGTATATCAAGCAGACTCCTCTCTGAGCACAGAGCCCAACGCCAGGCTGATACCACTACCCTGAGATCATGATCAAGAGTCAGATGCCTAAAAAAAAAAAAAAAAAAAAAAAAAAAGAGTCAGATGCCTGAGGGGAAAAAAAAAAAAGTCAGATGCCTGACTGACCGCCACTCAGGCACCCCTTTAATGTCACTTATTAATTTTTGCCAATTTTGTATATGAAAATCATGTTTTCTTATATTACTTTGCACTTCTTTAAGCTTTCTGAAATATATTAATTTCTTAATTGTGTATCCTGTTTTTTTTTTTTTAAGATTTTATTTATTTATTCATGAGAGACAGAGAGAGGCAGAGGGAGAAGCAGGTTCCCCCGGAGGAGGGAGCTCAATGGGGGCACTCAGTCCCAGGACTGGGACATCATGACCTGAGCCTAAGGTAGACGCTTAAGGGACTGAGCCATCCAGGCGCCGCTCCCAGTTGTTTTTTATTGGATTCTTTATTCACTGTCTCGCTCAGCTGCAGTTGGTTTCTAATGTTCTCTTATATAATCCATATAAAATAATGACGCTTTGTATCACACTGCCTGCATACTTTTCCTAGTTTATTTCTTTTTCCATTTTTTAAATTGATGTTCCTAATTTGTCTATCATTTTTTAAAAAGATTTATTATTTATTTATGATAGACATGGAGAGAGAGAGAGAGGCAGAGGGAGAAGCAGGCTCCATGCCAGGAGCCCGATGTGGGACTCGATCCCGGGACTCCAGGATCGCGCCCTGGGCCAAAGGCAGGCGCTAAACCGCTGAGCCACCCAGGGATCCCCCTAATTTGCCTATCATTTTATCTGCCTTTTGTGTCTTCAGGTGACTATGTTGTTTGTGTAGAAAAGGGTTAAGTGTAAATGACAGTGAACCTACATTATTGTCCACTAGTGTCATTTAGAAATAAGGTAGGACCGGTTTTCATTCCTGTTCCTGAGTCTGCCACTACCTGAGCTATTCTTCTATTACTCCCTCTGCAAGGGTGAGGTTTCCCAGATGAAATACAGGATGCTCAATTAATTTGAATTTCAGAGAAACAATGAATACCTTTTATTTTATTTTTATTTTTTTTTCAATGAATACCTTTTAAAGTAGAAGTATATCCTAAATATTGTATGGGCCATACTGATAGTACAACAGTGTTGGTCATTCATCTGAAATTCAATTTTAATTGGGCATGTTGTATTTTTATTGGACACATCGGGGACTTCTGCTTGGAGCTAGTTTCTTACCACCTGCTTATCTAGCACCATCCCGTACCAGGCGGTGGGAATGTGGGTGGTGAAAGAGAAGATCCTGTTCTCAGAGAGTTTATACTCTGGTTTCTCAGAGACTCTTGCAATCGGAAAGATAATCTCCTGGGCAATTTCAGTGATGGCCAGGTGGGAGCCTCTGTGTTTTCCTGCTGCCTAAGGCAGTTACCCACATTTACTTGATCATAGAACCACCTGGGACACTCTTCCCCTGGGGAGTCTGGGGCCTTTGAAGAGGGATCCAGATGCCTGTGGTTTTAACAAGAGGCAGGTCTGCGCAACTCTGGCAACCTGGGCGCCCTCCGACCAGCAGCGCGCAGCAGAAGCCACTTTCACTTTTTACTACCCGTTCTGAAGCACCGGTATACACCCTGCGGTGATGACAATTTCCGTAAATTGCTTTACAGGTGATGACGTTCGTCCCACTCGGTCTTCACGCTCATCCTCCAGGAAAGCAGGGAGGCTGATTTCCGCTTGACCCAGGAGGGCGGGAGGCTCCCAGGGGCCAAGCTCGCAGGCCACCGGCTCGAGCCGCCTCCTCTCACCTGCCGCGCGGCGGGCACCGCGGGGCTGCGGTCCGAGCTCACCTGGAGCTTCAGTGGCCTCCGCTCCGCACCCGAGGGCGCCCCGGGCCTGCACCCAGCCACGGACGGAGAGCCCGCGGCCCAGCGAGCGAGGGAGGCCCCGGCGGGGGCCCTCCCCCTCCCCCCCCCCGCGGGGGCCCTCCCCCTCCCCCCCCGCGGGGCCCTCCCCTCCCCCTCCCCCCACGCACCCGCCGGGGGCCCTCCCCTCCCCCCACGCACCCGCCGAGGGCCCTCCCCTCCCCCCACGCACCCGCCGGGGGCCCTCCCCTCCCCCTCCCCCCACGCACCCGCCGGGGCCCCTCCTCTCCCCTCCTCTCCCCTCCCCTCCCCTCCCCTCCCCACGCCCCCGGCTCCCCGAGCGCTGCGCGTGGCCGAGCGGGGCCGCCTGGAGCCCGGGGCGCGCGGACGCGGCGGCGGGGCCGCGCTCCGAGCACGCGCGCGGGGGCCGGTCCTGCAACCGCCGCTCCCGGGAACAGGGCGGCCCCTCCCGGGAAGCGGGTCGCCGCCGCCGCCTGGACTCGGAAGCGCTGAGCGGGTTGTTGGGGACTCGTGGCCCGTCCCGGGACCGCCCGGAGGTTGGTAGCCGGGGCCGCCGCGGGCAGGACGCCCCCCCGGCGCCGGCGCTCCCCGCTCCCGCTCCCGGCCCGGCTCCCGGCCCGGCTCCTGCGCGCGCCCGGGGGCGGGGCCGAGACAAAGGCGGCGGGGCTGTGCGCGCCGGGCGGGCTCCGGGCTGCGGGCTCCGGGCTCCCGGCTCCCAGGCTCCCAGGCTCCCAGGCTCCCGGCGCCGGGGAAGGCCTCCCGCCCGCGACCCCTCCCCGGCCTTGGTCCCCAGCGTCCGCGGGTCGAAGTGCGCCGGCCCCAGCGCTGCGGCCCAGTGACCCCCAAAGTCAGAGACTGAGTTTGCTTTCTAGCCTTCAGACTCAGTTTCCCCCTTCTAAGTCCAGCCTCCGCGTGGCCCCGGTCTTTCCATGGAAAGCCCCCCTCCCCCCATCCCTGGAAGTCCCCCCCCCAAGTGGGCGGGCCGGGTACGGGGTGGGGGTGAGGGGGGTGGGGGGTGGCCTTGGTGTTAGAAACGTGCTGCTTCCTTGGTGGGTGGCTCTTGGGTCAGAGCAGCCCTCCTAGAGGTCGGCGTCCTTGGTGGTTTGCATTTCATGGGCATGAGACTCGCTGTTTCTGCCCCTTTCTGTGTTGTAGTCCTCACTCATTCATGTATTTTCAGAGCTAGGCACTTAGGTGCCGTTAAGTGCTTTGGGGACAGGAGAGCAGAGGGAAGGCTTCACCGAGGAGGTGGTGGTTTTTACCTTGGAATTTGAAAAATAAGTACAGCCCCCGCCTCCCCCCATTCCGTTCTTGCTCCCTCTCTCCTATAATTCTCCCTTTTTTTCTCTGTGACAGTCCCTAAGTGTGATTAGAATAAGGTCAGTTCTGACCTGAAAGATTCAACTAATATTAACAAGGATCATGTGCTTGACCCTGTTGCTTTGAACCCATTGTTTCTAGACTTTCCAATCACTGGGGAGGGTAGGTGGTGTTATTCCTTTTCACGGGGGAAGAAAGAAAGAGCAGATGCCAAAGACACAAATAGTAAATTTCAAGGCTGAGTTTTACACTTCCCTTTTCTGGATCAAAGCCTGGGCTGTATCTACCATTTATTTTGCTCCCTCCTTGGGGAGCAGGTTAGGTAGACTAACTTAGGGTTAAGGCTGAGTCTCTGGAGAGAGCGGTCATCATTGTGGGATGTTTGATGTTGGTTTGAACTCTGCAGGTAACCTCAGGAAAGAGCCAGCCTAGGCCTTACTCATGTCCTTGTTTCCGGCTTGCAGCTCAGGGCCTGGCCAAGGAGAGGTGCTCCTTTCTACATCGGAATTCCTTCCCTTGGGTGAAATCTTTGATTCCTTGTAGGGTTTTTTTTTTTTTTTTTTTTTTTTTTTACTTTTTAGTTTTTTTGGTTGTGTGTGTGTGTGTGTATGTGTGTGTGTGCCATGGACCTCTTTGGAGTCAGGGGAAAGCCAATTTTTAGAAGGTATTACAAAAATTAATAGTTATAAATTATAGTGAAACACAATTGTCAGAATAGTGTAAGGAATCCCCAAATTTGTAACAGGTATTTTCTTTAGTAATGCATTAAGTGACGAAATTCAGTGCAGTACCAAATAACTCTCATAATTTCAAGGTCGAGAGATGCCCATGTTTATAGTATTTCCCAATATTTGCAGCAGCTGTATTGTGTAATGAAAGTATCTGATTTTTATTGGTGACAAAGTTGCCAGAACTCCTACTAGTATGGTTTGTGGTCCACATTCATAATAGATGAAATTCTGCATTTGTTTTAGATGTTCATGAAAATAAAGGTATATGAGAGAATTTATAAGTTCATGGCCCCCTGAATTTACCTACAGAAGCCTTGGGGGTGGAGGAGTGGGTATCCTAGGTTGCAAACCCTCTTAGTGGTTGGTTTTCTTCTGAGTGCTCGCTGGCCACTCTAGTGTGTTACCCATTTCCTTCTCTTTCAGTTAGTGTCTCCTTTTACTCAGGTTCACTTATTTCTAGTGATAAAAGCTGTTGAGAGGGAATTGCTGGATTGTTTATATACTCTCCTTGTTCTGCTTCTATGGATAATTCTGGAGAATATTCTTGGGATAGTGGATGTGTGTCACACAGTACAGAAGAGGTTTTTGGTGGTGGTGTTTTTGTTTTTGAGAGTGGGTATGAACCTTACTGGTGTGTGATATTACCAGTGCCAGAAAAGAAAAAGGTGTTATCACTATACATCCCATAGACATTTGAAAGATTTTAAGATGTTATCATGAATAATTTTGGTAATATGCTTGAAAATTCAGATAAAACGGACACTAAAAAAAAAAATCCCTTAACTAAAACACAGGAACTAGTAAAGCAGAGTAGTCCTGTATCTATTAAAGAAATTTAATTTGTAGTTAAAATCCTTTCCAAAGCAAAATTTCTAAGCCCACATGGCTTCATAAGGAAAATAGTCCAAACATTTAAAAAAAAAAAATGAAGGAACACTCCCTGGATGCTTTTATGAGGCCAGCATAACCTTGTTACTAAAGCTTGATGAGGGTATTACAAAGAAATTACAGGCCACAGTCTCGCAAAAATCTTAACAATGATATATTGGTAAATCAAATCTAACAGTCTATAAAAAGGATACTAAACCATGACCAATTTGGACTTATTCTACGAATGGAAACTTTGGCTAACATTAGAAAATCAAATGTGATTTAACCACATACACATAAAGGAGAAAAGTTACTTGACAATTCAACACTGCTCATGATAAAAACTTTTTGCAAGTTAAAACATTATTGAGAGACTTTAAAGATTTAAACAATGGAGGGTATGTCTTTGCCCTGCAAATAAGTCTATAGATTTAGTGCAATCCCAATCACAGTTCCAGCAGATTTCTTCTCAAAAAATGAAGTTGGTAAGCCTGTTTGAAAATTTGTTTGGAAATTCTAGATAATGTAAGAAAAAGCAAATTTAGACGACTAGATCAATACATAATATGCTAATATGGTATTGGCACAATGCTAGACAGACCATGGAACTGAGTAGAGAATTCATAATCAGGCTCACACATTTGTGTGATTTGTGATAAAAGTGACATCGCACTGCAGTGGAGAAACTATGACTTTTTCAGTAAATGATGCTGGGTCATTTGGAACTCCATGTAGACAAAATGAATCTTGATCATCTACTTTGTCCCATATACAAATATTAATCAAGATATGTCACACACCCAAATATGAAAGCTGAAATAATAAAGCATCTAGAAGAAAGCAAAGTAAAATATCTTTATTATCTACGGACAGACAAAGGTTTATTGAATAGGACACAAAAACCAACTAATTATAAAGGAAAAAGATTGCTAAGAACTTCTGTCCATTTAAAGACTCCATAAGGAGAGTGGGAAGGCAAGCTACAGCATGGGTAGAGATAATTTGTAATACATATACCCAATACAGAACTCCTACCCAGAATGTAGAAACAAATTCTACAAATCATTAAGAAAAAAAAAAAAAAAGGACAGCCCAATAGAAAAATGGGCAAGCCACTTCCTAAAAGAGGATATCCAAATTCTTAAACACACGAAAAGATGATTAACCTTGTTAGTAACTGGAAAATGCAAATGAAAAATTAGAATGGGCTATCGCTATATACTCACCAGAGTGGCTAAATCAGACTGTCAGTGCTAAGTATATACAGGCTTCCCCCACTATCCAAAAGCAGAGCGTTCCTGTGAAATCTTTCATAAGCTGAAATGGTGTGAAGCAAAGAAGCAATTACCATTGATTTACATGGAAAATTTTTTGGGCATTCCCAGGCCCAAAAAGTAATCCCTCTTAAGCTTTTCTGACACCTTAGGATACATCCCACTTGGAGATGCACCACGTAAGTGAAGATTTGGTACAGGTGCTCACACAGTTCAGAGCTCCAGTGACCATGATGCTGAGATATTCAGTGTAGTTCCCCAGGAAGGAGCGTGGGCCACTCTTGCTGCTCAGGGTGTGTGTGCTGCCTCTCTAAGGGCTGGCTGCAAAACACTGAGTGCCATTTTAATTCTTGCCTTTTTTTTTTTTTTTTTTTTTGTAAAAGTTAAAATCTCCAGATTTCTTTCAGTTAACAGAAACAGGTACTAACGTATAGGTCTTTCATCAAAGTGAAGTGTTATAACCTGAACTTTCAAAAAGTGGGGGGGATACCTGTCCTGGTTGGGTTATGGACAAGCTGCAACTCTCATACATTGCTGATGGGTATAAAATTTAGTGCATGGGCAGCCTGGGTGGCTCAGCGGTTTAGCGCTGCCTCTGGCCAAGGGCATGATCCTGGAGACCCGGGATTGAGTCCCATGTCGGGCTCCTGCATGGAGCCTGCTTCTCCCTCTGCCTGTGTCTCTGCCTCTCTCTCTCTCTGTGTCTCTCATGAATAAAATAAGTAAAATCTTTTAAAAAATAAAATAAAATTTAGTGCAGCTGCTCTGGGAGTTGTTTGGTGTATCATTTACTAAAGCTGGACATATATATCTCCTATGACCCAGCTACTCCATTCCTGGATCAACACAGCAGTAGAGGCACCTGTACAGTGAAGGATGTGTAAAAGAATATACGGAACACTTATTCAAAGTGGCCTTATTCTCATTTATTCAAGTTGAGAACAACTCCTCTGTTCATCAGTAGTAGAATGGATAACTGCATAGTTTATACAGCAGAGTACTCTTTAAAAAAAAAAAGATTTATTCATGAGAGACAGAGAGAGAGAGAGAGAGGGGCAGAGACACAGGCAGAGGGAGAAGCAGGCCCCATGCAGGGAGCCTGACGTGGGACTGGATCCTGGGACTTCAGGATCATTCCCTGGGCTGAAGGCAGGCGCTAAACCACTGAGCCACCCAGGGATCCCCCCAGTGGAATACTCTTTAGTAATGAGAATGAACAGATTATTGTCTCATTTACAACATGGGTGAGCCTCTATAGCTGAACAAAAAGAAGGTACATACAGCAGAGTAAGTGCAATGTGATTCCACTTATATGGAATTTGAAAACAGGAACGACTGAATAAGATGATAAAAATCAGGCTAGAGGGACATCTGGGTGGCTCAGTGGTTGAGCCTCAACCTTTGGCTCAGGGCGTGACCCTGGAGAGCTGGGATGGAGACCTGCACTGGGCTCCCCGCAGGGAGCCTGCTTCTCCCTCTGTCTCTCTCTCTCTGTGTCTCTCAAGAATAAATAAATCTTAAACAAAACAAAACAAAAAAACAGGCTAGAGATCTCCTTGAGTACAGTTACAGGAAAGGACACATGGGACTTTTGAGGCATTTAATTTTTAATCGGAGTGGCAATGACTGGAGTGAATCTGCTTTTTGAAAGTTTTAATTAAAACATTGAAATATATTTTAATACAAAGTTTACTTAAAATAGTGTATTATAAAATATTTGGTTCATTCAGTTGCCCCTCATCTGGGGAATATAAGATAGAGTTGGCATGATTTCTGGTGATGAAAAAGGCTTAAATTTTCGTGGGAGATGGTATAATAGCAAATCAGTAGCTTTTGTGAATGAGGGACTTAAAAAGTGACTCCTTTCTGGCAGCCTTGTTAAAGCAGAGGTCTGGCTTAATGGCAGTTCATATAAAAAGACTTAGAGCTTTGTTTGATATTAAGACTGTTACCAGTGTGAGGTGGAAGCCAAAAAAAGACAAGGTGAGAACTGAATACAAAATTTTGTTTTAGATTTAATTTTCTTGCAATTTGCTTATGCATTGGATTAAAAATATTCTGATTTTTTTTTTAAATGTAAATCCTTTTAGTTACCTTCCTCCCACAGGCAGGTGTGGTATGTTAGTTTCCTATTGTTCCTGTAACAAATTACTACAAACTTAATGGTTTAAAAGAGCACAAGTTTATTATCTTGCGATTCTGGGGGTCAGGAGTCCAAAATGCACAGGCAGGGCTGCATTCCTTCTGGGGGCTCTAGGGCAGACTTTTTTGTTGTTGCCTTTTGTTGCTGCCTCCATTCCTTTGCTTGTGGTCCCTTCCTTCATCTTCCGAGCATATCATGCTCACCTCTGCTTCCATTATCCCATTTTCTCTGTGTCTGACAGAGAAGAGTCCTTCCTCCCAGAAGGACCCTCATGACTATGTTGGACCTACGTGGATAATCAGGGGTAACATCCCATCTTTAACTTAATGACAGCTGCAAAATCCCTGTGCTCTGTAAGGTACTGTATTTATAGGTTCTAGGGACCAGCACTTGGACATTTCTGGGAGAGCCCTATTTGGGGGCTTTCCCCGATGCGATTTTATATTTTGTCTTCACAAGTAACACAGTACCCTGGCTCTCAGGAGCTCACTGATACTTGTTGAACGAAGAAGTGCACCTAAGATTTCATTATTTAAAGTACAGTTTCTGGGGGATCCCTGGGTGGCGCAGCGGTTTGGCGCCTGCCTTTGGCCCAGGGCGCGATCCTGGAGACCCGGGATCGAATCCCACGTCGGGCTCCCGGTACATGGAGCCTGCTTCTCCCTCTGCCTGTGTCTCTGCCTCTCTCTCTCTCTCTGTGTGACTATCATAAATAAATAAAAATTTAAAAAAAAAGTACAGTTTCTAGAAAATAGAAGTGATGGTCTTGGCCTATTCTCTGCCAAGATTCAGGTTGAACCTGAGGTCGAACCTAAGGTTCAGACCTTAGGTTCAGGTCTAGGTACCTATACTATAAAGAGACAAGTGACTGAAGGGTAAAGGGATAGGAACCAAGTCACTGAAGAGATGGTTGAAGCAATCATGGATGTGTTTGTCCTGGAAGAGGGCTCAGGATGGAGTGTGTGGCATTAATTATCTTTAAATATTTGAAGGAGTATTATTGGAGAGAATAATTAAGCCTTTTTAGTATAATGGCGATAGCGTTAAAAACAAAAGGAATAGTATTTTAGAACTTACTATGCCCAAGTAAGTTCATCTAATCCTGGGTTGCTGTGATCCCTGTTGATACGTAAGGAAATCGAGGCATAGAGAGGTTATGCAACTTGTCTTAGGGCATAAGCTAGAATGTAGCAAAGCTGAGATTTGAACTTGAGGCATTCTGACTCCACAGCCTTCTCTAAATCATCACATTATCCTGCCTCCAGGCCTTTAGTTCCAGAAGATTCAGTCGGACTAATGGCAGAAAGTTTTTTTAAAAACAGAGAGACCACTTTTTGATTCCGTTTGAGGAAACAACAGGATAATAACCAGAACTGGTTAGAAGTTGTTTCCCTGCCTCTTGATGTTCCTGGAAATGGTCAGGTAGGTTATTGTAAAAGGAATTCCCAAATTGGCTAGAGATTAAATCAGATGACAGTAAGGTCCCTATTGGTTTTGAGATTCTGATCTGGGGAACATAATTTTTTTTCATTTTATATACACATATCAACCTTTGTGACATTTCATGTACTAAAGCTGCCTTGTGAACTGTGGTTTTCCCACTAACTCTCTAGAATTTATGTATTAGTCACTAACATCCAGGAGTGGTAGGTCGTATCCCTGCCCCCTTTGAAGGTGCCATTGCTGTGCTGGTAACAAGATGGACTCAGTCTTCTCCTCCCTCTTGAATCTGGATTGCTCTCCTGACCAAGGAAATGTTCTATGAATTCTGGAGCCTGGTCCATAAGAGACCTTGCTCCTCTTGCCTTTGTCCTTTTTTTTTTTTTTTTAAATTTTTTATTTATTTATGATAGTCACACACAGAGAGAGAGAGAGGCAGAGGGAGAAGCAGGCTCCATGCACCGGGAGCCCGACGTGGGACTCGATCCCAGGTCTCCAGGATCGCGCCCTGGGCCAAAGGCAGGCGCCAAACCACTGCGCCACCCAGGGATCCCTCCTTTGTTCTTTTGGACTGCCGAGGCCACCATGCTGTGAAGGGTCAGGCCTACCTGAGCATGCGTGTCTGTGTGGAGGAGAAGCCCTGCACCCAGCTGACGGCCCCTAATGCTAGACACGGGTGAGGTCATCCCAGCCCCTCCAGTCCCTGTTGAGCTGTGCAGTGGCTCAGTCACATAAGTGATAGCAGGTAAGTTCAGGAGAGTGGCCCAGAATCATGATGAAAATTGGATCTTTGCTGTTTTAAGTCACCATGTGTTGGGATGGTTTATTGTGCAGTGGTGCAGAACCAACACACGATATTTTGGTGCATGTTTGGAAGTAGCATATGTATTTTAAAATATTGTGTAATTAGACATTCTCCCCAGTCCAGCAGACCTCCTCCAATCCACCCAGTCATCCCTCTGTGTTATTGAAGCCCTTCTGGGTTTGGAGAAGTGTTTTTTGTTAGTATTATATGAGTAAAAGGATAAGACTCTTAAGTAGGGTTTGGAGAAAACTGATATGAGAGAACACAGTGTGTCTGGATTTGGGTTTCCTGGTGAAAGTCCTGTAACTTATATTTTGCAAAATAAGTTTAATCAGATTGGACCCTAGAAAAAGAGCAAGTCTCTTAGTTTCTCCAAATGTGCTAGAATATTGCCCTACTCTTTCATTCTCTTCAAAGCCATTGTCATTTCAGTGCACATGTGCTCTTTTTTACTTTTATCACTTTGTGATTTCTAGAGTGCTCATTTGTTCCTAAATTTAGGATTATTTCAATTTTACTCAACACTTATCCCTATGTAAGTGCTGACTTCTTATATCTGAGTAAATTTGTCTTCTTCAGTCACTCTTTTAAGGAAAGTATGAGTTCATGTGTATTTTGATTACATCTAGTTAATTTACAAATTTTCTTTTCTTCCTAAGGATTATCTACATTACACATAACTTTGAAATTGTCTTTTGTTTGTATGTAGCTCGTATCACCTTCTAGATTTCCTGATGGATTTCATCATAGACGTTGAAAAAAATGAATCTGGTGCACTCTGTAAGAGTAGGGAGGTGGCTGAGGGAAGGCTCTGGAGTGGGTATGAAGCTGAGCTCTGCTGCTGACTAGCTGTGTGATCTGGGGCAAGTTCCTTGACCTTTCTGAGCTTTGGTTTTCTCTTGTGTTAAATGAGGGTACCCAAAGTACCGACCTTAAAAAGTTGTTATGAAGATTAAATGGGATAATACTTGTTAAATGCTTGCTTGGCATAGATCGCAAATAGCACTTATTATGGTACAGCTGTTACTAAAGCATAAGGAAACTCAGTGGAGGAACATCTCAGTTTAGGACACTGAGCAATAGTTAATGGGTAGAAGTGACAATGGTGATGCTGGTACCTAAGGATTGTTAACTGAACGTTGAGAGTTGTTTTAAAAGTCCTCTGGTGCATGTGGGATGTGGTTATAGCTCATTCAATGCTAGATATATTAAGACTGAGGAGAAGAAAACATTTAAAATGGAAGTGTTGGAATCCATTTGTAGCATGCATCAAAAATAAAGATACATTTGAAGTGATATTGGAAATTGCAGGGGGAAAGCATCTTTCAGAAGTTATGTTTATGCACATTTTTGGCTTTGGCAAACTGAGCTGTGCTTCTCTGCCAAGATTAAGGAACAAGATTTCTGCCTGTGAAAGAGTGGGAGCTGGGAAGTTGGGTTCTGGTTTTTGCTCCATCACTGGCTTCCCTGTACTTGGGCAGATCACTGCTTTTCTCTGAGCAGGATTCTGATTCCTGAAAAAGAGCTAGCAGTTAGCCCTCCTGGTGAGGAGTAGAGGAGATGGTATCTTTGAAAGCAGGTGGAGTGTTAAATTACAAAGTAAATGCAAATATAAGTTACTTCAGTATAGAAAAAACTGTTAGCTGAGGAATTCTTGCCATTTTACAGCTCAGATTTTATTCTGTGGGCCTCTTGAGTTCTATAATCCCCGGATAAGTACTTTTTTGAAATACCCAGCCTCTGGGGAATCTTCATTCATTCATTCATTCATTCATTCATGAGAGACACGCAGAGAGAGGCAGAGACACAGGCAGAGGGAGCTTCCCACAGGGAACCTGATGTGGGGACTCGATCCCAGGACCCCAGGATCATGACCTGAGCTGGAGGAAGACCCTCAACCACTGAGCCACCCAGGCGTTCCGCCTCAGGAGACCTTACACCCCAATATGTAGGTAAAGGTAAAGTTCCTTGTTACGCCAGTCTGATTTCTTTCCTTTTGATCCCAGAGAAACTGGCTATGATTTCCATCCAAAGCCTAGTAGTAAATGTACTTTCTATCACTTTGTCTTCATTTACCTCAAATATCTTACTCTCATCAACAATATTTAGCTTTAAGATACTGTGATCTTACAGCTTTGGACTTGCCGTTGTATGTTCTTTGTTTTCCTCTTTTTTCATCCTACTGCCTCCTGGACTAGCTTCATGCCAGGTGCGACTTAATTTTTCTCTATTTGTGTTGCTTGGTACTAGTGCTTTCTCTCTCCTTCGTCTTGAATCACTGCCCTCCCTGCCTCTAGACTGCCACACTGTCAGAGGGCGACTTCCTGAAGCTTCGCTCGAATAGTTAAATGTACTGGCTCAAAGCCTGAGGTTTCTTTGGCGAATGGAATCCAGACCTGTACTACGGTATGTTCACGGCCCTCTGCCACGTGGCTCCTGCTCTCCCTCCACCTCCCCTGTCTATATTTGTACTTCTTCAAAGTCCTGATCAGACCCCCCCCCTCCCATCACACACCCTGCACCCCCCGCCCCCTTAGCTCTCACGTATCCATGCTGTAGCCTCCTCTGTGTCAGGTAGGCCTGTACTTCACAGCCTCTGCTGCTGTAGGTTGGCTTTTCCCATAGAAGTAGCTTACAAATGGTGATGATTTCTAGGCTCACTAAGCTGATAACGCTGTTGCAGGACTGGATCTGTGCATGAACAACAGAAAAGAAGCATTACTTACACATTTGAGTAAGGACCTCCTATGATTTCATCATGTTAGCCTATCCCTAAAGAGCATGCTTGTTTAGAGAATGAGGAATAGGAACGTGAGAATTTTCTGGGAGTGTTTGGGAGCCTTCACGGGTTTGGACATTTAAAGTTCTCGTTCTATTCCCCAATATTCAACCTGCCTTTTCTTTGATACCGTTGGGTCATTAAATCCTTTAAAAGGTATCTACTCTGGCTTTCTGAGGGCACAGCTGAAATGAATACAGAAGAAAACACGAGGGAGAGGCATCTTCTTTTTTTTTTTTTAATTTTTATTTATTTATGATAGTCACAGAGAGAGAGAGAGAGAGAGAGAGAGAGAGAGGCAGAGACACAGGCAGAGGGAGAAGCAGGTTCCATGCACCGGGAGCCCGACGTGGGATTCGATCCAGGGTCTCCAGGATCACGCCCTGGGCCAAAGGCAGGCGCCAAACCGCTGCGCCACCCAGGGATCCCCGAGAGGCATCTTCTTGAGATAGGCAGGCAAGGGCTGAAAAGACAAGTGTAGGGAAGAAAGAGGTGGTAAGAAGGACATGTGGGTTTGTGGGTCGTGGTGTTTTGAGGTGGCATTCCTGGAATTGTGAGTGATGAAACAAGACAAGTGGGAGTATGCATTTAATTCCCTTGGGGATAAGCAAAGACGTGGTGAAGAAGAGACTCTGGGTAGAAAGATGTCCAGGTGGCCCCCAAGGACAGTTTGTTTGCTGTCGGGGTGGCCTGGGGTTGGACTGGGGTGTGGACAACCTGTGAGAGCTGAGTGAGAGCTCTGGGGATGCCCTTGGACTGAAAGGAAGCCTAGCATGTGGGATGGCCATGCCACATGGAGGGTGAGTGAAACTTCATCAGATGGAGAAGAAAACCAGAGCTCTGGTGAGGTAGGCTTCTGATGAATTAAATTCACTAACTGGTCAGATTATAGCTAATATTTTGGGGGCACTTACTCTGTGTCAGGCCTTTGATGAACATTTTACATTTAAATTCATTCAACAGCCCTGAGGAAACAGGCCTAAGTGGTTGTGGCCCACTCAAGTTTCTTGACCAGTAAGTCGCAGAGCTGGGACTCCCCCACCCCAGGGCCTGCTTGCTGTAGAATTTTCCAGCATCCTGTCAAGTGGAGGCTATTTGGTCTAGTCCTTAAATTTTAAACGTGAAGATATAGCCCTGCAGCTTTGTTGCTCATTACTATGTATCTGTGTAGGTGTCTGCAAAACATACACAATATAGCTGAGAGCACCAAAAAGGGAAACATTTTAATACTGAATTTTCTGCTTTCCCACAGTTAAATCATTAATGCAGAGGAATTGTCCTAGAAGAGAATGTCCCTGAAAAGCTTTTAAACAGCAGGCCTTCTAGAACTTCCATTTAATCTCTAAGATTCTTTATGTTCACTTTTCAGCAGTGTTTATTTTATTTTATTTATTTTTTTAGAGGTTCAGCCTTAGCTAATCACGTATTCTTAATGAGGTGAGGAGGCCATCCAATATAATACGAACATTCTTTGAAAGGAGACACATAAAACCCAGAGGTTAAAGGGAACTTTTCACTAAAGAGAAGACTACCGTATTCCCACAAAGTTCCACAAAGAAATTCTAAGGCATTCTAGGAGATGCCAGATATTTAAAAATAAAGTATGGGGGGAAATGTGTAAAGCTAGAAGTGGTTCTGAAAAATCACAGGGGGACCTAAGAAGGTGGTATTGAGGGCTGAGAATGTTTGGGTTCGAAAGCATACGTGCTTGCTTCTGGATCCCTCCGGTTGCCTGCGACCAAACTGCCTGAGCAACTTTTAGGTCAGTACCAGTGGGCACCCTGGTTGGAGGACCCCTGACTTCTGACCTCTTATTTTATGAAAGCCAACGTTTGTATCTTTTTCTGCTCTCTCTTAGCCTGAAGAAAGGAGTTTGTGCATGGTGGATTTTAAGCCAGGCTCTAGGGACAAGTAACTTTGTGGACTGGCATTAATGGGGCTGGCTGTGGCTGAGGAGAGGCATGGGGGCCCAGTGGTTCCCAAGACCTGGATTTGAGCCCTGGCTCAGTTATTTCAGACCGTGTGACCTTATTATGCTTCACATTTGTCCTCTGTAAAATGCCCCTCTCTCTTGCCCCACCTTCTTCACTAGGGTGTTGTGAAAATAACGTGAGATCATGTGTGAATTCTGATTTATGGCATTACTGTCCTGTATGAGAAGCGCTTGCTTGGGGCTTAGAAATTTGCTCCTATTTTAGTTTGGCATCCATAGTGAGACATATCTGAGAGGCTTAAGTAAAACAGTGAGAGCCATTTAACTAACTTTTGGTTACATGGGAGCTGATCATCTAATTTGCAGAATTTTAGGACCTCCTATCACCTGCTGTAATACTTAGAATATAGACATAGCTGCCCTAAGACAGGGATCAAGAGTAAGAGAAGCTTAAACAGCCTGGAAGTGCATTTTTCTTTCATGTAAAAGCACAGATATAAATGGTCGGGGGCAGTTGTGGGGGTGAGGTGGGACGTGGAGTCAGGGACTGAGGCTCCTCGATCTTCTTTTCTCACGTGGCTCTCACCCCTTGGCCCAAGGTGGGCTGTTCGGGCTCTGGCCAGCAGGAGGGGCATGACCACAGCCTTGCAGCCAAATGCCTACACTGGGCTAGACTATCCGGTTGAGCTTAGCATCCTATGCATTCAGATAATTCCATTTCTGTGTAATGAAGGAAGCCAAATATTGTGGGGTGGGCTACTAGCAGTGTCCACCACTGCTGCTGGGGATCACGTTATTCACTTTCCCTTAAGTTTACGTAGGGCTGCCTGGGTGGCTCAGCGGTTAAGCGTCTGCCTTTGGCTCAGGGCATGATCTTGGGATCTGGGATCGAGTCCCACATCAGGCTCCTTGCAGGGAGTCTGCTTCTCTCTCTGCCTGTGTCTCTGCCTCTCTCTCTCATGAATAAATAAAATCTTAAAAAAAAAAAAGAACATGTTTGGAGATGATCTGTGCTTCTATTCAGGGTTTGAAGCCATTTATTATTCATGGAGCACTAGTTCCTTCCCGCTATATTCCACACCCTGTGTTGGATCCTGGGGACTCAGAGATCATGGTCCCTGTTCTCCCCCCCCCCCCCCCCCCCCCCCCCCCCCCCCCCGCCTCCGCAGGGGGAGGCAGGCATGTCAGGCAATGAACCCATGACTGTCTGGTGTACACTCTGATGGGAGGCAGATGGGGGCGCTGTGGGAGCTCATAGGGAAGACGTGCCCATCCCCGGGGAAGGCAGGGCATGTGTGTGTCTCTGTGTGTGTGCATGTGTGCATTTTGGATGCAGGATGCACAGGGTCACTGGCAGCAGGAAGTAGGACTGGGGTTATATCCGTATCACTGTAAATAGTGCCGGGTCCCTGAAAGAGCAAGTGAACGGATAAGATGCTGTTCCCTGCTGTCATGTCTATGGCTTAATGTTTTTATTTCTGTTTCTCTTCCTAGAAACTCTCCGTGTGTCTGCTTGGACCCTTTGTCACAAGGAACAATGCTGCCCTGGTGGGAACTGTCTTTTTACCTGTGTGCTTCACTAGGCTTCCACCTCTATTCTTTCTATGAAGTTTACAAAGCTTCCAGAGGTAAGGTCCCAATTTTCCTGATCTTCTTTCACGAAAAGAAGCTCTCAGAGGTAGAAGATTCAGGAAGATTGTCTCATGGGCTTGGGATGACTTGGACTCTGCTTTGCTTTCCCCTGTCTGTGACACTTTGAGTCCATGACCTGAGTCAGTGCAATTTTCCACCCTAACCCTGGATCTTGGGAGTGGGGGATCCTGTGGCTGGTCTTCTTTCTGTAAGAGGAGGCTTTGCTTCAATGGCTGTTGAAGGCTGTGGAGGTGATATGCAGTAACCTCTTACATATCCCTTCCATCATCATTGTTCTCAGACATGTGGAGGCAGTTCATGGTGTTGGAGGCCCAGACTCCTTTTATCTTTTTGTTCTCCTGTGTTCAGTGCTTTGTATACTTGAAGAAGAATCATCACTAAATCCACATTCCAGCCCCCAGGAAGGAGAAGGGGAACCCTCCTGTCCTTTAAGGGATGCTCAGCAAGTTAACTTAGTCACTTCTGCTGACTCATAGTTGGCCAGTAACAGGTCTTATGAACAGCTGGGAGGCTGGGAATCATCATCTTCAGCTTGGTGGCCATGCGCCACTCAGACTTCCCATGCTATGGAGGAATGGGAGGAAGAAATGTGGAAGGACCATGATGGTCTCTTCTGTAGTCAGGGGCAGTTTCCTAGAGATGATGATGATTACTGGGCTTTGTTGTAAGGCAGAGCAGGAGCCAGCTAGGTAGAGAAGACCACAGAGGATCTGTGGAAAGAGATGAGTTTGCAGGCAAGTGGACAAGCCTTTGGGGTGTGAGGAAGCTTAGCATGGTCTGGTGACTATAAACCACTCGGTGGTACTGGAATGTAGAGTGCGAGGGGACAGTGGTAGCTTTTTGAGCTTAGATCAAAAAGCAAGGAAAGGCTGTGAAAGACATTACCTATTTATGTGAGGAGTTTGGCAGGGGAATATGCTGAAAAATCACTTAAAATGATCAAAGTGGGTTTCGGGAAGCACAGTTGACAGTGCTCTGCTCTGAACACCTACCTCCTTATGTATCACTGGGATTGATTTGGTTATGCATCCCCAACATTCGATATATGTCCCACTCAAAGCCATGGGCTTGGTTGCAGAGACAGACCATCTACAGTAGATGAGGGCTGTTCTTTTGTCAAGGCCAGCCAAGTGGTTGCATTCCCTTGCTGGAGCCTCTGAGCTCCCAAGACCCATGTAGGGAAACTAACTTTGCTCTATGTCAGGCACTGTATTAGATACGTCATGTACCTTGTCTCACTCAATCATTAGAACAGCCCTATGAGATGGCATATTACTTTGAATACAGGCTTGGCAGCAGAAACACAGCTTCCAACATAACTCATGAGCCTTCCAACAAGGCTCATGTTGTGTCCAGAGAGCATCAGAGAGCCTGGCTCCTCCTACCATGTCCCTCTGCCGTCTTCATCGTGTTTCTTCACCTCATAATGTCAGGTGGCTGCCTCAGTGCCAGCTGTCATGTTCACTTTTCTCCCAGAAGGGAAGATGGAAGGGAGGGGGGAGAACAGGCCCTCTCCTTTTCGAGTGTGACTTGAAAGTTGCTTACATTATATCCATTGAAATGCCATTTGCTAGAACCTAGTCCTGTAGCCACATCACTGTGAGGAGAGTAAGTAAATGTAATCTTTGGTTGGAAGTCCATTTATCCAGTTAAGCTGTTCTGTTTTAGAGGAGGAAAGAATAGATACTGGCAATTAGTCAGTAGTCTTTTCCATAAGTGGATGTCAGTAGATTTTCACCATTCTAGTAGGTGTGTAGTGGTATCCTACTGTTATAATTTACAATTCCCTGATGATGTGATGTGGAGTATCTTTTCCTATGCTCATTGCCATATATATCTAATCTTTGGTGAGGTGTTTGTTCAGGCCTTTTGCCCATTTTTAAATTGGGTTGTTTATTTTCTTATTCTTGAGTTTTAATTGTCCTTTGTATATTTTGGATAATATACAATATATTTGGATTTTTGCAAATATTTTCTTCCAGTCTGTGACTTTTCCTCTTATTCTCTTGACAGTGTATTTTACAGAGCAGATATTTTAAATTTGGTTAAGTCCAGTTTACCAGTTGTTTCTTTTATGCATTGTGTCTTGGGTATCTAAAAAGTATTTCCCAGAGCTAAGGTCATCTAGATTTCCTCCTATGTTACTTTCTAAGAGTTCAGTAGTGTTGCATTTTATATTTAGATCAATAATATGCATTTTCAGTTAATTTTTGTGAAGGGTGTAAAGCCTGCATCTAGATTCTTTTTTTTTTTTTTTTTTGCATGTGGATGTCCAGGTCCAGCATTTGTTGAAAGACCATCTTTTCGGGCAGCCCCAGTGGCACAGCGGTTTAGCGCCGCCTGCAGCCTAGGGCATGATCCTGGAGACCCTGGATCGAGTCCCACATCAGGCTCTCTGAATGGTGCCTGCTTCTCCCTCTGCCTGTGTCTCTGCCTCTCTCTCTCTCTCTCTGTGTCTCCATGAATAAAATAAAATAAAATAAATCTTAAAAAAAAAGACCATCTTTTCTGTGTTGTGTTACCTTTCCTCCTTTGTCAAAGGTCAGTTTACTGTATTTTTGTGGGTCTTTTTCTGGGCTTTCTATTCTGTTCCATTCATCTATTTGTTCTTTCACTAATGTCAGTTTCTTGAATGCTAGGCTTTATAAGTCTTGATATTGGGTGGTATTTGTCCTCTAACTTTGTTCTTCTCCTTCAATATTGTGTTGGTTATTCTAGATCTTTTGCCTCTCCATATAAACTTTAGAATCATGTTGTCTATATCCACATGGGAACTTGCTGGGATTTTGATTTGGATTGCATTGAATCTATAGATGAAGTTGAGTAGAACTGACCTCTTAACAATATTGAGTCTTCCTATCTATGAACATGGACTATCTCTCAATTTTTTTCTGTTTATTTTTCATTAGAGTTTTCTAGTTCTCCTAACCTATAACTTGTATGTATCTTGTTAGATTTATAGCTAAGTATT